>NC_135487.1:116212558-116516781 GCF_052094955.1 Ictidomys tridecemlineatus
TATATTTGACAAAGGCACCAAAAACATACATTGGAGAAAAGATAGCCTCTTCAATAAATGGTGCTGGGAAAATTGGAAATCCATATGCAACCAAATGAAATTAAACCCCTATCTCTTACCATATACAAAACTCAACTCAAAGTGGATCAAGGACCTAGGAATTAAACCAGAGACACCGAGTCTATTAGAAGAAAAAGTAGGCACAAATCTCCATCATGTGGGATTAGGCCCCAACTTCCTTAATAAGACTCTTATAGCATAAGAATTAATATCAAGAATCAATAAATGGGATGGAATCAAAATAAAAAGCTTCTTCTCAGCAAAAGAAACAATTAGTGAGGTGAGAGCCTACTAATTGGGAAAAAAATTGTGCTCTGTATGTGTAATATGAATTGTAATGCATTCTGTTGTCATATATAACAAATCAAAATTTTTTAAAAATGGAAAGATCTCCCATGCTCTTGGATAGGCAAAATTAATACTGACAAAATGGCCATACTACCTAAGCACTATACAGATTCAATGTGATTCCAATTAAAATTCCAATATCATTCCTTATAAAAACAGAAAAAGCAATCATGAAATTCATTTGGAAAAACAAGAGACCCAGAATAGCCAAAGCAATCCTTAGCAAGAAGAGTGAAGCAGGAGGCATCACAATACCAGACACTAAACTATACCTTGGAGCTATAGTAACAAAAGCAACATGGTATTGCCACCAAAACAGACTTGTAGACCAATGGTACAGAATAGAAGATACAGAGACAAACCCACATAAATATAGTTATCTCACACTAGACAAAGATGCCAAAAACATACAGTGGAGAAAAGATAACCTCTTCAACAAATGGTGTTGGGAGAACTGGAAATCCATATGCAGCAAAATGATTTTTATAAACCCCTACCTCTCACCATGCACAAAACTCAACTCAAAGTGGATCAAGGACCTAGGAATTAGTCCAGAGACCCTGTGCATAATAGAGGAAAAAGTAGGCCCAAATCTTCATCATGTCAGATTAGGTCCCAACTTCCTTAACAAGACTCCTAAAGCTCAAGAAATAAAATCAATGATTAATAAATGAGATGGACTCAAACTGAAATGCTTCTTCTCAGGAAAAGAAACAATCAATGAAGTGAAAAACGAGCCTACATTTTTGCCACACATACACGTCAGATAGAAAACTAATCTCCAGGAGATATAAAGAACTCAAAAAACTTAACACCAAAAACACAAACAACTCAATAAAAAATAGGCTAAGGAGCTGAACAGACACTTCTCAGAAGAAGATAAAATTATTTAAAAGATAAAATATTTTAAAAAAATATATTTCTGATCTATAATTTTCTTTCCTTGTAATAAGCTCTAGTAATAATTTCTGTACATCCATGCTCCCTGGCTTTGTTCTAACAGCCAAAAATATTTTGAGGAAGAGAAAAAAAAAATCGGATAGGATAAATACCAGAGAGGGTTTGGGTGGAGCTTCAGGAGAAAGGAAAGGGAAAAACCTAAGCCAATGTACAATCTGGAAACAATTAGTCTCAAACTAACACAGAGACAGTTCTGGGCTGCTTGTGAACCATTCTATATCAATTGCAAAATATTGAGAAAATAAATCACTAAAGTAAATAATAATCTTAGGGAGCTAGAGTTAATGGGAATTCCAAGATTAAAGACAGGTTATGGCTGATGTCCAATACGGAGCTTGACAATCCTTTACAGTTTATCCAAGACAGTCTGATTTATGCATGATGTTCTGATATAATCATTACCAGCACTACCTTTACTTCTTAAAGTGTCCTAGTTTGGTTGATAAATTATACAGGCACATTATTTACATAGCACCCACTTCTAACAGTGAAAAAAATAGATGCAATTAATTAACTGAAAGGCAAATGCAATATTATATACTGGGATTGTAATCTACTCCTTTTTTATTTGAACCACAATTCTCCTAAAAATGAAAAATAGTATAAAACAAACTGTGTTTAAAAATAAATATAGATAAGAATGTAGAAAATGAGAACAAGCCAAAAATAAGTAAGGAGATTAAATCAATAACATCTCCCCCAAAAAGAAAAGCCCAGGACTGGATGGTTTCACTGCTGACTCTTACCACACCTTTAAAGAAGAACTAATACTCATGCTTCTTACACTATTCTAAAAAAATTGAAAGAGATGAAACCCTTCCAAACTCATTCTGTAAGGCCAACATTAACCTGGTATCAAAACCAGACAAGGGCACATCAACCAAAAAGAAATCTATAGACTAATATCCATAATGAACATAGACACAAAGATTCTCAACCAAATACTGGCAACTTGACTCAGAATCCAGTGAGATTTATTCCAGAGATACAAGGATGGTTCAACATATGCAAATCAATATGTGCAAAAAAAAACCCTCTATGAACACATCAATATATGAATAAAAAGCATTTGATAAAATTTGACATTCCTTTGTGATTAAAAAAAAAAACCTTCAAAAATCAGTTATAGGAACTGGGGTTGTGACTCAGCAGTAGAGCACTGCCTAGCACTTGTGAGGCCCTAGGTTCAATCTTCAGCACCACATAAAAATAAATAAAATAAAGGTATTTTGTCCAACTACAACTAAAAAATAAATAATATGTTTTTTAAATCAGTTAACTACCTCAATGCAATAAAGGCTACATGTGACAAACCCTAAGCCAACATTATACTACATGCGTAAAAGCAGAAATATGTTCCTCTAAGATGAGGAACAAGACAAAGATGTTCACTTTACCACTCTTATTCAATATGGTATTGGAAGTCTTAGCCAGAGCAATAAAGCAAGAGAAGAAATAAAGGACATCCAAAGAGTAAAAGAAAAGATCAACCTCCATGTTGCAGACAACTTTATTTTATATAGAGAAAAATCTGAAGATTCTACCAAAACTGTTAAAACTGATAAATCAGTAAGATTGCAGGATACAAAATCAACATAAAGATCAGTAGTTTTATGTTTTTATCTGTATTCAAACAAGTTTTGTGATACCACCTTTCCAAATGTATAGGATATTTCATTAACATTGCTAACTGCTCATGCAGTTAAACACTGTGGAAATTCAACTGACGTGTAATTTTGATAACTTCAAATGACACATATAATCCAAAACCTTGTCCCATCTACATTTTCAGTCAATATGAAAGAGTCCCTTTCTGTTTCCACACTTAAACAAATATCTCCTTCTGAGATTTTTTTGTTTGTTCCAAAGGAAAAAAAAAAATCTAATATAAGAGTTTAGCAGAAGCCAGTAGTGTTTCTTTGCATGTCTCAATTTTAAAATACTTAACATAAATCACTTTTAGAATGACAGAATAGGAAAGAATGTAATTAGTTCTTTTGTTTCTGGCTTCACCCTTAACATGAAATTCTATGAGACTTTGTAAAAGCCGCCTAATTTTTTGTCCTTCAGTCATCACTGCAATTCTTCAAACCCAAGAAGCCCAGGAAAAAGAAAAAAAAAAAAAAGATGATTTAAGTATTTAAAATGTGTACTTTAATATGGTAATTTTTCTAAAACTAACTGGCATTCATTCCTTATGTTAACATTCATTGAGAACTTGCTCAGGATGTATTAAAAACAAAATAAAGATCTCTTCATTTGCTAATGTGATGAGAAAAAGTCAATAAAATCAAATAAGCTCAAAAGCAATGAAAAAAAGCAATATGGGACAATTAGAGTTGATGTTACAGGTATTTATCATCTTTATATTTTTAGCTAGTTGTATAAACCAAAGAACACAAATAAAACATAAACTTTAAATACTTTTTTGGCCTTTGAATCTCTGTGATTTTTAAAAGAAGCACACAATGGAATGTTTGGTAACCACAGTGCCATCTAGATTTAAGAAGATCAACCCTCAACACAATCCCATCTATAAAAATTAAATAAATAAAAATTCAAAAAGAAAATCAGTAGCTTTTTAATACACCGATAACAAAACTGCTGAGAAAGAAATCAAGAAAGTAATCCCATTCACAATAGCTACAATAAATAAATATTTTTTAAATACCTAGGAATAAATTTAGACAAGGAAGTTGTTGATATCTACAATGAAACTTACAAAACATCAATGAAAGAATTCATAGAAGATGGAGAAAAATGGAAAGACATCCCATGTTCATGGATGGGAAGAATTAATATTGTTAAAATGTCCATGCTACCCAAAGCAATCTACTGAGTCAATGCAATTCCTATCAAATGCTTTCTTCACAAAAATAGACAACACACTTCTAAAATCTGTATAGAACCACAGACCCTAAAGAGCCAAATCAATCCTCAACTAGAAGAACAATACTAAAGGCTTTATAATATCTGACTTTAAAACTTATTATGAAGCTATAGTAACCAAAATAGCATGGTATGGGCATAAAAACGCACAAACAATTAAAACAGAATAGGGATCTCAGAAATAAATTCATGTATTTATAACCAACTGATTTTTTACAAAGGCAGTAAGAACAAATGTTACACATATGCACATGCTATATATAGCTCTAAAGCAAACCACATACACACATACAGCACTTGTGCTAGGCATAGAAGAAACTCAAAATAGTGTATCAATATGTTTAAACACTCAAGGCCCGGCACCCTGTTCATACTAAAAATAATTTTGAAAATAAATTTTGTAAATATAAAAGAAACTTATTTTTAAAATGTTTAAACAAGATTCTTCAATAAATGGTGCTAGGAAAACTGGATATCCATGTGCAGAAGAAAAAAGCCTGCCATATACAAAAATCAACTCAAAATGAATCAAGAACTTAAATATAAGACTTGAACCTATGAAACAACTAGAAGAAAACATAGAGAAAATACTTCAGGACATTGATCTGGGCAAAGGTTTTTTGGATACGACCCCAAAAGCACAAGCAACAAAAGCAAAAAATTAACAAATGGATTATATCAAATTAAAAAGCTTTTGTACCACAAAGAAAATAATCAAGAGTGAAGAAACAACTCACAGAATATAAGAAAATATCTGATAACTACTGATCCAATAAGCAATTAATATCCAGAACATAAGGATATCAAAGAATTCAAAAGTTAAAAAAAAGAAAGAAAAATTTAATTTAAAGATGAGCAAGTGACCCAAAATTTTTAAGTGGCAAATTTTGATACATAGAAAAACAAGGCACCGTGGTGCACACCTGTAATCCCAGCAGCTTGGGAGGCTGAGACAGGAGCAATGTGAGTTCAAAGCCAACCTCAGCAAAAACAAGGTGCTAAGCAACTCAGTGAGACCCTGTCTCTAAATAAAATAAAAAATAGAGCTAGGGATGTGGCTCAGTGGTCGAGTGCCCTGAGTTCAATCTCCAGTAACAAAACAAAAAAAAAAGTTATGTAATGTTCTCCTATATTATGGCTTCTATCACATGCTGTGTTGTATTACATAATTTGCTACATAATCCTTTGGATCTTCTGTTACACCTAGCATAGTACTTTGCACAGTTCAAACTCCTAGAACAAAATGAATACCGCATTTTATTTTCAGGTACGAAGACAAGCCTGTACCTATGGTCATAACCTTAATCAATAGTATGGGTATAACAGAGTAAAAGTCAGAAACAATAATTTCTCTCTAGCCCTCAGTTTGTAAAACCTCAGAGTAAACAAATATTTAATAATTTTCAAGTATTATACTGTGGAATGGTTGCCATACTAAGACCTCTCTTTGCTTTATAAGTCAAGTCCCTGGATCCATTTGACTCTGACAAAAATTCCAAAACCACAAGTAAATGTTTATCAAAAAGTACAGCTATGAAAAGAGTCACTATAACCTTCTTCTAGCTAACAGAATATTGGAATTACATTTTCATTTAATTCTAAGTCTTTTGCTATTGACAACCAGTATGAAAATTTATCAAGTCAGTATTAAATTACAACAAGGGAGGGATTCAGCAAAGACCACAACAAAAAGTACACTTAGTTTTACCTAATGACTGAAAAAGTTTGAACCTTATCACTCCACCATATCATATCCACTCATAAATGATACAGAAACACGTATTAGATAAATTAAATATACAAACACATAAAATAATGAAAGAACTAAAGATTCTAAATGTGTTTTAATATAATATTTGTATTTCAATGTATGTGGATACTACACACAAACTAAGATTTTTCAGTCACATCTCAACAAGAATTCTAAAACTGGAAATTTACTCTTAGAATTAATCTTAAAAATAAAATTATTAATGGTCTCAGCAATTCATCTGTTCTACTCTTCAAATCCATATACAAACAATTGAAATGTAAAGTTATATTAGATAGAACTGTTTCATTATAATAAATCAATTGGATTAACATGCCATCTAACCTGTAGCTGTTTTTCTGGATGATACCATCTGATGTGTCCTGTACTTCTTTAGCAGAAAATTCTAAAAGGTGCCTCCTTTGATTTGCAGGGCTCACATTAGGGTTCATTCTTCTAGAATCCTGTTCCAGCATGCTGAAAATTTAAAAACATAAAGCAACCGTTAAAATTAAAATGTCACATATACATGTATATGACTTCCTTCACAGGTCCACACATGCAGCAAAAATGTTAGGCATAGTAGAAAGTCAAAACAACATGTTAATATGTTTAAATACTCTAGGCTTAGCATCCTGTACATATAACAATAACCTTGAAAATAATTTTTTAAGTAAAAAGAACATTATTTGTAAATGTTTAAACAAAAGGAATTCTATGTGTTTATAAAACCCTATGTTATTATATAAGTTGCTTGCTATAACTTGGATCTTAAATGTCCTCTAAAAGTCCATGTGTTGAATGAAGACCTAGTCTCAGTCCATGGCACTGTTCAGATATGACAGAAACTAGAAGGTGGTACCTGGTAGAAGGAAGTTAGTTCAACTGGTATGTACCCTTGAAGAAGATATTGGGACCCCAAGCCCCTCCTCGTCCTTTCTCTTTCACTTCCCAACCACCATAAGGTGAATAAGCCTACTTTGCCACATGCTCTTGTGATCGATCATGCACTGTGCCACCAAAGTCCCAAAGCAACAGTGTCAAGTGATCATAGACTGAAACCTCTAAAATCATAAGCCAAAATAAGCCTTTCCTTTTTTAAGCTGATTTATCTCAAGTGTTTGTTATAGCAATGGAAAGCGGACAAACACAAAGTATACAAACTAGAAATATGTACAACCTACATATAAACACATTCTAAACTTAGATAATAATTGAAATAAGTCCTCCTGGATGCTGCAAATTATGTTTTCAATTAGAAAATGCTTCAAATGAAATAAGAATTATTCTCTTTCAATAGTCAAATTTGTTATTAGCCTTTTGCAAATCCAGGAGGCAAACTATCAAATAAAACTCACAAAAAAAATTTATCTTAAAAATACTTCTATTTTTATTTACATGTAAAATTTTTTGTTTACTTCTTTCTCCCCACCCTTGCCAATATCTTTTTTCATCTAATGTATGTTCTCCTGTTAGGTACAAGCATTTGGGGACAAAAAAATATATAATGTGTCATATATATTGATACCTATATCAAATACTCCAATAGTTTTTTAACACTTTTAATTCATTAATCAGATTAAATTGGTGGCTTGGAAACCTGGTTCACCAATAACATTTTTATGTGTATGCTGTATTTTATGATGCCACATACGTAATTTACACCAGTCATAATCTTGAAATCCAATACAAAGAGTGAAACCTCCCTAGCTAGGCATAAAAGATTCTATTTAGAGGAATGAAGTGAAAACAGAAAGTAGAGCTGATGGAAAAAGTTAATGCTCCCATGGTTCCAAAAGGAGTTCTTTGGGATATAATAGCTTACCTCCAAAGATGGGGAGAACAGTGTTGAGGGGAGAGCAGTGTTGGAGGGAGGCAGATACATCTTTCTAGAATCTTTCTGATCTTTTATTATATAATATTTCCCATTCTCCCCTTTAGCCCTAGCAATCATTGCTGCCCAGTGATTCTCACATGGTATACTGTGGCATTTTGACACACTGTAAACTCAGAGTTTACAAGTTATAAACTCAGAAATTATGGCCATTGCATAAAATTTAATTTTGCCACAACTGAGGCTACATTTTTTAATTACAATTGTAGATTTCAGACTGAATGTTTACTTGAGCAGTCACAAATCAGTACAGCCTTGCTATAAAAGAGGTAAGGGGCCTAGTGGAATACCTAAATAAACTTAGCCTTGTAAGTATTTAAGAAAACATGAGACAAGCAGTAAATGATATCAATGGGGGTGGGGGCGGTAATTAATTAAAGAATTTTTTTTGTTTTGAGATTTACATTTTTTAAATTATTTATTTTATAATTTTCTCATGTGTGGTGCCAAAAAATACAAATCTACTTGGGTAAAATCAAAGTTATGAACTTTCCCTTAAGTTGACAAAACCTTAGTTCATTCAACTCCTACTCCATTGTATCATTAAAATAATCATATTAACATTCCCATTTGGCTGCAGCACTCCCAGTTCCTTCCAACTAGATCTATCATTCTAATTATTAAGAGTTTCTTGCCAGGCTCCGTGGCTCATGCCAGTAATCCCAATGGCTCAGGAAGTTAAGGCATGCTAGGTAAGCACTCTATCATTGAATTATATCACTAGCCCTTTTAGAATTTTGTTTGTTTGTTTGTTTTTTAATTTTAAGCCAGGGTCTAAGTAACTTGCCCAGGATCTCGAGTTCCAAGCTAGCTTTAGCAAATTAGTGAGGCCCTAAGCAACTCAGCAAGACCCTGTCATTAAATAGAATACAAAAAGGGCTAGGGATGTGGCTTGGTCATTAAGCGCCCCTGGGTTTAATCCCCAGTACCACCAAAAAAAAAAAAAAAAATTCCTCTTGTTTTAACCAGAAATGCACTTCCTCATAATTTCCAATTTTTGGTACTAATTCTGGACTCTGACTATTCAGAACAAGTATAAGCAAGCCTTCTTTCACTGTCCAAAGACATCCAACATCCCCCCTTCCCAGGTCTTCCTTTTTAAATTTATGGTTTCTTGGTTCTTTCACATGTTCCTCTTTACAACAGTCTTGGTTTCCTTTAGCACATTTAGTCACATTCTATTAGCATGCTTCTCAGAGGTGGTATCCAGCATTGGCCACAGTGCTTCTCAAGTGGAATGACCATTGCAGGATAATTCCTTGCCTGGTTCTAGATAATACTTTAACGACACAGAATAATGTCATAAAAGCTTTTATAGTTAGTCTTCATATTCTAGTTAAGTTGATCCTGGATTAATCAAAACCCTAAGACTTTTCTTATTAACTGATTTTGAATCTTTTCCTTCCTTTCTCTCCCTCTCTCCCCTTCAATTCTAAATATATTTGAGCTTTTAGAGTCATCTGAATAATTTACATATATTACATATTCCTTTTAAAATATCATGGGACATGTTCTATAATCCTAGGTACTCAGGAGGGTGAGGCAGGAGGTCTGCAAGTTCAAGGGGAAGGGGAGGAAAAAGGGGAGGGGGAAGGAAGGAAAGAATGAAGGCATTTTGCCTATCTACAACTAAAAATAAATTTAAAATGCTTTGAGTTTAACTATTTGCTCAGCCTGTTTTATCTGTAATTAGACTGCACTATAGCCACACTTGTTGGAAATGAATTTTGATGTTGACTCATAAGTGATCACTATTTTTCCCACTCTCCATGTTGGTTATGATTTAATACTGTAATGACAATATACCCTTAACTATACCTAATTTAGTAACTTTTATATTTTTTTAGACAAAGAACTCAGATTTCATTGAATAGACTTAAAAAAAATCATCTTCACAATACTAATATTACACATAGTCAACAAAATATTTTAAACAAGGGAAACAGTAAGGGGGAAAAAATTAGGATCCTAATAGCCTGAGTTTCAATGATATTATCTACCCATTGAAAAGATAAATTGCATATTTAACAATTCTGTTAAGAAACTTTTCATGTTCTTTTTTAAAAATATTCTTCTTAGTCATAGATGGACATAATCCTTTTATTTTATTTATTTATTTTTATGAGGTGCTGGGGATCAAATCCAGTGCCTCACAGGTGCTAGGCAAACACTCTACCACTGAGCCACAACCCCAGCCCACTTTTCAAGTTCTTTACTTGTTGGTTTTTTGGGTTTTATCGCAGTTTGGCCTCCATTCCCTGTAAATTTTCAGTGTTAAAGTAAAATTGCAAAAAAAAAAAAAAAAATTATAGAAATTTCTCTTAAGTTTATATACAGGCAAGCTAACATCCAATTCAGCTAAATACAAAACATTATAAATACTAGAGCTCTGTGAAATGACCTACAGAAACTAAGGTTAGCCATGTAAATAATTGCAGATTTATGTTTCTCATTTTTATGAATATTTAAGAGACTTCTCTAATTGTGACACTACAAATATTAAGAGGAATTTAACAGTCCTTGTAATGGCCAAATATACAAAAGAGTATGAGAAAGTTATTGTTGATATGAACTTTTAGATTCTGAGTCTGAGTGTTTGTTTCCATCATTCAATGTTCCTTTTTGTCAATTTTGGAAAAATTAAATTCCCAAGAATATGAAGAGAAGACTCAGTCCCAGGAAGGGTGAATGTAATGATTGTGTCCAATGACTGTTTCTAGTTCATAATATTAATAAAGCAACCTAACCTAAACTCTTTATAATTAGTTTAAATCAGGTTCTATTCAGTATTTTAAAATAAACTAATAAAAAAAAGAAAATAGAAGTCTCTAATCTATGTCTCTATGATCAGAAACATGTTGTTCCACAAGAGTCACAATTGTTTTAAGCCACAAAATAATCATTACACCAAAAAAACTTGCTCATGTCATGGGCCAGTAAGCCTGAAAAGTATGGATTAATAAAACACAAACGATCTCAATTTCCCCAAAAGTCTGGAAGAAGTATTATAAGAATTGTTACTTTCCTTTTTCATTTGTGAAATTCTAAAAGCCAACAACTGTTGTGGATTATGAATAAAGCCATTTAATCCTTAAGATATGATTTAGATATCCAATCTTTATACTAAGTGGCTGAACATAAATTGGCACATCTCCAAGTCTACTCTATCCCTTGAAAATCTGCTTTCTTATGGTACAAGTAGGTCAATTTTAAATTTAAACCATCTTAGCATGTAAGATTCATACTGTTTCTTGTCTCCAAAAAAAACCATATTATGGGTTGGGGATTTAGCTCAGTGGCAGAGCACTTGCCCACCAGGCTCAAGGCCCTAGGTTCAATCCTCAACACCAAACCAAAAAAAGAAAGAAAGGAAAAAGAAATCATATGGTGCTGCTGCTCAAACTACACTTGAAAAAAAATGTAAGTTGAAAAGAACATGGAAAGCTTCAGGTTTTAATGTGGGAAGAGCACACAATCTGGAGAAAGAAGATCTGTGTTCAAAAACAATAACAAATATTTTGTTTTTTCTGAAATTCAAAGGAAACGACAGATATGAACATGTTTGATAAAATCCAAAGAGGGCACAATGCAGTTAGTGATACAGCTGTGTTCCTGCTAGCCTGGTTCAAGATGCTCAAAACAGCAACTGGAGTGATCCTCTTAAAATTGGGGTCAGGTCATATGTCACTCC
Source organism: Ictidomys tridecemlineatus (assembly GCF_052094955.1). NCBI lineage: Eukaryota > Metazoa > Chordata > Mammalia > Rodentia > Sciuridae > Ictidomys > Ictidomys tridecemlineatus. The sequence goes on from NC_135487.1 coordinate 116,224,151, forward strand.
ATAGCTCAAGTTCTTTGATGGCTACCCATTTCTATCATGGTAAAAGACTAAATTTTTAAAAGGACCAAGGATTTTACTTCATTCAGCATCTCTGGTTGTACTCCTACTACTTTCCCCCCTTGCTTACTATAGCCAAACCACATGAATTTCCTTGAAAATCCCTACTTCCACCCTTGGATCCTTACAATTGCTGGAATGCTCTTCCCCAAATATCCATATGGCTAGTCCTTTCATTTCCTTTAAGCCTTGGCTCAAATATCTGCTGAACAATGATCACTATATCTTCAACCACCACCCTCACAGTTGTTCAAACCATTTATTTTGCTACATTTTATTTCTTTGTAAACTTTATCATTTTACTTATTATGTGTCTTGCCTCTCTTCCCACTAGAATATAAACTAAAGGGTACAGAGATTTCTGTTTTGTTCTAGGCAAGCCTGGCTCATAGCAGGTGTTCTTTTTAAAAAAAAAAATAACCAATAAATGAACTTCATGTACTATTCTACCTCTTGTCAAAAGAAAAATTCCTATCTTCATTTTAGGAAAATTAACTCATAATTTATGAACAGCAGGTGGTAAACTCATTGCACTATTTCCAGAACCAGCAACAGGATATTTTGTTAATTTTCAATGCAATTGAGGCTAAAGAGGAAAAGACAAGAGTTCTCAAGAGAGTTCTCCAAACTTTAAAAAGGTTTTCTTCTCTCTGTTTATTGAGTGGTTCACAGGTTATTTTTACAGGCTGACAGTATCTGGGGATGATTTACTAGAAACAAAAATGTGGCTGAATGAAAAAATAAAGTCTTCAAGTGAAGATAAAAGAACACTCTAAACAGCAGTTCTCAGAACCAGGGATTATCATACCATGGGAAGAAATATGCACTTTGCAAGGGCAATTTGCCAAATGAGAAAAAAAAAATCATTCAAAAAGCAATTAGAAAATAAGCACTATTCTAACAGGAGATGCTCATGCTTGTAACTCAGCCACTATACAGTGAGGAAGCCCCAGCAGCTTTGGAGAGGCCCAAAAGAAATCAAGAACCCTGGCCCAAAGCCCTGGCTCAGGACCTAGCGAAAGCCAGCACCTACCATATGAGTGAACTGTCTTGAAAGTGAGACCTCCAACCCAAGCCACCCAGTTAATCCTCCATGGAGGCAAAAAGAAGCTGTCTCTACTGAGCACTGGCCAATGTGCACACTTTGGTCAGGGGTATGCGGGGGTGGGGGTGGGGGACGTTTACCAGGAATTGAATTCAGGGACACTCAACCACTGAGCCATATCCCTATTTTGTATTTTATTTAGAAACACAGTCTCACCGAGCTGCTTAGCACCTTGCTTTTGCTGAGGCTCGCTTTGAACTCGAGATCCTCCTGCCTCACCTTCCCAAGCAGCTGGGATTACAGGCATGCACCACTGTGCCCAACCCAATGTGCAGAATTTTAAGCAATGTTTTAAGGCTTTAGGTTTTGGGGTAGTTTGTTATACAGCAATAAATAACTGATACAACTACACTTATTAGATTTCAAAAATTAATGATTCAATGTTTAATAAAAAGTTTGTGTGCAAACAAGTTGTGGATATCTCTTTCAGAGAGGTACCTTCTAATTCTAAATGTAAAAAACATGGCTGCAAATATGAAGACAATCTTTTCTACTAAACTTATATCAATCCATTCAATTCATAAGATAAATACTTCCCCCATTCACAGCCAATACTAAGCTTTAGGGGAATGGGCTGAATTACAGGATAAAGTCCTAATTTCTCTATCTATAAATGACAATTTCCTTTTCTCTGCTTGACTAACTGTTGTTCTATTAGTGATTAAGACAAGGTTCCAAGGCAGACTATGAATGCAACCCTACCACATATTAGCTATGTTTCCAATTTCCTCATCTGTAAAATAGGATAATACTTATCTTCTGGCCCTGGGAAGAATACATGAGTTAATTCGTGTACAGTACTTAGACTAGTACTTGGTGCATATTAAGTATCTGCTGAATAATAGCTTAATACAACGAACAGAAAAATAGCTACATACCAATCAAACACACACAGACAACCCAGATTATTCTAGAATAAGCTTTATCTTTTTTTTTCATTTTTTTCTTCCAACTGCCTTATTTTGGTTTCTCTCTCAATGTCTTAAAAAAAAACAGAAATGAAAGAATAAAAAATGAAAACAAGCAATGCTTCTTTAATGAGAATACTGGTAAAAGTGCTGAAACAGAAAGTCATACAAAATATACAGATTAGGGCTGGAGGTGGGGCTCAATGGTAAAGCGCTCGCCTGGCATGCATGAGGCACTGGGTTCCATCTCAGCACCACATAAAAATAAAATAAAGATATTGTGTCCACCTACAGCTAAAAAAATACATATTTAAAAATATATACACTGATTACCTGTTCTTTCCCTACGTCTAATTCCTTAAAGGTCATGTATTGTGGTAAACAGACTGTGTCCATAACATATTAATCCCTGTTTAGGTTCTGAAAACAGAATGCCAAAAAGTCTAAATGCATAGCATATATCCATAATTCATGCTGATATTAGCCATAACTCAATTAAGACAATCTGTGGAATGGCCCCTCAAAGTTCCAAATGTTTACTGAGGGCTGGGGTTGTGGCTCAGTGTAGATCGCTCATCTAGCATGTGCAAGGCCCTGGGTTGGATCCTCAGCACCACATAAAAATAAAATAAATATATTGTGTCCAAATGTTTACTGAAATGATAAAACAGTCAATACTGGAGACAAAGGCATAATGACAAAATGCCTTAAAGTCTAAGGGACATATAATATTCAGAAGTTTCAAAGTTATCCTATACTACCTTAATATTCAGGTTTCAAAGTTATTCTATACTACGTTAATATTAGTGAAAGTAAAACCTTCACTTAATACAAAGTTAAACTGTTTATTCCTTTATTAGTTTTGTTTTTTGTTTTTTAGAGTTTACAAAACATGATTCCACCTGAATATACTAAGCACTGAAAGTAGTTGAATAAGCTATTATTGACAAACTATCCTTGTTTTATGTTGACTAAGATGTTGGTCTGAAGAAAATATCAAAGTATTTCAACTCATGGTAGTTTTGGTAGTTTTCACATATGGCCCACCTTTCACAAGAGAGAAAGCAGAAGACACATTTCTATATCTTTTTAATTCTAAAAGTGACACAAAGTGACTTATTCAAGGTAAAGAAGGAAGTTACCAAGGGATGTAGTTTTTTTTGTTGTTGTTGTTTTGTTTTTTTGTTTTTTATTTCAACTGCCTTTCATTTCACTGTACTAACTGAAGTCTGGGAAGCATGGTAGCCAAGCAATACATGATAAAGCCACTGGGATACTCTTATAAACTCTCTATGTACAATTGACGTGAAAACCAAAACAAGAAAATCATCAGCAGAATTTTCCATGCCCTTAAAGCCCAGCTTTATACTTGACAGATTCTAAGCCAGCTTTTGAAAACTAAGAATTAAATCTATAAAGGTAATAATAAAAGAGAACCAATTACTTTGCACAGACACTTTGTGATGATCATGAATAAGTTAAACTATTAGGGGAAAAAACTGTCATTGGCTCAGCTATACCTCTGCAATCCCAGATTCAATGACACCTAGTATTGTATTTCTTCAGTTTATGTGTCACTTTGATAAATGTGAAAAGTGCTTTTAGCAAAGAATTTAAATTAGATTTCATTAAAAAATCTGGCTGAACAAAACAATGTACACTTGGTGGTTTGAATTCTGACATCTAAGTTATATAGTAACTTTTAACCTACAGCCAACAGTGATATCATACAGCAAAATGCTTGAATTTTCACTGAAAAGGAAAAAAAAATTGAAACCAGACTTGAGGACAAGCTCATCTCAGGATAAGAAGCTAGAATTCTTCTTGTATAATATTGAAAAGCTGACAAACACAGAATGCTGGAATAGAGAGACATTTTATTCCTAATCAGTTCCAGACAATTCAGAGTCAAAGCCATAAGTCTGTGGTCACCTTTTCCTTAAAGTAAGTCTTATAAGAAAACCACAGAGTAGTTGGCCCTTTAGTAGTGTGATTCTTTCTCATTCATGTGTGATGTCTCAAACTAAAAAGAAGTGTAGATCTAGTAAGATCATATCAACTAACCCAGAATAAACAAGGGAAAAACGCTCTCAATTTCAAACACTTGGGGGTTTTTTGTTTGTTTGTTTGCTTTTTAAGACCTAGCATACTTACAACCTCCTTGGAATGTTGATTTACTATTGGCAGAAAAGGAAGATGATGACAGTGACCTTCAAAATGGAAAAGAGAAAACAACAAAGGATTCCATAAACTGCAGCAGTAGGTGCCAGGGAGACGTTTCTCTGAAGATTCTGCTGTGGTTCCTGTTCTATTCAAAACTGAGATCCACAAATTTCCTTACGTATGTAAGACAAACTTATAAACAAAGAGGTATCTATCTAGAGATTTAATAAAGTTTCGCTTTTATACATTTTCCTCTAATTTAATGAATAAGTCCTTTTACAGTTTGCATGAAGGCTATTATATAGAAAAAAAAAGAAATACAAAACTATGCACAATAGTTTTCAACACTTGGTTCAGAATCACTTGGGGAAAATGTTTTAAAAACAAATGCCTTAGATCCACCCTACCAGTTTCCACTAGTCTTGGGTAAAAGTCAGTTAACGATCTTTTTAAATTCCACAGTGATTATGATGTATAGCCAAGGATGAGAACTACTAAATGAGAGCACTACTAAGTTTGTCAAATTGAGAGAAATGACAAAAAGTCATCTAAACTGCAAAGAGGCAGAGAAATTTGCATATCAAAAAACCTTTTTAATAAAAAAATACTATAGTCCCTACCCTGGCTCAATAGTCAACGAAGCCTAGAACATAACAAGGTTGACAATAAACAACAGAGGGCAAGTGATGTTTAAAACTGATGGATTTCAAACCAGCTCTTTACCACCCTGCTCTAAAAAGGATGGATTTTTAGCTCTCAAAAGAAAACAAAAATTTTGAGTGTTTTAATTTCAATCACATACTTCCAATTCATCAGGTATTACTGTCCAAAAACTATTTCCATCTTGATTTTTTAATCTTACCAACTAGGCATTGTTAATACTTGATATCAATTTTTAGAGGATGCTAGGAATTGAATCTGGGCCCTTGTACATGCTAGGCAAGTGCTCTACTACTGAGCTACCCTGCATCCGAAGTCGCTCTTCAACTTTTTTTTTTAAAAGCTTCAACCCCATTTATTGTTCTTCTCATTGTTGGCTATCCTTTCTGAGGTCATTTTCCTTCTTCCTGAAATATATCTTTCAGAAATTTTTTCAGCAAGGTCTACTAATAGTAAATTCTCTCCAGTTTCATTAGTTATTAGATATCCTTATGTTATGCTTGAAAGATGGTTTTATTAGACAAGGACTTCTAGATTGAGGTTTGTTTGGTTTTTTTTTTTTCTCAGAACTTTAAGCATATTATTCCACTGGTTTCTAGCTTACATTGATACCATCAGTCTAATAAAAATGATTTTGTATGTAATCTGTCTTAGCTCTCAGCCGTTTTTAAGATATCTTTGCTCGGGTATTCTATAATATTAGTAGGAGGTATCTAGATGAGGGTATCTTTTTATTTACCTGATTCTTTTTTATATTTTTTCCTGGAGTTCTTTTATTTATCTGAAGTTAGTTAATTTTGAAGATTGTTGTCTTTCATTAATTTCACAAAGTTCTTAGTTTATTATCTCTCCAAATATTGCCTTCTCCCATTTTCTCTATTATCTCTTTTTGGAATTCTATTTTGATGTATGTTGGACTTTGTCTCTCTTTTCTATCCTTCTGTCTGTCTGTGTCTCGTTCTCTCTTTTTAAATACATTCATTTTTGTTTTTAAACTTTTTTTCATGAAATATTTTCATAAGAGTTCTACAAGTAGCACAGCAATTTCACATTAAGCTATTATGTTTATCTATAACTAAAAATATATTTTAATAAAAAATTTAAATAAAGCAAACATAGGGCATTAACTTTGATCTATAGATCTTATTCCAATAAGTACCCTATAGTCTTTCATAGTTCACCAATTGTCCTACGAATGTCCTTTTTCTGGTTGACTATCACACATTACAGGTACTTATCCATGTCTATCTCCTTAGTCTCCTCCAGTCTCAGAATGTTCATCAGTTTTTCTTTGATTTTTCATGACCTTAACCTTATAAGCTATTTATTTATAAAATGTCCCTCTTTCAGGTTTATCTGATGTTTCTTCATGATAAAATTCAGGCTATGCATTTTTTGGCAAGAATTTTATAGAAGTGATAGTGTTCTCAGTGCATTACATCAGGAGGTACAAGATGTTGAATACTGTGTTACTCATTATATTATCTTGATTATTTGGTTATGACAATTTCTTAGAAGCTCTTATGTTTTCCACTTCTTTGTCTCTGATTACAATCTGTAGTTTCTTCAGATCTCTCTTCTCATTCATTCTTTCTTCAAATGTGTCTATTTTGTTGTTTTAATCTCTCATTGTTTTTCTCATTTTAACTTATTAGATTATTTCCAAGTTTTCTCCAAAAATTCTAATCAATTGTCCCTTTGCCATATTTTAATTTCCTCCTTTAACATATTTATTTTACATTTTGTATGTGATAATTCAAATATAAAAATTCTAATCAATTGTCCCTTTGCCATATTTTAATTTCCTCCTTTAACATATTTATTTTACATTTTGTATGTGATAATTCAAATATCTATAGTTTTTCAGAGTCTGATTTTATAGTATTTTTCCTCTAACCCTTGTTCATGGTGGTATGTTTCCTTGTGTGTTTAATGATTTTAGGAGGAGAAAGAAGAGATATGCACTTGTGTTCAATTGGATCTCTATCGGTGGCAATTTTTTTTAGGTTGGGTGTTTGAATCCTTTGGGTAGGATTTGCATTTGCATCTGCCATGTATCTGGAAGTACCAACAACAAAGAGTCACTTAAACTAAATGTCTAACTTTTGGGGGTAGTAGAGATGGTTTACACCAGTAGCATAAATTTAGGATCAAACTTGTATGCCTTAGGGGCTTGAGGTGAATAATTATTAAGAAAGCCTTTTTCTTTATTTCTACTCTATTCAAAGACAAAATCAAAATAAGTATTTACCAACAATCTCCCTGTGTGGTAAGGCAAGATTTTTTTTTTCTTTTTTGTCTTTTAGCAAACAAAAAATGTCATTCTTTGGAAATTCCAGCCTTGTTTTGGTAGAGAGAAAGGGAGGACTCACTTGTGACTTATCCCTGGTTTAGGTCTGGAGCTTTCTCTCCTATCCCCAGACTCTCGACCTCAAGGATCAGGAAATAAACCTAGAATAAGCACTACTTTCACTAGTTTACCATTATAGATTTGTATTATTTTAATTTTAACATCTCTGACCACTGGTAAGTCCTTACTTTGTTTACAGATGAGCCATGAAATAAAAGAATTCCAATTTATTTTTTAATACAGCATTTTCTGGTATGCTAAACTGCAGTGAGTTTCTCTGTACCTTTAGCCTACCATATTGCCAAAATCAGAAGTTCTTAAGTGTTCATGAACCTCTTGTACTACTATAGAGGAAAAAAAAAATTATGATATAGTTGAAAAGATAATTTTATAAAAAGTGACTTGGATTGATATTTAGATTCCTCAACTATAAAACAGAATTAACCTCACTGAGTAGTGAGATAGAAATGTTTCATATCAATTCACAGGTATCCTGTTTTAGCTATTCCATGCTGCCTAAAATTACTATTTTTACATACTACACACAGTGGGCCAGTTCCTTGAATTCTGTGCCAAAAATAGCTGGATGATTACTTTATTATTCATAACACATCAATAAGGTCTGAAAAATTAACCTTTTTAAGTCTGTTAATTTTCTTTTTCTATGTGATAAATCTTTAGTAACCCAAAACTCTTCAAATTAGCCAGTCTTTCTGTAAGTTTTACAAAACTGCTACTTTATTTTTTTATTTATTTTTAATTTTTTTTTTAGTTTTAGTTGGATGCAATACCTTGATTTTATTTATTTATTTTTATGTAGTGCTGAGGATTGAACCCAGGGCCTTGCACATGCGAGGTGAGTGCTCTACCACTGATCCACAACCCCAGCCCCAAAACCATTACTTTAGATGTAAGACATATTTACATTTCATCACCAAATGCTTTCAGAAAAGTTCCTTTTTTATACACACATTTAAGATAAATGTATGTGTTTGTGTATTTGTGTGAGTATATATGTGTGTATGTGTATGTGTGTGTGTGTGTGTGTGTGTGTATTTGGTAAACATGTGTCATACATTGCTTTCATTTGGGCCCATACCAATAAGACACAACAGGGCTGGGATGTAGCTCAGTGGCAAAGCGTCTGCCTTGCATTCGCAAAGCCCTGGGTTCGACCCCCAGTTCCAAAAAAGACAAAAAAAAGAACCCCACCAAAAAAAAAAAAATAAGATTAAAAAAAAAAAAAAAACCAATAAGACACAACAGTTCCAATTTTACATTGAACATCTGAAACAACATAATTAATCTTATTGTAGTAATATGATTTGTTCTAAAAAAGTTTAGGTTCCCAAATTTAAAATGCTTTGGAAAGCTCTGATTAAAATGTGTATTTGTCTGGCCAAATTTAATTTTGTGGCATCTGAGAAAAGTGCAGGTAGAACTTCAAATCTGCACAAATAAAAACATAATGCTTGCTTCAAGTTTCTAGAGACACAAGACCACAGATGTAGAATTTGTTCAATAAATATCTTCCAGGTGGAAGTTCCTGCTCCTCTGGCTAAACCCCAGACCTGCGAAGGCACCACCCTGAAGTAGAGATTACAAAGGACAGGGATAATCAAGAAATGTTTCTGGTTCAGGGACAAGTGTCAGTGTTTCAAATCATTGTTGTTTTCTGAGCTTTGATATTTTATTATTCATGCCAAATTTAGAAGAAATGGTTCTTAGTTTTTATGAGTTTCACAGCCAGTTTCTTTCTTTCTTCCTGGTGTTTGGAGATATTCCAACTTCTTAAGATACTTCTATATTTCTTTATTCCTGTCAGCTCTTTCTCCTTGTTAATTTTCTTCAATTTGAAGCTTTTAGCATGTTTTCAAATTTGAATAGTTGCTAATATTCCTACTACTTTCTGAATTCTTAAAGTTTCACACACAGAAAGATTTCAACTAGCTGATCCTCAGGATTACCAAATATTTAAAAAAGACTTTCTCTCTTATTACCCTTTCTATACAGTCCACTGATTATTTTTTTAACACAAATCTTTTATTGATAAAATGTGGACCATCAACTCTTCCTTTCATACTAAACCAACCTACCATGGAAATGTAATCCATCCCCATAGCAGCTATGAACATCATTAATTTATTTAAACCTTTTTTGATCCAGTCTTTTTTTCTCAAATTTCTGTTTTCTCCTGAGTGATTTCACAGCAAAATGCCTCCTCCAAGCCCATCCTTACTTCCTGGCAGCATGATTCAGTCCTCTTTATGTTTTTCACTGAATGCAATTACATAAAGCCTTCCACAAACGCCACTATCATAGCTACTGGTTACTTCTATGTTCCCTCAACAATATGCCTGTGCTAGGCTTGTGGGGACACACCTACAGTCTCAGACACTCAGGAGGCTGAATTGAGAGAATCACTTGAGCTCCTCAGAGTTTGGACCAGCCTGGGCAATATAATGAAAAAAAGAAGAAGAAGAAGAAGAAGAAGAGATGCCTGTGATATTGTGATATACAAAAAATATACAGTTTGGCTATTATCTTGGGTTCTGGGCACAAGCTCCTAAAACCCTTGGGATTTCCTGAGTAAAAGAGTGTCTTTTATTATTTAGGAGCCCCTTTCAACCATACTTGAGTTTGTGCTAACCCTTGGGCAGGGGGGGTAGGGGGGGGTGATTTCGAGAGGAACCAATCATGTGATTTCTGAGTTGGAATTTTCAGTCCCTCCTCCAACTCTAGGGGAGGAAGAAGAGGAGAGACTGAACTCAATCACCAAAGGCCAATGGTTTAGTCTCAAAAAAAAAAAAACTTTAAACAAAGGGAACTAGAGAGCTTCCAGGTTGGCAAATACAAGAAATTGCTGAGACCGTAGTAACCCTGTAGAAGTTACAGAGGTTTTTCACCCCTCCTAAACCTTATCCTTTGCATTTCCTCCATTTGATTTGCCCTATGTATCCTTTATAATAACCAATAGCAGTATGTAAAGTGTTTCTCTGAGTTTTATGAGCCATTCTACCAAGTCACTGAACTTTGGGGGGATGTTGTAAAACTCCTCAATTTATAGTCAGTTGATAATAAGTTACCTGGGACTTATGACTAGTGACTAAAATTGTGGCAGAGAGCCCTTAATTGCAGGGTCCTGGGAATTAATCTAACCAGGGAGGTAAAAGAGCTCCACAATGAAAATTATAGAACACTGGAAGAAAGAAATTGAATAAGACCTTAGAAGATAGAAAGACTTCCCATGTTCTTGGGTATGCAGAATTAATATGGTCAAATGGCCATAATACCAAAAAACAATGTACAGATAAAATGCAATCCCCATCAAAATATTAATGACACAACCACAAGTTTATGGGAAGTTATATTCTACATATGTATGAAATGTCAAAATACAATCTACTGACATGTATAACTAAAAAGAATTTTTAAAAAAATGACATTCTTCAAAACAATCCTTAAATTCATTTGGAAGAGACTCAAAATACCCAAAGTAATCCCTGGTACCAGTATTAAGCAAGAAAAGTGATATAAGAGACATCACAATACCTGATCTGAAATTATACTACAAAGCTATAATACGAAAACTGCATGGTATTGGCCTCAAAGCATACATAAAGACCAATGGAACAGAATAAAAGGTACAGAGATAAACACACACACTTACAGTCATCTGATACTTCACAAACATGCCAAAGATATATATTTTGGAGAAAAGACAGCCTTTTTAACAAACAGTGCTAGGAAAACTGGACAGCCATATGTAGGGAAATGAAAATAGATCTCAATCTCTCACCCTAAACAAAGTTAAATCAAAATGGATCAGACTTAGGAATTAGACAAGAAACCTTACAACTTGTAGAAGAAAACATTGAGTCAACACTACATCATACTGGTGCTGGCAGCAACTTCCTTAACAAGAGCCCTAAAGCACAAGAAATAAAACCAAGAATCAGTTCCATCAAATTAAAAAGTTTCTGCATAGCAAAGGAAACAATTAAAAGCATGAAGTGAGAGTCTACAGAATGGGAGAAAATCTTTGCCAGCTACTCCTCCAACAGGGAATTAATATCCAGAGTATATAAAAATTTCAAAAAACTTAACACCAAAAATTAATAACCCAATCAATAGGTGGGCAAAAAAAAAAAAACTAAACAAAAACTTCTCAACGGAAAAAAGCAATCAGGGAATTGAAAGTCAAAATTACATCAAGATTTTATCTTATTCCAGTCAGAATGGCAATTATCAATAATACAAAGAAAGATGTGGGGGGAAAGGTATACTTGTACTTTTTGGTGGGAATGCAGACTAGTACAACCACTCTGGAAAGCAGTATGGTGACTATACAGAAAACTAGGGATGGAACCACCATTTGTTCCATCTATCCCACTCCTTGGTATTTTCCAAAAGAACTAAAATCAATATATTATAGCAATATAGCCACCTCAATGTTTATAGCAGCACAGTTTGTTTTTTTTTTTTAAGAGAGAGTGAGAGAGGGGAGAGAGAGAGAGAGAGAGAGAGAGAGAGAGAGAGAGAGAGAGAGAGAGAGAGAGAATTTTCAATATTTAATTATTTTTTAGTTCTTGGCAGACACAACATTTTTGTTGGTATGTGGTGCTGTGGATCGAACCCGGGCCGCACGCATGCCAGGCGAGCGCGCTACCGCTTGAGCCACATCCCCAGCCCCAGCAGCACAGTTTACAATAGCTAAATTATGGAATCAACCCAGATACCCATCAATAGATGAATGAATTAAGGAATTGTGGCATACATACACAGTGAAGTTCTAGTCAATATAAAGAAGAATGAAATTATAGCATTTGCTGGTAAATGGATATAAATGGAGAACATAATGCAAAGCGAAATAAGCCACTCAGAGGGGCTGGGGTTGTGGCTCAGTGGTAGAGTGCTTGCCTAGCATGTGTGAGGCACTGGGTTCAATTCTCAGCACCACATATAAACAAATAAATTCATAAAGGCCCATCAATAACTAATAAAAGTTTAAAAAAAAAAAAAAAATAAGCCACTCAGAAACTTAAAGGTTGAGAAGTGGAGAGAGAGATCAGTGGTAAAGCACTTGCCTAGTATTTCTGAGGCCCCTGGTTTCAATCCCCAGCACCACATAAAAAGTAAACAAAATAAAAGGACAATTATTTAAAAAAAAAAGAGAGAGAAAGAGAGAAACTTAAAGGAAAAAAAAACTTAAAGATTAAATGTTTTCTCTCTCATATGTGAAAATTAGAGTAAGGAGGAGCAGCCAGGCACAATGGTACACGCCTGTAAATCCCAGCAGCTCAGGAGGTAAGATATCATAAAAATATAGGGAAGATTGGTCGTATAGAAAAAGAAGTTTGAGAGGTAGAGATGAAAAAGAATAAATGTAGGGCATGATGTAACGTGGGGCATGTTGCATCAGAAAAGAGAAAACTTAACTTGCTGGCTGCTACCCGCTTCCCAGTCCTGGGGCCACGTGTAGCTAAGCGAGCACCTAGCGATTAGCCAGAAGGCATTGCCATGGGTTGTGATGAAGAACCACCTCTAGGATAGGCTCAGAACCCTTCTGCCCTCAGGGACAACTCGTGTCTCCCATTACTGCCTGTGGGATGGGTGTAGATATAAATTCTCCCCACCCTGCTGACCTTTACCCTGATTAGTTCCTGCACATTATATCAGCTGTGTATGTTTTCTCATTAAACAAGATCATGCTTTGACTGTTCTCCCTGGCGCCTCTGATTGTCCTCCTGCAAGGGAGGGCTGGGTGCGGGCGGCCAGTCTACCTTTACCTTTCTTGGTTCGTCCTGATCGGGCCTGCTCCCCCAATCTCTCCTGCCTGTCAGGAGGGAACAGGGGGCTAAAAACCCAGACAAATAAAATTTTTTTTAAATCATTTATGTGGATATATAAATATCCCACCGAGAATCTCACCTTTAAGTAAAAAGAACCAATCAAAAATAGATACATAGATGAGCAAAAAAAAAGTCTAGCAGAGTAAAGGAACAAGAAAGGAGAAGGGAGGAAGGATGGAAGGGGGGGGGGATCATGAACTGAAATCAAATTCCATGCAATGTATGAATTTTCTCAGAATTAATCCAGTTATTAAGTAAAACTATTAGGCTCTAATTTTAAAAAAATATATTGGCACATAAAATTTATAAATACTTATGGAGTACAATGTTGTGTTTCATTGTGTAACAAACAAGTGTCAATAAAAATTAAAAGATATTACTGGAAAAAGAAAAAAAAGGAGTATACTGACATATTTTAAAGTGAAAAAGCATTTTTCAACAATATATAAATAATAGCTTTATGTAAAACCAAATTTTAAAATAATATACATATAAATACACAAACACAAATGTGTACATAATACACATTTATAGATGCTGTTTATTATATCCCAAATGGTCTTCCTGTACCTTACCTAATTACTGAATCTTATTATTATTTTTTTTAATATCTTTATTTATTTATTTATTTTTATGTGGTGCTAAGGATCGAACCCAGTGCCTCACATGTGCAAGGCAGGCGCTCTACCACTGAGCCACAGCCCCAGCCCCCTGAATCTTATTTTTAGATCTTAACATAAAATTTATAAATACTTATAAATTTATAAAAATTTATTAAAATAAAATTTATAAATACTTATTATCATTCCTTTCTCAGAGAAACCTTGCCTTACCACTCTAACTAGGTCAAGTAAACCTACTATGTGGTCTCATAATATTATGTACCCTTCTTTCATGGCATCTGACATGGTTATAATTTTATGTAACTTATTTGTATAATTATTTTGATTAATATATATCATTTACATTAGACTACAAATTTGATTAGGGCTGGGACTAAGTTAATTTTGCTCACCATTGTATTATTAGTTTTTCATTGTATCTAATACTTAGTAAATAATAAATATATTCTGCATTGCACAAATTTTGATATATAACATTTTCATTTTATTTCAGCCCCAAATACTTTCTATTCCTCCTCCCACCCTACTTTTTCCCCCCTTCTTCAACCCATGGGTTCATTTAGAAGCATGTTAGTTTCTACATATTTGGGAATTTTCTATATACCTTTATATTGTTGTTTGCTAATTGAGTAATTGAGATAGCAGAATGCATCTATGCACTTTAATATATCATAATAGATGGGATACAACTTCCCACCCCCCTGAGTGCACATGTTACAGAATCTTACTGATCATGCAGTCATACATATATATACAGTAACAATGTCTGTTTCATTCTACTATCTTTCCTACCCTACATCCCCACTCCTTCCCTCCCATCACTTCCCTCTATCTAATGTATGGTAACACTATTCTTCCCTAGTGCTCTCCCTCCCGCCTTATTGTCAATTAGTATCCACATATTAGAGAAAACATTCAGCCTTTGTTTTGGGGGGATTGGCTTATTTCGCTTAGCATGATATTCTCCAACTCCAACCATTTACTGGCAAATGCCATAACTTTACTCTTCTTTAAAGCTGAGTAATTTTTGATGATTGGCAATGAATGAATGAATAAAGAAAATGTGTTATGCACACACACACACACACACACACACACACACACAGTGGTATACTATTCAGTCTTAAAAAAGGAGGAATAAGGCTGGGGTTGTGGCTCAGCGGTAGAGCAATCGCTTTGCATGTGCGAGACCTGGGTTCGATCCTCAGCACCACATAAAAATAAATAAGTGAAATAAAGGTATTTTTTTTAAAAAGAGGCTTTCTTAAAAAAGGGGGGTGGAATAAATTTTATAGTTCTATTATGTAGCATGGTGACTACAGTTAATAATAATGTGTTATATATTAGACAATTGCTGAAAGGGCAGATTTTTAAATGTATGAAAACACTAAAAATAGAACATGAGGTAAAAAAATATTTTAACTAGCTTGACTTTTTTATTCCACAATGTAAACAAATTGGAATATCTCATTGTATCATGTATATATATACACAATTATTAGTAATTACTAATAAAATTAAGATTTATTGATTAGATTCAATATCTCCTCTGTGGAGATGTATGAGACGTACTTAAACTGTAAGATATTCTGTCATTTATCCAATGAACATTTTTTTATCTCACATAAAAGCTGCAAAGACAGAAGGTCATGGCTCCTACTTAAGCCTACATAAAGAACCACAAGTAAAAAAAATGAGAATAATATGATTTGAACTATGTAAATGTTATGATAGAGATCCCCGAGAAGGAGGGAGAGTTGGAACAGGGCCGGTGGTTGGGAGGGAGGCTTTGTAAGATGCTTTTCCTGGGGGGCACTCAGTGAGAGCCTAAGCCCGCCACTCACTTTTCACAGACTAGTTCACAGGCAAAAGGCTGACAGGCTGCAAGGAGAAAGAAAGAACTTGCTACGGAATCAGGGCAATAAACAGTATGGTGGCAGCCCTGAACCCTCTTTTTTTTTTTTTTTTTTTTAAAGAGAAAGTGAGAGAGGGGGACAGAGAGAAAGAGAGAGAGAGAGAGAGAGAATTTTAACATTTATTTATTTTTTTCTTAGTTCTCGGCGGACACAACATCTTTGTTGGTATGTGGTGCTGCTGAGGATCGAACCCGAGTCGCACGCATGCTAGGCGAGCGCGCTACCGCTTGAGCCACATCCCAGCCCCCCTCTTTTTTTTTTTTAATTTGTTCTTTTTGGATATACATAGCAATGGAAGGTATTTTGACATGTTATACATATATGGAGTATGACTTCCCATTCTTGTGTTTGTACATGATGTGGAATTTCGCTGGTCGTGTATTCATACATGATCATAGGAAAGTTATGTCCAAGTCATTCTGATGTCTTTCCTATTTTCATTCCCTCTCCCTTCCCTTCATTCCCCTTTGTCTAATACAATAAACTTCTACTCCCCCAAAAAACAAACAACAACAACAACAACAAAAAAAAAAAAAAATATATATATATATATATATTCATTCTAACTCAACTAGTAAAATAATATAAGTTTGAAAATCTGTAAAAAAAATAAATATAAGTAGTAGACTGGGAAAAATGAAGTGGGTTAGGAGAAAGGTGGTCATGAAGTCTTTTTGTTTGTTTAGTTTTTTTGTTGTAGATGATGTTGTTTTGGTACTGGAGACTGAACCCAGGGGCATTTTACCATTGAGCTATCCTGTTTTATTTTTATTTTGAGACAAGGTGTCTCTAAATTTTCCAAACTAGCCTCAAACTTGCAATCCTCTTGCCTCAGACTCCCCAGCCATGTGCCACCGCACCTGGTGCCTTTTATTTTTTTAACTCTACATAGTTTTATACTTTCTAAAAATTGTTTTTGTGGTATTTCCACAACTGCATACAAGCATCCACTCGTCAAATCCAACCATACTTTTTCTACTCTACCTGCACCCTTCCCAATCCCCAGTAATCATTATTCTACTTTCATGTATTACTCTGGTAATTAAAAATAAATTAAAACATTAAGTTACATAAAAAAGGAAAAGGAACAGCTTCTGCAGTCATGAAAGTTAGAATCTTCAGGGCAAAGTGACTAATGGTTACCTTTAAAATCCAATATTTAAATTCAAGATAATAATTATAACCTATGGCTCAATTTTCCTCAACAGGCCATGGAAGAAAGTCAAGGAAGAAAGTCAATGGGAAAAAAGTTATTAAATAAAAGACGTCTTAAAATTAAAAAGTTGGTCTCATAGCTGGGCAAAATAGCACACGCCTGTATTCCCAATGGCTAAGGAGGCAGAGGCTGGAGGATTACAAATTCAAAGCCAGCCTTGGCAATTTAGCAAAGGTCTCAGCAACTTAGGGAACCCTGTCTCAAAAAATAAATAAATAAAAAGGGCTGCGGATGTGGTTCAGTAGTTAAGTGCCCCTGAGTTCAATCCCCAGTACCATACACACACACACACACACACACACACACACACACAAAAGTTGATCTTATAGAAGTAGAGAGTCAAAAAATAGTTACTAGAGGATGGGAAGGAGAAGGAGGGATCGAGAGATGGTAATTTAGTAGAAGGTTATAAGTGGATAAGAGAAATAACTTTTAATGTTCTAAAGCACATTAGGTAACTGTGTTTGATGACAATTAATTGTATAATTTAAAATATCTAGTAGAAAGGATCTTAAATGTTCTCAGCTCAAATGGTAAATATGTCAGGTGACAAATATGCCAATAACCCTAATATGATCATTATACATTGTACTGATACATTGAAATATCACACTGTACTCTATAAATATGTACAATGATGATGTGTCAATTAAATATGTAAATAATTTTTTAAAGAGAGACAACTTGGATAGTTAGCCTTAAGTATAGCTGGAGAAGTTCTACCAAATGTCCTATAGCCATGGAGTCTTCCTTGATACTAGGGAATACCAGTATAACATGCTTTGTTTTAAGTCTTCCTGGTATTCACTATATAGAAATTTGGCTCTGTTTATTTGCAGAATTTATTTTCAACTTCCTAACTCAGGAGGATAAAGTTTAAATTAGCATTTTTCTTTTCTCCTTTATTAACCAAGAGACAAACACAAAAATTAAAATGTCAAAATAACTTTAAATGAAGAATATGGGCAAAATGTCAATGGCATATAATGAAGAATGTAGTAAAAATATTTTTAATAATTCAAATGTTTATTCCAGGTGTCATTTTTGCATATCCTATATAACATGTCTAGTACAGTGTGAATTTTTAAAAATAGATAAACTCAGAAATTTATGACATTTTCAAAATGAATTATCTTAGTTCATTCATTTAACAGTATATGGGTCTCTGGTGATTCCATGATGAAATATCAAATGCTCTAGAGAGTTGTACCGATACCAAATGACAACAAAAGTTTAATATAAAAGCTATACTAGCTTTCAGATGCTATCCAGAAATAAAATGGGAGTGATCTAAGCTAGCTATCAAACCTGTGGAGAAGATACAGAATTTTAGTTAATAATACACTCTTAAAAAAAAAAAGAATCAACTTATGCCCAGTACAGTGATACATGCCTATAATCCTAGCAATTCAGGAAGCTGATGCAAGAGGATCTCAAGTTGAAGGTCAGCCTGAGCAACTTAGTGAGACACTGTCTCAAAATAAAAAAGGGGTGACTCAGTGATAGAGCCAATGATATAAGGCTTCATGGAAAAAATAAAGAGGGAGAGCTCTTAGGAAGTAAGAATTTCACTACATTCTACATAGGTCAGAATATACCTGAGGAAATGCATTCAGACCAGGATATCACCTTCCAACATGTACACTGATCATCAGTGACAAGCACAAAGCCTTTAGTAAGGCTGAGCACTGAAGCAAGTCAATTTGAGAGGAACTGGAGCCAGGAGAGGATTTGAAAACTAAATCATAGGACAAATAGGTCAAGAATTAGGATAGTTAAGTCTGGTTGCAGGCTTGCAGCAGGGAGAGAAAAATAAAGGAAGATAACATAATTAGTTTTAAAGACGTAATGATTTCTAAGAAGTAAATTTCACTAAAAATTAACCAAAAACTAAATGAGCATTCATAAAGTTTCTTATAGCCTAAAAAGAAACTATTTAATCCTGCCATTTTCTTACCACCTTTTTACCCCAAAGTTCTTAAAAGGATAGTCCATCCTCACTGTCTTGACTTCCTAAAGTCTTTTCAGGAAAACTGGCAAAATGTTGATAATCACTGAAGCTAGATAATGGGTTTAAGTGGGTTTATAACAACTTTCTCTAGTTTTCTACAGCTTGATAATCTTCATAACTAACTTCATTAATAAAAAAGAGATTATTCACCAGGCATGGTGGCACATGCCTATTAACCCAACTACTGTGGAGGCTGAGGCAAGAGGATCACAAATTTGAGGCTCACCTTGGCAACTTAGCAAGACCCTATTCAAAATAAAACAGCTGGGAGTTTAGCTCAGTGGTAAAGCACCCCTGGACTCAATCCCCCACACTGCCTAATAATAAAGAGAGAGAAAATTATTCAACTCATAGCTCCTTTCAGTTTTCAACTAACTTTAAGCTAGACTCCACGTCTACCCCAACAAATCTGCTTTTCAAGACTACCATTGACCTGTTAATTATCAAATTCCATTTTCTGCCTCTCCCAAACTCTCAGCAGCATGTGATACCATTGCCCAAGACCACCTTGAAATTCTTTTTATCTTAGCTTAAGAAAACCATTTCTTTGATTCTGTCCCTAACCCTATTTACTCTGATTTTCTTGTTCTACTGTTCATGTTCTTTCTTTCTTTTTTTTTTTTTCTGGTGGTGCTGGATATTGAACCCAAGGTGTTATGCATGCTAGGTAAGCACTCTACCAACTGAGTTATATCTCCAGCCCCTGTTCATGTTCTTATTACTCTTATTACTCTCCTTTGTCTATTGTTCTCCTTGGATAATCTCATTTACTCCACTACCACTATCTATCTATGTGTCTATAATGGTAGTGTCAGTATTCAGTCACTGTCCCAAACTTCCCATGCTAAAAATAAAAACTGTGTCGCCATCATAAATTGTCCATGTTTCTGATTGCTATTTCAGATAACTGTATCACCATTCCGTCTCTTAAGATAGAAATTTTGGAATTATCTTTAATTTCCCTTTTTTTCTTCCTCATGTCTTCATTGTACCAGGTATTAAATCTCAGAGTCTGTATCTGAGATAGTCCATCCTTGATAACCATGGTTCAAGTTTAGACTCTCAATAATTACCTGAATTAAAGCAAAGGTATTCTAATGCTGTCTCTGCCTTTGATCCAGTCCATTCTCAATATAACCCTCACAGTCATCTCCCAGATACACAAAGCTAATTACATTACCCTCTGCCTAAAAACTTAGGGATGTCTCATTGTATAAAAGTACCCTTCATTATCTGGCTCCACAAATGCCCAAGAGGCTCATGCACACTCCTTGTATGTATAAGAGACACCAAACTTTTCATTTTTTTCTGAAAACGTCATACCATTTCATCATGGTGCCTTTAAATGTGCTGTTTCCCCTACTTGACATGTCTTTCCCAAACTTTCCATCTGGAAAACTGGTATTACACTTCAAAGTTCAGATTCCTCATTGGGGATTTTCCTTGTCATTCAATCATTCAACAAAAAAATGTGCTGTTACACTTATCAATATGTCATAAACTGTCACCCTAAGAACCCGCACTCTCATTTATGTTCTTTCAGTGCTTTGTTCATACTGTAGTAATTATACTCACCATATTATACCATAGTTACATGTCTCTTCTCTCAGTTGGATCATGATATATTTGAAGGTATGGCTCCTGTCCAATTACTCTTTACGTATCTAGGATGCTGATTTTGTTCTAAACAAATCAGTTTATCTCTAGATTATTACTAGAGCTAAAGAATAACAAACAATGAGTATTCCAATTTTTAGCATTATTATCCAAAACAAATAGCTATATACTTACCTCATGGGTCCATAGTTCAGTATTACAAATGCCAATACTATCATGACACAGATAGCTCTTCGCTTTGGACTAGGGACTTTAAGCCTCTGGTTCTAAAGGAAATGACCATATGAAATACAATTAAACTACACATCAATCTCACAAAAAGCATTATCTTAAAAAAAAAAAAAAAAAAAACCTTTCCTCTTTACTAGCTATATGAATGCCTTTTCTTATTTAAAAACAAAAACAAAACTAAAAAGTTGAGAAAATAGTTCTTTTTAAAATACTGAAGTAGAGCTTTCCAAGATTTCTTTTCCAAAAGAGACAAGTCAAAGAGAAACAAATAGAGCAGAGAATTCAATAGTTTTATATTTTCATGAATCCCCAAAGAATTTTGAGACACTTCTGTAGTCTGTCTCCCTGTCTTTAAAATCACTGTTTTCACCAATGCACTGGAGTGTTACCATGTGCTCAGGCGTTAAGATAGAAAGAACAATATAAGAAATCCCACTAAACAGGTATCTATTTGGTTCAGAACTCCACTGCAGTGGGAAATCCTAAGGCAGCAGACTTACGAACAGAACTGAGGAGAGATGATTAACCCTGGGACAAGTATGACAACCAAAGGCAAAAAGCAGTGCAGGCAGTCAGAGAAAATATAACATATTATTTTATATTTTCTTTTTTAAAAGGGAAGCCCTCATAGGACTATCCAGGAGTCTCAATCTGATTCACTTAGTCAGGAGTATAGAAGGTACTAAGGTAATGAATGAGTTAGAAGAAACCCAAGAAAAGTAGACTTGTAAATAGATTGGGAAGTACAAATTTTTTATCCTTACTGAAAACTGTTTTTGGACTTATCGTACCCTTGTTTTCCTGGCACTATTGTTTTATATCATTTAAGATGTAAAAGTTTATTAATTTATAAGAAAAAACAACTTTAACCCATCTTAGCAAGCTCCATCACACTCACCTCTGATACAACTTCGTCCAATTGCCGTTTCAGTGACCCATTCTCTTTCTTCAGTTGCTCATTCTCTGAAAGGGCAGCCTTTAATCTAGCCTCTAACCCTAGCATATATTCTTTCTTTTTCTTGCGTGACTGACAAGCCGACTCTCGATTTTTTATCATACGTTGCTGCCTCCTTAGCACAGCAATCTAGGAAAAGTTAGGAAAAATCAGAATATTATGATTTCAGAATCAGATCAACATACATTGGGATATATTGATTTAAACAATTATTTTTAAACAACTGTGCTTAAAACTATATCTTAAAACAGCTTTTAAAATGTACTGTTCAAACTAAGTAAATAAAAATCAAAAGATGAAACAAGGCTTTTGGGAACCTAAATGTTAAATAATTTCTTCTGAAGTGTTCCTAAAGCTTATTTATTGATCTTCCAATTTTCTCTTTAGAAACTCCCTTAGAAAGTTCCTTTAAATACATAAGCATATACAGTCACTCCTCAGTATTCATGGGGAGCTGGTTTCAATACTCCCCAGTTACCAAAATCTGCAGATACTCAAGACCCTTATATAAAATGGTTTAGTTTCTGCATATAACCTACTCACATTCTCTTGTATATTGTAAACCATCTCTGGATTACTTATTATATCTAGTGTAATGTGTAAGTAGCCATGGTACCATATTGTTTAGGAAATAATAACAAAGAAAAAAGTTATTTATGTACAACACAGAAATAATATTTTTCTGAATGTTTTCTATCTCACTTGATTAAATCAACTGAATATGGAACACAAAGATACAGAGGACCAATGATATATACATCTTTAATCAACATCTCTGCCCCTAAATTAATTGACTATGCTCCAAAGCCATATATCCAATTACTTATAAGACTAATTCTACTTGTAGAATCCAAATTCAGTATGTGAAAAGTGAACACATTTCCCTCTACCTAGATTTTTTAAAAAATCTATCCATCTTCTATCAATAGTATCTCTCAAAATATAAAGGAGGAAATGATCATTATTATATCTTTTATTCTCTATATTCATTCCCACTCCCAATCCCTCATTTACTCACCAAATAATGTGTGAAATATATGTTAATGACCAACTTTCTTCCAGTAAACATGTGTCTTAGTTATCCCTTCCTATTTTCCACTAACATTCTCTTAACATAGGCACTCATTAACTTACCCAGACTATTGCAATAGATGCCTATTTGAATTGTCTTTGGTTTTATCTTGTCCACCAATTCTAAAACAACCCTCCAAATGTTTATCTTACCAATCCATTGCAAAGACAAGCTATTCATACTTCCCAGCTACCCACTTTTATTTTCAAATCCTTCCCTAATGTGATCACTCCCTACCTAAGGATACTTTTTGCCCTAACTATACAACCATTCATGCTACATCCTTCAATCTTCTCATTTAAGGCTACTTAATAATCTCCTCACATGTCTAAATGATTTCTTTATTCATACTGTTTGTTCCTATTTGGGATGTCATCTCCTCTACTGACTTTGTTCTACGGTTCCTCTAAATTCCAATTATCCTTATTTGATATTTAAATTTTCTCTGAACATCTTATTCCTTATTATTTGGAAGATACACCAGAACACTCCAATGGTCTCAACTATTTTAAGAATGTTCACTTTACCTAGCTTTTCAACCTTGGAAACCAAAACTATGTCTGATACTACTTTTTTGTTTGATACCCACAATATCTACCATAATAAAAACTAATTGAACCAAGTTATTTTTGTTAAGTTTTCTAAACTAAGTCATAGAAACCATTATAATAACATTAGTCTAATTCAGGGGCAGGGGGATTAAGGGAAAGAGGTAACAAAATTAAATCCATAAAAAAGCACCAGAGAATAATATTTAAATTGATTAGTGTTAAGTATACAGATGCCTAAAATATTGACTTCTATGTACTTTGGAATGGACTTTAAAAAATAAATATCCTACTATGGGGTGTTCCATAACTCAATAAGTAAATTTAAAATTTTCATATCAATTTGTTATAAAATAGTAACACAATTCCCATCCAAATACATTTCCTAGAAACAGGTATGCCAGAACCAATCATGTGATCTCCCATTACCAAGTACTGTCAACAATCTCTCAATCATAACCTACAAGAAATATTATATGAAGTATCAAAAAAGGGTGTTTTTTTTTCTTTTTTAACTTCACAAGTGTGCTAATTATATGATTACAACCATCATCTATAAAAATTTCCCCTGGGTAACAACTATCCAACTATCCCACTCTTCAATAATGTTCTCTCTCTCTCTCTCTCTCTCTCTCTCTCTCTCTCTCTCTCTCTCTCTCACACACACACACACACACACACACACACACACACACAGCAGCAGCAGCAGCACTAAGCCATGATGGATTGATTATTCACCAATTTCAAACTATTCTCTGGAAAATACCACTCTGTTCAGTCTAATGTTATTTTTAGTTATTGTCATTATTCCTGAGAATGCCAGTGTCCATAATTAATACTTAATAACAGAGTGCTGAAGTACACAGAGCACTGAACAAGTACACAAAAAAGAAGGTTCCAGATGGAAGAGTTCATACCAAAAGTTAGGTCAAAGGCAACCTGTTTTTAAAGATCACATAACCTATGGAATCTGGGGAGGCATACAGATGGCACACTGTTTAATAATTTCAAACAAGAATTGGGTATTTCTACAAACAAGAAAAGAACCTGCATATTATGCAATACTAAAGTTTTAAAGGTTGTCAATCCATATGCTTCTTACCAAAAACAAAAAGAAAGAAAGAAAGAAAACCACCCGTGGTCAAATATTCATTTTTCACACAGAAAAAGATTCATTATAATAGTCCTGAAATTATTCAATAAACAAACAAACAAAAAAAAACAGAAGGGAAAGGAAAACCACAGGAATCAAAGAATATAGGCTTCCAACTTCATTTCTAGCAACCTATGTTCAATTATCCAAATAAACATTAAATTATTTTTAAAAAAAGTTATATGATATTTTTAGACTAAACACTTATGTACTGTGTGATGTTGCTGGAGGAGAGAGTTATTTAACTCTACAAGAAAAAAAGGACTTTTTTTTTTTTTTTTTTTTGGTGGGGAAGGGGGAAACAGGGATACAATCAAGGGTACTTGACCTCTGAGCCACATCCCCAGCCCTATTTTGTATTTTATTTAGAGACAGGGTCTCACTGAGTTGCTTAGCACCTTGCTTTTGCTGAGGTTGGCTTTGAACTGGAGATCTTCCTGCCTCAGCTTCCCAAGCAGCTGGGATTACAGGCATGCGCCACTGCGCCAGGCTACTCTGTAAATTCTGTTTGGTAAACTGATTTTTGCACATATGATGCATCATAATCATCTCTGGCATGCAATGAGAACACCACTATAGGATTTCTATTATTTTGACATTTCATAAAATATTTAAATCATCTCCATTTGTTGAAATTACTACAGTTTTTAAAATTCCTTAAAATAAGCCTCATTATTGGATTTACTGTTAGAGAGTAGAAGGGCCAAGGTGAAAGGTCAGTTCACTCCAAGCCCAAACGTACTTATACAATGGTTTCATGCTGCTTTTTTTTTTAATTGCTTTTATTTTTTAAATACATGACAGTGGAATGCATCACAATTCTTATTACACATACATACCACAATTTTTCATATCTGTTTGTGTATAAAGTATGTTGACACCAATTCATGTCTTTTTTTTTTTTTTTGAGAGAGAGAGACAGAGAGAGGAAATTTTTTAATATTTAATTTTTTTTTTTTTTTTTAGTTTTTGGCGGATACAACATCTTTATTTGTTTGTAGTGCTGAGGATCAAACCCGGGCCACATGCATGCCGGGCGAGTGCGCCACCACTTGAGCCACATCCCCAGCCCCCAATTCATGTCTTCATACATCTACTTTAGATAATGATATCCATCACATTCCACCATCATTGCTAACTCTCTGCCCTCTCTCTTCCTCTCCCACCCCTCTGCCCTATCTAGAGTTGTCTATTCCTCCCATGTTCCCTCTCCCTAACCCACTATGAGTCAGTCACCTTATATCAGAGAAAACACTCACCATTTGTTTTTTTGGGATTGGCTAACTTCACTTAGCATTATCTTCTCCAACTACATCCATTTGCCTGTAAATGCCATGATTTTATTCTCTTTTATTGCTGAGTAATATTACATTGTGTATATATGCCACTTTTTTAATCCATTCATCTACTGAAGGGCATCTAGGTTGGTTCCACCATTTAGCTATTGTGAATTGTCCTGCTATAAACATTGATGTGGCTGTGTCCCTGTAGTATGCTGTTTTTAAGTCTTTTGGGTATAGACAGAGGAGAGGGATAGCTGGGTCAAATGGTGGTTCCATCCCAAGTTTTCCAAAGAATCTCCATACTGCTTTCCATATTGGCTGCACCAATTTGCAATCCCACCAGAATTTAGGAGTGTTCCTGTTGAGAGCCACAGCTGAAGGGGCCCCAGCAAACTTCCAGCTGCCAGCTGATGATTGGCTCACAGCAGCCCCAGAAAACTTCTAGCTGTCAACTGATTGGCTCCTCTGCGGTGATGCTCATTGGGCTGTTTCCCTGCCCTTTCAGACCACAGAGCTGCTCATTGGGGGACTTTTTTTGGCTTCTGCCCACACAACCCAGCCAATCGGCCTCAAGAACAGGAGGGGGGGAGGGGGTTGAGAGGCTTGTGGGAAGCCGGTGGTGGCAGTTGGGCTCTGAGGGAATTCCTGAAGAGCTGTGTGGTGTGGTGTGTGTTCTAAAAATAAAGTTCGTTTCTTTGGACAAGTGGCTCCTGAATTGTGCCCAGCCAGACTGCAGCATTTGGTGGCCAGCAAGGGGAAGACTGAGGGAAAGTGATAAGGTAAACTGCTCGCCCCTGAGGGCAGTTCGAGAGGATGGGTAGCCATTTTAAGATTCTTCTTTTGTTTTGCTTCACTTTTTTTTTAAGTTCCCTGTCCCTGGAGATGTGTAAGGTGGAAGAAAAACCGCTCACATCTGAAGAACAGATAGGGAGAAAGGACGGATGAACATTTCAGGAGGATAGAAAGGCTATAATGATTTTCTGTTGTTCCAATTTTATTTCATTCTGTTTCAGTTTTGTTTGGCGTTATCTTGTTGGGTTGTATTATAGTTATAGTAGAAATATTCAAGTAAAAGAGAAGATCTCTCGAGCTAGTCAGACAGAGAAAAAAATTCAAGTAAAAAAGAAGGTCTCTCGAGCTAGTCAGACAGAGGAAAAAATATCATCTTCCTGTAAATTTATGGGGACGAGATGTCCTAGATCAATTAGGTTTGACATTAACAAATAACATCAACCAAAATGCACCCACTATTATGACTAGACAAGGTTTTAGGAAAGGAAAAAGATTAGAAAAACAAGAACAAGGTATAGCAACACCAATACAAATAGATCAAGGAATGGACAGACATGGGTTGGATTTTCAGAAAGGGCTACTGAGACAATAAAAATTACTTGAAAATCAGAAAGACCAGTATGGGTTCCTCAGTGGCCCCTAACTAAAGAAAAGATACAAGTAGCCCATGACCTGGTCAAACAACAGTTAGCGGAAGGACATATACAACCTTCTGTATCTCCCCACAATACTCCCATTTTTGTCATCAAAAATAAATCTGGTAAATGGAGATTATTGCAAGATTTAAGAGCCATTAATAATGAGATGGTTATTATGGGCCCTGCTCAATCAGGGATTCCTCAATTGTCTGCTTTGCCAAAAACCTGGTATGTTTTAGTTATAGATATTAAAGATTGTTTTTTTTTCAATTCCAATTCATCCTGAGGATAGTCAACGTTTTGCATTTACTATCCCTGCACTGAATCATGAAGGTCCTGATCAGAGATATGAATGAAAAGTACTCCCTCAAGGGATGGCTATCAGCCCAACTATGTGTCAAATGTATGTTAACAAAGTAATCTAGCCACTTAGAAATCAAAATCCTGAACTACAAATATTTCACTATATGGATGATGTATTACTAGCACACAAAGATAAAAACACATTGCTAGAATGTTATGCCACACTTACAAACTTATTAAAAAATTATAATCTAGAGATAGCAATAAAGTACAATTAAATTTTCCAATTAATTATTTAGGAGTTCTATTATTCTCAACCATGGTCCATCCACCAAAAATTCAAATACGAGTAGAACAACTCAAATCACTTAACGACTTTCAAAAGTTATTAGGAGACATAAATTGGATAAGGCCTTATCTAGGTATACCAACAGGAGAGTTGGGACCTTTATTTGATATCCTAAAAGGTCTATCAGATCCAAATTCACCCCAAATATTAATGCCTGAAGCAAGAAAGGCATTAAAAATCATTGAAACATATATGGAAAATATGCATTTGGATGGAATTGATACAAGTTTGCCTTTATTATTTATTGTACTACCAACAAAAAAGATTCCTACAGGAGTATTTTGGCAAGAAGGTCCATTATTATGGATACATTTACATTATTCTCCTAACACTAATCTTACTAGGTATCCTGAGGCTGTAGGACAATTAAGACTCAAAGGAATAAAAGCAGCAAAGGGAGTGTTTGGAATTTATCCCAATAAAATTATTACTCCATATACTATGGAGCAAATTGATGAGTTAGCTAATAAGTTAAATAATTGGGCAATAATCATGTGTAAATCTAATGTTTCACTTGATAACCACTTACCATCTAATCCTTTATTGTCTTTTTGGTCATTGCATCCTGTAATTTTTCCAAAAATGACAAGAAAAACACCTATCATGAATGCTCCAAATATATTCACTGATGGGTCAAATAATGGTACAGCAGTAATAGTTACACCTGATCAAACTTTTACATTTTTAGTACCCAAACAATCAGCTTAAAAGGTAGAGCTTAATGCAGTATTACAAGCTTTTGTGATGTTTAAAGATTCTGTATTTAATTTATTTTCCGATAGTCAGTATATAGTTAATGCTATAGTATCCCTTGAAGATGCTGGTAGGATTTCCCCTTCCTCTACTGTTTTCTCTTTGCTTTCCACCATACAAAGTCTAATCTGGGACAGAAAAAAATCCATTCTTTATAGGATATATCAGGGCACATACAGGATTACCTGGAGCCCTTAGTTTGGGCAATGATTTAGCAGATAAAACTACACATGACATACATATTTTCTCTACACTAGAAGAAGCTACAAATTTTCATAAAAAGTTTCATGTCAATGCTAATACTTTACAAAAGCATTTTAAAATAACGAAGGAACAAGCTAGACAAATAATAAAACAATGTCAAAATTGTGTGACCTTTTTACCACAAGTTAATCTTGGAGTCAATCCTAGAGGACTGATACCTAACCATATTTGGCAGATGGACGTCACACACTTGCCAGAATTTAGAAAATTAAAATATTTGCATGTTACAGTTGATACTTCTTCCAGATTTTTGATGGGCTCCCTTCATGCCGGAGAAAAAAACTTAAGATATCTTATTATAGTTCATTGCTTACAAAATTTTGCCACTGTGGGCATTCCAAACAGTTAAAAACAGATAATGCCCCTGGTTATACTTCTACCTCTTTTAAACAATTTTGCTCATCATTTGGCATTACTCATATAACAGGAATCCCATACAATCCACAGGGACAAGGCATAGTTGAAAGAGCTCATCAAACTATTAAAATGTACTTATTAAAGCAAAAAGACGGAATTGGGAAGGGGTATATATTCCCCAAAGATAAACTTAAAATAACCCTTTTTACTCTAAACTTTTTAAATTTGGATTCATCAGGACTTAGTGCTGTGGAAAGGCATATGTGTCCAAAAAATGTACATAAACTCAAGGTACTTTGGAAGGATATTCTAACAGGACAATGGAAAGGTTCTGACCCAGTAATTGTCTGGAGTCGGGGGTCTGTTTGTGTGTTTCCACAGGAAGAACAGCAGCCGATTTGGATTCCAGAGAGATTAACTAAGGTCCTGATCCAGTGATTGTCTGGAGTTGGGGGTCTGTTTGTGTGTTTCTACAGGGAAAACAACAGCCGATTTGGATTCCAGAGAGATTAACTAAAGCGATTTCTACAGACCAAAAAGATGATTTGGCTCAAATCCATAACAGCTGATATCCAGAACTCCAGTTTGGCTACCCTTACATCTGCGACAGAACCAGGATGCTTTTTTCAATATCTATTTTATTATTGCCCTTTCCCACATCATGAAGTTCTATTTTGTTTTTTGAGCTCATACAGACCTAGGTTAATGTTTTGCTGATCAGATCTATTTTTGACTATAGAGTTTTTAAACATTGCAACGGAGATTTCACCTGTAAAAAGTTATAAGGCCTTTACTATTATGTTATGTTTTGTATGTATTATGTGTGCACACTTGTGTTTTATGTTGTATGTACGTATGTCCATATATCATATATGATGAGTGCTCATGAAAAAATGGATCCAAATATTTTTTTTATTCACGTGATTTAAATGGTTTAATTTAAATTGGGTAAACAGCTGTTGAGGATTGTTTTAATATGTGAACAAAAAAGGAGGTTAACAGATCTGTTTGTTTACTTTCACCTTTCCTTTTCATTATATTTAATAATTCTGTTCAAGATAATGTAAATTGCTCAGAAAATTGTTTTCTTTTAGTGCCTTCTGGAATGTTACATAATTTTTTCTTTAGCCATTATTGCCAGAATTCCTATCTTCATCCCAGTGCAGGTGAAGACAAAGATAAAACCAATCTACAGCTTCTGCAATAGCTATCACTGAACTGCTTGCAGAACTTGCCTGGACTATGTAACACTTGTATGCATTGTGAACTCACTTGTATGCATTGTGAACTATCTGTTGGTGCAGCGACTGTGGTAGTGTTGGGGTATTTTTGCTGATGGTGTCATCAGTGGTACAATTTTTCCAAAAGGAGCCATCACTGAACTGCTTGCAGAACTTGCCTGGACTATGTATCACTTGTATGCATTGTGAACTCACTTGTATGCACTGTGAACTATCTGTTGATGCAGCGACTTGTGGTAGTGTTGGGGTATTTTTACTGATGGTGTCACTGGTGGTATAATTTCTCCAAAAGGAACCATCAATTGACTTGGTGTATCCTCCTCCCTTTTGCTTGTGATGGTCGTTCAGCTAAAATTTGGGGGCCGACAGAGGTGAGGCAAAGAACCTCACCTCCTGACCCCTCCCGCTGGTACAAAGACCTATTCACAGGTGTGGCTTTATGCTGGACCAGTAGTCAATGACGGGTAAGATCCAATTGCAATAGTACCAACCTAAGACAGGAGGCTGACGCCTTGAGGTCAGCTCATCCGATGACGGGTAAGGACCATATGTAGTATTGGACAACCTAAGGCAGGCACGGTCCCTAAGCCACATGCTTGTTGTTTAAACAGAGAGGGGGAGATGTTGAGAGCCACAGCCAAAGGAGCCCCAGCAAACTTCCAGGGGGCCCCAGCAAACTTCCAGCTGCCAGCTGATGATTGGCTCACAGCGGCCCCAGCAAACTTCTAGCTGCCAGCTGATTGGCTCCTCTGCGGTGATGCTCATTGGGCTATTTCCCCACCCTTTCAGACCACGGAGCTGCTCATTGGGGGACTTTTTTGGCTTCGCCCACACGACCCAGCCAATCGGCCTCAAGAGCAGGAGGAGTGGGGGATAAGGGGTTGAGAAGCTTGTGGGAAGCCGGTGGTGGCAGTTGGGTTCTGAGAGAATTCCTGAAGAGCTGTGTGGTGCCATGTGTGTGTTCTAAAAATAAAGTTCATTTCTTTTGACAAGTAGCTCCTGAATTGTGCCCAGCCAGACTGTGGCAACCTTGTATCACTCTAATACCAAAATCAGATGGACAATCAAAGAAAACTTCAGGGGCTGGGGATGTGGCTCAAGCGGTAGCACGCTCGTCTGGCATGCGTGCAGCCCGGGTTCGATCCTCAGCACCACATACCAACAAAGATGTTGTGTCCGCTGAGAACTAAAAAAATAAATAAATAAATTAAAAAAAAAAAAAAGAAAGTATTCGAAGTAACAGAAAATTATTAAAAAAAAAAAACTTCAGACCAATAACTTTGAAGAACATATATGCAAAAATTCTTAATAAAATATTGACAAACCACATACAAAATACATAAAAAGATAATGCACTGTAATCAAATGGGCTTCATTCCAGGGAAGCAGACTTAGTTCATTATATAAAAATCAATAAATGTAATTCACCACGTAAACAGTTAAGGACATGAACCACATGATTATTTCAATAGATGCAGAAAAAAGCATTTGACTCATATTTTAAAAAATAGAGAAACTAGCAACAGAAGTAACTTAATTCAACATAGTAAAAACTACAAACCCAAGGTCAACATTATACTGAACATAGAAAAAGTGAAAGCATTTCCTATAAAAGCAAAAGCAAGACAAATTTGCCTACTCTCATCACTCCTGTTCAACATAGTCCTTGAAACTCTACCCAGAGCAAACAGGCAAGAGAGAGAAATTAAAGAAATACAAATAAGTAAAGAAGAGTTCAAATTATCTCTATATGCTAACAACATGATTCTATACTTAGAAGACCCAAAAAACTCCAACAGACAACTTTTAGACCTGATAAACAAATTTAGTAAAGTAGCAATATACAAGATCAAAACTCATAAATCAATTGCTTTCTTATACTCCAAAAATGAATTTGCAAAAAAAAAAAATTAGGAACACTATTCTATTCACAATAAAATCAAAACAAACACACAACAATAACAACAACAACAACAACACCCGAGGGAATCTAACCAAGGAGGTAGAAGACATCTACAATGAAAATTACAGAACACTGAAAAAATAACATGAAGAAGACCCTAGAAGAAGAAAGGCCTCCCAGGTTCTTGGATAGGCAGAATTAATATCATCAAGATGGTCATATTACCAAAAGCATTTCATACAGATTCAATGCAATCTCCATCAAAATAACAATGACATTCTCCACAAAATTAGAAAAAGCAGTTCTAAAATTCATTTGGAAAAATAAGAGATCCAGAATAGCCAAAGCAATCCTAAAGCAAAAAGAGCAATGCTGAAGACATCACAATAATGGACCTCAGGTTGTACTACAGAGCTATAGTAACACAAACAGCATGGTATTGGCTCCAAAACAAACATGAAGACCAGTGGAACAGAATAGAAGACAGAGAGACAAACCCACATAAATACAGTCATCTGACATTAGATAAAGGTGTGCCAAAAACATACACAGGAGAAAAGATAGCCTGAAGAATTGTAAAGTACAGGAAGGCAGGCGGAAGGGAAAAGGGGAAAAAAAATAGAAGTACTGGGGATTCTAATGAAGCAAAACATATTCCATAAATATATGAACATGTCAAAATGAACTCCATAATCATAAATAAGAACTGCATCAGAAAAGATGCACACAAAACTAGTACACTGCATGACTGCTTCTGGGCAGAGGAACCTATTTGCTAAGAACTATCTCCCTAGAATGAATTCGCAGGATAAGTCTGCAGGAAAGGTAATCAGAGCCAGGAATGGTAGCTCACACCTGAAGTCCCAGAAGCTTGGGAGGCTTAGGCAGGAGGATTGTGAGTTCAAAGCCAGTCTCAGTAACTTACTGAGGCCCTGAACAAAGTGAGACCCTGTCTCTAAATAAAATATAAAAAGGGTTGGGGATATGGCTTAGTGTTTAAGTACTCCTGGATTCAATCCCCGGTACCAAAAAAAAAAAACAACAACAACAAAAACAAACAACAACAACAAAAACACTGAAAGGCAATCAGAGAAAGGAGAGAAAAGTATTTAATTATGTAAGATATAATCCATATCCTTTAAAAATGATTATTAGCTAGCTTTATCAGGATGCCAAACTGAAAAACAGAAAATAAAGAAGCTAGAGCTGCCACAACAAAAATCTGCACTAATGCACAAGGGGGCAGGAGAGGGATAGCAACCCTGTTCACTTCCATTTCCAAAGCTACTGTAACCACAATGAAATTTAACTTCCAAAATCTTTATTCAAGAAAAACTTTTAGAAGCCCCAAAACTCCATTTAAAAGAAATGGCAAATATTTTAACAAGGCATGTTTTTCCTTTATTTGCAGAGTCCCTGGTAGTAGCAGGAACTCTGCAAATAAAAGTAGTCAGCACAGAAGTAATTTTTTCTAAACTCTAGATAGGTTTTTAGATCTCCAAATTTTTCTTGTTGAATTGGTTCTGATAGATTCATCTACTTTGCAGCCTAAAGAAATACCATAAATTTAATGTTTTCATTGTTAAAGAATAGGTGTCTATTCATCATTTATCTTCTAAAATATAAGCCAGCCACATAATTTAAGGCTGAAGATTCAGTTCATATCTCAAACAGAGGCCCTATTCTTGGGTCTTACTCTTAAAACAAAGCCAAATCCCTATAGACATTTAGCTTGCTTTTTTCTGAAACAGAACACAGGCACTCTTCATTTTTTCGAGTTGCTTTGCATTACAAATAGATTATTACAGACTCATGTTTCTTGAGAGACACTGCTAGTGGGTCTCTTGTTGTTCCTACACACTTCTACTGAGTATGCTAAGAATGCAAAGCCCTGATCACTATTTCCCAGGCCATTTTCCAGAGTTTCCAGCATCTTCAAACAATAAGGTAAAGCCTGCATTTAGACAATGAAGAAGCTTGCTTTCTGTTTTCAGTAAAAATGGTAGATTCCTCAAGTTCACATTCTTCCCCTGAAAAAAAAAGGAATGCTATATACAGAGCATCCACCTGGGCCCACATCACATTACTCCCATGCTATCAATACTAACATCTGAAATCTCAAACTTAACTTTTTAACGCCCTTTCTAGAGAAAAGAAATACAAAGATCCAATTTGGCATGTCTGGAGAATGGTCCTTCACACCATTTCTAAACCTAAAGGCCAATGGAAAGGGATTTCCCAACCACCACGTCTCTTTTCATCATGGTTGTGGAACCCCAGGCAGAAACTTCCCAAAGGATAGTCTTTTGGCAACAAAGGGGAATCAAAGTATTTAACCAAAGGTTTAGAAAGAGGATGTAAAGTGATATAGGGTTTGGAAGATGTTCAGAAGGAATACCTAGGACCTCCTGGCAGTATAGTCTGTACTTTTTGTTTTGGATGGGGAAGGGTCGGGGGGTAGTACTAGAGGTTGAACCCAGAGGCACTTTACAACTCAGCTACACTCTCCACCCTTTTAATTTTAATTTTTTATGTTGAGGCAGCATCTCACCAATTTGCTGAGGCTAGCCTCAAATTTGTGAACCCCTTGCCTCAGCCTTCCAAGTCACTGGGATTATAGGCGGATGCCACTGCACCCTGTTAGTCTGTACCTCTTAATCATCTTCCCATGTAAGGTTATTTCTAATTCTTGATAATTTTCTTTCCATTGTTCAAACCTGATTTCCACTAGAAGTCTTTGTTCCACCTTAGCCCACTGTGGAATGTGTATAATTTAACCAATTTTTTCTTGGTCCTTTGTCCCAACAATCCTAATAATGTAATTCAATAATCTTCAAACCAAGGCAGTAACATTTCATAAACTTTTGGGATTATGGTGGGTAGGAGGAACTAATAAATGCAGTACAGATTGAAACACAAACACAGTGCTTGTTTTCAAGCCTTTGGTTCAGCATCTGGCAACATTCAATTGTCCTTTAGAGAAAGATAAGCATGCACTCCTATGAAGTCAACTTTGTAGTTCTAAGATTACCATTTATTAACAAACTGCACAGAGAATTTCTAAATTGAAACGAGAGATCACGTTCATTTTTTCCATCAGGATCAGAGCCAAAAACAAACCATATTTCTTGAAAACTTAGGTGAGGTTTTGTTAAACAAAACAGATTTACCAGTAAAAGGCAGGAAGAGTGAAATTATAATTTGAACCAGGCAAACTGTTTCATAACAGAAAATGTGGCACTTAATGCAGTTTGCAGAATATGGTATGCTAAAAACGCTACTTATGGCAGTAGGAGGCCTCTAGAGAGTAAAACCAGCCAAACAAAAGAACTTAAAAAGGTAGGAAAAAAGTATCCATGTCACCATTACAAAACCACAAGGTTGATAATTTTTTTTTCTGAATTAAAGCTTTTTCTCCACACTTTTGGTTTAAAAATACAAAAAAAAAAAACATATGATAAAAAATTTTCTTTGTGAATTAGAAATTTATACTAATTCAAATTTATCCTAATTTAATGTGACTTGAGTCCAACAAGCACATATACTGTTAAGGTCAACCAACTTACAGAAGACTATATAAGCATATCAAAGTTCTCTTCTGCAGCTCCTTCTGGAAGAGATTTACTTTGAGTTCCTGAATGTGTTGGCCAGCTGATAGGACAGACTGGTGCTTCTTTAGTTGAAATAAGTAGTCAAAACTCTACTAAAAAAACTTTTGCTGAAAAGTCTTGGCTCACTTCCTGATGTACTAGCCAAATGAAAATAAGCACAAAAACTTCAATGTAAGTTGACTAGAAAATTATTCTGATAGTCTTTAGGTCTCTAGCACTAATCACAGAGTACCTGAGTTAGTCTTTTATAATAATGTCAATTCTAACTTTTGGAAAGTAATTAGAAAGCTAGTCAATAAGTATTGCTAAAAACAAGCTAATACTAATTAGTGTGACACTTTCTCATCTCACACATCCCCTAGGTTCCTCAGTGTCAATGCAACTTTGACAGAAAATTACTCAATAAATTTTCAGAGCCTTCTTAAGAGTACAAAAGCAGAAGAGACATGATCTTTCACATCAAAGAACTAATAAAATATGTCTGGCTAACATACCAACATATAATTAACTGAAATATGTTTCCAGATTATAAATGGGTCAGCAGCATACAATGATGATTGCCAATATTCAGATGCTCATTATTTAGATACTAAATCTAAAAGAAGAAAAAAAACCTCCTCTGGTTTCCAACTCCAGATAAGTTATCTGTACTTGTTCTAGATAAGTCCTCTAGAAAAATTATCTTATTTTCCACATGACAACCTTCATTTCTTAGAAGATTTCTCCCAAGTTACTTTCAGCCTTCTTCATGTTACCGAATCATTTCAATCCTTAAACCACTCCTCTTCCTATAACACAGTTTCTAGACACCCTCCCCTCCTAGCTATGTTCCTCTTGATTGTCCAAGATTGGGATGTCATAAATGCATGAATACAGACTTTAACAACTGTATGATACTGTTGACCTATATATTTTAAAAGTTATGATTAGTCTTTATCTTTTTTTTTTCTTTTCTTTTTTTTTTTTTTGCAGTGCTGAGAATTGAACCCAGGACTTCTTCACACATGCTATTTTTTATTTTATGTGCAAATTATTTTTAAAAAATATTTTAAATGTCCTAACATATTACATAAATTAACTTCAAATATTTTCTATTGTTAAGTTTCATTTGAGTATATTATATAAGAAACATTCAAGTTCATAATTTAAAGAGTATTAAAAGGAAATATAAAGGGATCCTTTTAATTTTTTTATATCCTTTTTCCTCATTCTTAACTCTAGTCTTCTCTGAAAAGCATACTCTTTTTTTATTGGTTGTACAACTTTTTGATAGTAAATACCATGGAATATTTTAGGATTTTTGTTATCACTGTTCTTTTACAATATTTTATAAATTTTCCCATACACCAAAAGAAAAGAAATATAAAACAATCAGCTTCTATTATATTTTTCCAATCTTGCTTTCTTTATCCTGTGCTTACCACATACCTACAAAATATTTTAAAATAAAACCTTGCTTTGTACTGTTCCACCTTCAACTGAAACACATCCTATACATTAGTATCTATTAAGCTGTAAGCATTGTGCTTACCTTTTCTAGTCCTCAAAATAAACTAATAATCAACTCTAATTCCATATTGTTCATATTCTCTATTCTGTTATGACAGTAATTTGCCTATACCATGTCTTGGCATGCACTATTTTTAGTATTTACACAAACTATAGGACCCTTTTCTAGAACTTGGGTGTTCTACTCTCACTAGACAGTATTTCTTTGTTATGAGTTTTTACAATATTGCTACTTGAGATTACGTGGTTGTGTTTATGCGTTAGAAGAGCAAATTCACAACTAAATGGGTAATTGACACCATGGTTAATGAATTCTGATAGGCAGATCAGAGAGCGGTCTGATAAAAAAAACCAGCATATTCACTGGATTCATAAAATATTTTGTAAAAGTCCTTTAGAAGAAAGAATGAAATAGCAATATTAACAACTAGTAATATCCATTTTTATTTTAAAGAAAATATATAGGCTTTGCTTGTCAAAATTTGAGAGAATCTACTGTTAGATTATGAAACTTTGATTATATTTTAGGACCTGGATATTTTGTTGTATATTCACTCACTGTGGAATATATAACAAAATAGTTCTAGTCACTTTCAAAGAAAGCAAGTTAGCTAGCAAGTGATGTAACTGGCTTTAGAGAATAACAGATCTTAGGAAACTCTGTGAAGTATAAGTTACAACAAATCCCTACAACATGCTAGAAAATTTGAAGGTTTGCAAAGATAGGAAAGTTCCAAATAATTATCAAGAGACAGAATTCCTAAGGGTAGGAATATCATTATGCAGTGCTGAAAACCCTTCAAGAAGTCTAGAGAAGCTAAATATAAAACCTGACTTAAAAAGTTGTCCACAGACACTTATCTGGGAAGTTGCTAAAAATATTTCAGTCAGGAAACATGAAAGAATCTGTAAAATATTAATAGATGATTAGGTGGAGGAGGTTTGAGGAATGTGATGAGAGGGTTCTAAAGTAGTAGTAAAGAAGAGGGAGGTATGCATACTTCATTTTTCATCAAATCACCTCAGTCTTTAACATTTGCCTTCATGGAAAAAAAAATTTTAAGAAAAAAAAATTTTTTTCATTTACATTCAAACATAATAAGCCTTACCCTCATTTTCTACCTAACACTAGATGTGCAATTTTTTTTATTTCACACAATATAACAAGCTTTTAAAAACAAGACAACAAAAGCAGAAGGTATTTTTGGACTTTAGAAATCAGGCATTAAAAAAGGGTGAAGTTTTAAACTTACATCTGAAACCACATTTTTCACAGGACTTTGTAGGACAGGTTTAGTCACAGAAAGTTTTCCATTCACTGGGCTGTTCACCACAGGAGCGGGAACTACATTCACCACCTGGTTAGGTAGCTGTGTGGCTCCCCCACCCACAGCAAGGACAGGCTGAGCAGAGGGCAGAACTCCAGGTGCCTGAAGTTGTACCACAGTAGGCTGAGAGAGCAAAAGAGTCTGACCTGTGTTAGAAAAAAGAAATCAGAGAGTACATAACTATAGTGGCTGGGAAAACAGTTTAAAATCTAGGTCTTTTCTGCAGACATAATAGCTAAGATCAACACTGAGGAATTTCACACCAGCAAGTAAAACATAACCAATAGCACCATACATTCTGCTATTGTGTTTTTAATGAAACCATCCTCTTTGAGTTATCACTAACAATATACTTCCAAAACAGGTATGATGATGCACGTCTGTAGTCTCAGCACTTGAAAAGCTAAGGCAGGAGGATCCCTTGAGCCAAGGAGTTTGAGCCCAGTTTGGACAACATAGGGAGACCTCATCACAAAAAAATAAATATAAAAAACAGTATTTTTCATATTTACCTTTTCAACTACATACACATCAAATTTGCTACTATTTATATATAGAGAGAGATTCTCTAAGTATTAACCTCTAAAGTGTACTAGTGCTATAAGGATTTTTCATATTATAAATAACAAATCTTTTATATTGAACACAAAGAACCATATATTTTAAATTATATGATTATAAACATATACAATACTGAAAAGCTACTGAAAAATGGAATAACAAGGATTACATATACCAAAAAAGTTAAAACCATTTTAGATGAATTCTTAGCTAACAAACACAGTAAACACAAATCTGTAATTTAAAAGTCTGTAGATAATACTAACTCTTTCAACCCCTGCCAAAAAAAAAAAGCCTTCAAATTTTTTCTTAGCCTTCACATTTATCAGTATTTTAAACTTGTGCCTACCTGAGAACTAGTATTATTACCCTAAAGAAAACTTATACAACTCATAACACTGATCTATTAAAAGTTTTACTTGCCTGCTAAGTGTTTCCTTTCAGATCTGACCAATTTTATAAGGTGCTGAATGCCTGGCCTAATATCCACAGCTGCTTGGGCCTAGCTAGCAAACTAAAGGTACTATAGCAACCAGCAACTAAATTTCCATATAAATTTATAATTCTTCTTTAAGGAAAAAAAAAGTATTATTCTTTCAGACAGTTTAACATGGCTCATAAAATTCAGCTTGGTATTTCAAAGGATTAGGAAAAACTAAAAATCAAAATAATGTTTTAGAACACCTGTTTTTTTAGAACATCTTTCTTGGTTAAAAAAGATCACTGTTATAAAATTAATGTCTTTGTTTCAGATGACCTAGAAAACACACAAAAAAATAGAATTTAACTAACAGCATTTTATCTTAGATAAATTAGTAAATTAGCAAGAAGAAAGATCTAAAAATAATTTTATAGATTTATAATATATACAGTTTATTTAAATAATTGCTAAACATTTTTATCTTCTCATTTTCTCTTGTACTCATTTCTATTATGACATAAAAAAAAACTGGGGAAATGGCCCCTAAGCAGATATAAATTTAAACATAAGACCAAGGATTAGGTTTTTAGTAATACTTAGCAAGAAATTACAATTAAAATCTACAGAAAATTCTTGCTACAAATATGGATTTGAGGATGCCTTGCAAAATGTCACAAGGCTACCAACCCTCTGACCCATACTCCAGGATCTATAGTTCACAGATT
Organism: Ictidomys tridecemlineatus; assembly: GCF_052094955.1. Classification (NCBI taxonomy): domain Eukaryota; kingdom Metazoa; phylum Chordata; class Mammalia; order Rodentia; family Sciuridae; genus Ictidomys; species Ictidomys tridecemlineatus. The sequence goes on from NC_135487.1 coordinate 116,264,626, forward strand.
GAAAACCACTGACTTAAACCAATATTTTGAGAAGTGATGTAATGTTCCATATCCTCTTAGTTTAAAAATTATGATTAAAAAAAATGCCTGCCCAAAACTTTGGGACTACTCCCAAGAATAGAGGACAAGGGAAACAGAATTAAATTTCTTCAAAGAAATCATCAGATTTCTAACTTCAGTTATAGATTTAAAGGACTGGCAGATAATGCATGCAGGCAGCTGTAATATTGCTTAAAATTAATTAAGAGGGCTGGGGTTGTAGCTCAAGCAGTAGCGCACTCGCCTGGCATGTGTGCGGCGCTGGGTTCGATCCTCAGCACCACATACAAATAAAGATGTTGTGTCCGCCGAAAACTAAAAAAATAAATATTAAATTCTCTCTCTCTCTCTCTCTCTCAAAAAAAATTAATTAAGAAAAATAAGTTTATCCTGTCTTCTGTCTAGTTATCACCAGATCCTTATTGAAAGAACTGCAACTTGGAGAGAAAGAGATGGAGGATTCTCAAGGCAACGTCTGTGCAATAAATGTGGCTCAAGTTCTACCAGGACTCCTTTTTTTCCCATGTGGTACATCAAGTCCTTTAGTCACAGAAGTTTCAACTATTCTCAAGTTATCCAGCAACTAGGACAAGGATCCTCTATATATTCCAGGCATGTTCCCATTCAGGAAAGAATGAAAGGAAATAAATTTCTACTAAAATGTGTTCAAGAACAAAAAATTCTCATGGTGACTTGCTAAATGCTGACCAGACCACAAACTACAATGCAAAGGACTGGGGCTTTTAATAGCAGCGGAACATAATTACTACTGTTCCTGGTGTGGAAACAGATAAAAAGGACATACCAAAAACCTATTTATTCATTTTAGCATGCTCAAAATCCTCCTTGGCATTACATGCAAATCCTCTTAATGAAAGGCAGCTGGAGACTTCTGACAATGTATGACTCACTGATTTTGATAGTCACTTCTTCCTTTTCAACTTTCTTCACAGATTGCAAACCATGTATCAAACATTTATCAAATACCTATTCTGCCTAAAATAGAATACCTGTGTGACTTTGGATAAACAATTTATGCCAGTTATCTCACCTATAAAATGGAAATACATCTATCCTCAACTATCCTTATAGAGATATAAGGATTACATAAGATAATGTACTTAAGCACTTAGAAGAGTGTCTGGCACATAGTAAGAGCTTAAAATATTATGTATACTAACACCTTTTTTGAATAACAGATTCTCTAAGGACACTGCATGTATTATTAATTCACTAGTTTTCAGAGTAACTGTTACCTGTTTATGTAAATTTAACTACTCAAGGGTAGGGAATTCTTGAGAACAAGAACATATCTCATTCTTTTAGCAGCAATATAATATAATGATTAATTACACAGACTAAGCCAAACCAACTGGCTCAAATTTCAGACACTTCTTCTTCAAAAAAGTAATGTGACTTCCATCCTGTTTAATAATTTGCACTATCACCTACCCAAAAAGCCCAAGACAGAAATACAGAAGACATTGTAGATCTTCCTCTCTATCCTTCATCCACCCTCCACACCATCCAGTTACCAAGGCCTACAATTCTACATTTTTAACATATCTATTCTCCATCCTGGTTGTCATCCCTGCCCCACTTCAGTTCTAGGGATTGAACCTAGGGCCACATGAATGCTAGGGAAGTGCTCTTTCACTGAGCAACATCCCAGCCCTAGCTGTCCATTTTCATTACATTCCAGACTTTCATATTTTTGCCACACTACTCAAATTAGTCTTAAAGGACATGTGCAGAACTTAGAAGCAAAAAAATATACCAGGTTGATAGAATATATTCTATCACACCTGGTATTTTTTTTGCTTCTAAGTCTAGCAAATGACCAAAATTCAAGGACTAATTACTGAGTAAAAGTGTAGGCAAAATGAAGTCTGAAAGTATAAAATGTAAGTATAGGGCTGGGTTGTTGCTCAGCGGTAGAGTGCTCGCCTAGCACACGCAAGGCCCTGGGTTCGATCCTCAGCACCACATGAAAATAAATAAATAAATAAAGGTATTATGTCCATCTATTAACTAATAAATAAATTAAAAATAATATTAATAATGTAAAGTTAGAAAACTAAACAGAAGAGAAACTGTGAAAGGTTTTACGTTCCACACTAGAGAATTAGGATTTAACCATATGGGAATTATGTCTTGTTTTTCAATGGTAAAATTCTATTAATGCAGAAACCAATTAACTATAAAATTCCTTACCTATATTTCTTCTTCCTCCCTTCCCATTCTCAAATAAATAAAAGATATATATTTAATCTGTAAAATAATAATATCACCTCTCTACACTGTATTACAAAAACAAACAAGGTTCAGTGCCTCATATTAACACATGGTTACAAAAAATAATCTTCAGATCATGGGAAACCATTGAAATTCTAAATAATATGTGATTCCAGTTTCTAGAACTAAGAAACTGTTCAGAAAAGAATAATCTGTCTTCCTGCTATAGGTGAAATCTTCTATCACTTAAACCTATTCAATGGTCCAAGAACAAACTCTTAGGAATATCCCATTCTTTACACACTGTCATATTAATGCCAGACTTTTACTTTTTATAGATGTGCTCTAATAGCTTATAGGAATGATAATGAGGTTCTTTGTGAGTTTAAAATTCTTAGTCTTTGGAAAGATACAGATCCTTTTGAGATCCTAATGAAAGCTTGTGAGACTATCTCTTTAAAAACCCATATTATAAGCATATAATAAATCTTTCACTTTATTTCAAGGAGTTTATGAACATTAACACTCAGTTATAGATCACAAGAATATCTATTCTACAAGATTACTATTTTTCATATGAAAAAAATTTGACTGTACTGAGATGGCAGGCATTTCAGCTATTTTTGTTTTGTTTCGTTTTATTTTTTGGTAGAATTCATCTATTCTGTTTAGTTCCTTTCTTTCCATCAATGTCTAATTATCTATGACCATGTAATAGAACAAAGCTAACAGTGGAGCTCAAATGTATTACCTTGCTTTTATTAAAATTAAGCTTCAAAAAAATAAGCTAACAACTATAAATACAACCATAAAGGCAAACGTTACATTGATGTTTATTTAAAACTCATACCCAGTAACACCTACTACTACTTGGTGCCAAGAAGTTAAATCCAGAGAAAATAATGTTATACAAACTTTCTCATATTCATACATATACATATCAGTATATAACTAAGCTGCCTAAAAGATTGCCATAAGCAAGTGATTCCCATATGTGAGTAGCACCAAATCCTCATTGAACTTCTTTCAGTGTCAATCTAAAATTCCTGAAGAATCCCAAGTATGTGAGGCCATCTGGTGGATAAAATACAGAAATACAAATTCTTAGCTAGTTGAAGAGAGTTTAGGTTTCTTCCTAATGCCCTGTTTACTAAACCATTCAGTCTCCTCGGAGATAAAGAACCAGACTCTACTGCTGAAACATACCTATATGACCAAAAATAGAACATATTACTTTAAATACCGCGATCACTCCTTAAAACAAAACAAAACCAAAAAAAAAAACAAAAAAACAAAAAACCCACGGCCATAAATTTTCAGAATAAAATGGCAATCTTTTATTTTAACTCCTATATTTCAAGTGGTTATATAAAACCAAACACTTTAAGCAGCCATGGATGCAAACAACTATTATCTCAGCTACTTAGGAGGAAGGAAGGAGATTTGGGAATTTGAGGCCAGCCTGAGCAACTTAGCAAAATATCTGTCTCAAAATAAAATCAAAAGGGCAAGGGATAAGCACCCCTGGGTTTAAACCTAATACTGAAGGAAAAAGAAAAAAACAAAAAAGCCTTGAAAACAGGTATCAATAAAAACTGTAAGAAAAAAGAAGTATTGGATATAATTGATCTGGAGAGCTCTCTCTGTTAGGACAAGAACCACATATTAGTCATCTCTTCAACATCCTCAGAAGCAAGGATAATTCCTGACACATCACACATGTTCAGTAATTATAACCTGAATTTTATATATATATATATTTAAAAAGTGACAAAATCTTTATACTATCTTCCAAATAAACATATACAGCCTCAATTTCCACAATAGTACCTTTAGTGGGTGCAGGCTGTATACTAATAATTGGTTGCTGCTTTGCCAATGGCATAAGTGTTGGTAGTGTCTGAATAATGATGGTTTTTGCTGGAACACTGGAGTTTGTTTGAGTCTTGGGTGCTGCTGGAAGTAATAAAGGTTTGGGCTGAATTGAAGGCTTTGAACCCATCTGAATTTTTTTCTTTGGAGTCAGTCCATTTTCTGGAGAAAAAAACAAACCACAAATCAATCTAAGGCCATTGAGCAAGTCCTAGAAAACAGATTTTATTTAAACACTTTATACATTATCTTGACTTCTGAGTAACTCTTGCACTGGAGTTTAAGCATACCTACCCTGTACCTGAAAGGACCAAAGAAAATTCCTTAATCTGAGATCCTCCTTTTTGACCAAACTGCAGTTTTGAGAAGGAACCGTAAAGGAGAATAGCTAAAATCACTGAATAAAGCTTAGAGATGAGTAAATTAATAAATGTTGTGGAAAAATGACCCTCACATTCACTATCTTTAATCAAAACTGAAAACTCTCCTAAAGATGATTAAGTGAAAGTCTATTTTAAAGTTTTTTCACCTACAAAGATATTATCAGCCAGGTGCAGTGGCCCATGTCTGTAATCCCAGTGGCTCAGGAGGCTGAGGCAAGGCAAGAGGATCCAAAGCTCAAAGCCAGCCTCAACCAAAACAAGGCACTAAGCAACTCAGTGAGACCCTGTTTCTAAATAAAATGCAAAATAGGGCTAGGGATGTGGCTCAGTGGCCAAGTGCCCCTGAGTTTAATCCCTAGTACCCCACACACAAAGAAAAAAAAAAAAAAAGAAAGAAAGGGAGATAATCATCAAGGTGTGCTGGTGCATGCCCCTGGAGGCTGAAACAGGAGGACCTCAAGTTTAAAACCAGCCTCCACAACTCAGCAAGGCCCTAAGCAACTGTTTCAAAATAAAAAAAAAAAAGAAAAGGGCCGGGGATGTTTCTCAATGGTTAGCACCCCTGGATTCAATGCCTGGTACCAAAAAATATATTAAAAACTTAAAGAGATAATCAAAGGAGATTATTTCTTCCCTTTCCTCTCTGCAGTAATCATATATAACAAATAATATAGATCCAATAATTTAAAAACAACAAGCCAGTTTAATAAACATGCTTAATCCAACATTTTCTTTTAAAAAATGTAAACTAATATCAAGTATGGTAGCATACACCTGTAATCCCAGCAACATGGGAGGCTGAGGCAGGAAGACCACAAATTTAAGGCTAGCCTCAGCAATTTTGTGAGGCCCTAAACAATTTGGCAAGTTCCAGACTCAAAATAAATAAAAAATGGGGGGCTTGGGATGCAGTTCAGTGGGTAAGCACCCATGGGTTCAATGCCTGGTACCAAAAAGAAAAAGAAAGAAATGAACCTAAACTCAGTTGGAAATAGATATAGAGAAATTAGGAGTTAGAGTAATACCAGTTTTGCTCTTAGGACCAATGATGGGCTTATCTTCTCTTAGTGGCTCTGCTGAGGAAGGACTATTACAATTTTCACCATATAAGGAAAGGGGAGACATCTGGGAACTAGAAGACAAATCCAACTCCTCCTGCAGCAAAATAAAAACAAACAATTTAATGCAGGAGAGTATAATCCTTAAGCGTAAATTTGCTTAATAAGAGAGGCAACATCCATATATAAATAGAAAAATTCTTCAAAGGCAATTTCAAGGCAAAGATGTTATATACACAGAATACATATATGATGTTGTAATGAGAAAAAGAAAAAAAAAAGTGTGTCACATTAGATTGGATAGAGAGAAAGGATGGGAGAGGAGGGGAGGAGTAAGGAAGATAGGAAGGGCAGCAGAATAGAATTGACAATATAATTGATGTATGTACATTCCATGTATGTATTATATGTCAAAATTCATTCTGCTGTCATGTATGACTAAAAAAAAAAAAGATGTTATATACTAGAAACTACAGGCTAAATACTAAGTGACTATGGATAAATCAACATTATCAATCAATACCAAAGGAAAACTAACTCAAAATGTGGAGTATGGGGCTGGGTTGTAGCTCATTGGTAGAGTGTTTGCCTTGCATGTGTGAGGCCCTGGGTTCGATCCTCAACACCACAAAAAAACAAATAAATAAATAAATAAAGATACTGTGTCCATCTACAACTAAAAAAAAAATTTTTTTTTAAATGTGGAATATGTCTATGCTATCCCCTTATATTAAAGAAATAAGCTAGGCCTGGTGGCACATGTCTGCAATCCCAGCGGCTCAAGAAGCTGAGGCAGAAGAATCCCAAGTTCAAAGCCAGCCTCAGCAACTTAGCAAGGCACTAAGCAACTCAGTAAGACCCTGTCTCTAAATAAAATACAAAACAGGACTGGGGATGTGGCTCAATGGTTGAGTGTGCCCCTGAGTGCACTGTAGCATAGGCCTATAATCCCAGCAACTCCAGAGGCTGAGGCAAGAGGATTACAAATTCAAGTCTAGCCTGGGCAATTTAGCAAGACCCTGTCTCAAAATAAAAAGAACCAGGGATGGAGCTCAGTGGTTGAGTGTCCCTAGGTTCAATCCCTAGTATCACAAAGAAAAGGGGAAAAAAAGAAAGTAAGAAAATTAAGAATTTCTTAAGACACAAAAGTGATAAATAATAGAAAGTGAAAAAGATAATAAGCCTAATAAGAGCTTAATATATTAAATATACATGGAATTCTTTCAAATAAACAAGAAAAAGACAACAGAAAAAATTTCAAAGAACAGGAATAAACAATTTATAGCAGAAGTCCAACATTAATGAGAATGTAAATAAATGTCGAAAACGATCAGTAATCCAAGAAATGCAAATAAAAAAAAGGTTCAACATCTGGCAAAAATTAGAAAATCAGACAATGTCAAGCATTATCAGAGAAGTTACAGGGATACTCAAGCACTGCTGACTGGCCTACAGAGTACTACAATGACCTTGTAGAGCCATATGGAAGGAAGCACATGTCAAATTAAATATCTATACATACTATCATCCAACAACTCTACTCCTGGGTATACATTCCAAAGGAATTCTCACACTGGCCCACAAGTGTGAAAATATGTATTGTGATGTACGTAAAATGCAGTAAACATGTACTTGAAATGTGCAAAGTTAGATGCAACAGATTTGATATATAGAGAGCAATATGGATTAATATTAACATAGTGCTAATTTTTAAAAATAAATAGTAGAAATAAGTCTAAATAGTTCCATTTATGTAAATTTAAAATATGGGCATAAAATTGAAATCAGTGAGAAAAAGAACTTTTTAATAAATGATACTAGAATAAACTTTTTTTTTAAAACCCCGATATGCTACCACTAAGCTATATCCCCAGCCCTTTTTATTTTTTATTTTTTTATCTTAAGAGAAGGTCTCACTAAGTTGCCTAGGCTGGTCTCATTGTAAACCACTAGATATATTATAGCTTTTTTTTTTCTTTTTCTTTTCTTTTTTTTTTTTTTTTGGTACCAGGCATTGAACTCAGGGGCACTCAACCACTGAGCCACATTCCTAGCCCCCTATTTTGTATCTTATTTAGAGATAGGGTCTCACTGAGTTGCTTAGCGCCTTGCCATTGCTGAGGATGGCTTTGAACTCAGGATCCTCCTGCCTCAGCCTCCTGAGCTGCTGGAATTACAGGTATGCACCACCAAGCCTGACCTGGATTATAGTTTAATGGTAAAGCACCTCTGGATTCAATCCCCAATACTGCAATAAAAACAACAAGTAAATGAAATGAACTTCTGCAACATTGTTGCCATGGATACAAAACCTGAATCCAACCCTTAGCAAATATGAAACAAATCTAACTGAAGGTACTCTACAAAATATATATAGCCTCTGATCTCCAAAAGTGACAAGGTCATGAAAGTCAATGAAGAATGAATAACTATTTCAGACTGAAGGAAATTAAAGAGACAAGACAATCCAATATGACTCCAAACTGGATCCTTTTGCAGGTCTAAAGGACATCACTGGACATCTGATACACTTTAAATAGGAGCTGAAGATTAGATAGTAATGTATCAATGTTTATTTCCTGATTTTGATGCTACATTGTTGCGATATAAAAAATATTCTGGCTTGTAGGAAGGAGACATTAAAGTATTTGGGGAGACAGGGCATCAGACTGGCAACTTACTCTAAAATAGTTTAGTGAAAAAATCATGTAACATACTTGCAACATTTCTGTAAATCTGAGATTATTCCGAACAAAAAATCAATATAAGCAAGAAAACAAGAATAAAAAACTAGTGAATTCTTATATAACCTAAGTGGTGAAAACCCTGTTTTGAGTTGGGACCGGGGGGGGGGGGGGGGGGGGGGGGGGGGGGACAATAAAGGCCAAACCCAGTGGCATGCACCTGTAGTCTGTTACTCAAGGTTTATGCCAGAAGATCAGTTGAAACCCAGGAGTTCAAGGCCAGCCAGGGCATCACAGAAAGACTCTATCTCATTAAAAAAAAAAAAAAAAGGGAATATCACATAGAAAGAAAAGGAAAAGTCAACAGGCCAATCAATAACTTGTCTATCAAAAAAGTACACCTAAGGGCTGGAATTGTAGCTCAATGGTAGTGCGCTTACCTTACCTAGCATATGTGAGGCACTGGGTTTGATCTTCAGTACCACATAAAAATAAATAAACAAAATAAAGGTCCATCAACAACTAAAAACATGTTTTTTGTTTTTTTTTTAAAGTATACCTAAGAAAACATATAACAGAAATAAAGTTAAAAACAAATAACAGGGTATACAATATACTAACTGTTATGTAAGAAAGGACAGAAAAGACAAAAACCAACAAACAGACTTTTATGAATATACAATATTATGTATTTCTGACTCCAAAAGCAAATTACATTTTTTAAATATTAAATCATTTGGAGAAATTACGGAACCATAGAGTAATTCCTTCTAATAGTGGCAATCAAAGGAAACTTTCATACACTAAGTAATTTTTGAAGTGGGTCTTAAAGGATGACTTTTCTGAAAGAACAAAAATAGGGCTATTTTGTGGAGAAGAAAAAGAATGTGCAGAAACCTAAAACTGGAATAGCAGAAATCTCACTATTCACTGCCAGTGTCTGAGACAGCTCCTAGAACAGCTGGTGAATGAATGGAACACACTGACACTTTCAGGCAGGAACTCTTCCAGGGCTTAAGAAAGATGAGTGTGAAAGCAGGAGAGACAGTAAGAAAGAAGACTGGAAAGCTAACCATGGGTCAGATAATAGAGGCCCTAACACACCAGGAATCTGAATTTCATCCTGTAAGGGTTGGGAAGCTGTTAAAAGGTTTTACGGCAAAGGAATGACATGGTCAAGTTTGTGCTTTTGAAGGATTTCTCTTTGAGGATTATTACTCTGCTAAGAAAGGTTCAGGAAGTTGGGAGACAGAGTACCAGTTAAAATCCTATCGACTTAATCTAGATAAGATGGCCTGGTAGGAGCAAAAAAGAATCCTGAAGTCATAGGTAGATAGAATCATCAGAATTTAGTAGGTGAAGAAACACAGAGCCTACCAAAATAAAGATGCCTCAATTTAAAACAAAGAAAATATACTGAAGTGTTAACTCGATTTTTCTTCTTGTATTTTCTCTTTTCCCATTACCAAAATCAGGTACTTCCTTTTCTTGACATCATGGCTTTTATCTTGAGGGAGAACAAAAGCAATAGGAACTACAGGATTTTTGTAAAAATCTTAGCTTATTCAAAAGATAGTGTTAGGCATTCCTAAACTAAATAGATAATTCTAGGTTCTATGACCAAGAACCTATAAACCAAAACCTATAAGAACAATCTTATATTCTTCCATATCCTAAAGAATACATATCCTAACAGGGAGTAGAGAGGGATGAAAGAAGTAAACAAACAAAAAAATACTAGATACTGGTAAAATTCAATGAAATTATGGAGGCAAGAACATAAAGACTAACGACTTTTTAGCTCCCAAAAGGTCTTTCCTAAGGAAACATAAGGCTCCTCGTTAGCACTTAATAAATGTTAAACTTCCCCCTCCCACTTGATGCATGTATTTTCCAAATAACATTATAGCCCAAATCATGTAAAAGATTGGCTACTTACAGGAACATGCTGAGTTGAAGAACAAGAGTCCACTGACTGAGGAGATGAGACTGAACAACTTGAGGAAGCTGGAGAAAGTGGCTGAGGTTCTGTCTTAATATCTTTAACTGAAAAATATGAAGTGAATTTTTTTTCTCACTGGACAATACAAACTCAGAATAAAATCAATGAGAAAAAAAAGTAAAATCTACTTTCAAAATTCAATCATATGGGGCTGGGGTTGTGGCTCAGTGATAGAGCACTTGCCTAGCATGTGTGAAGCACTGGGTTCAATTCTCAGCACCACATTTAAATAAATAAAATAATGGTCCATTGACTACTAAAAAAATTTTTTTAAATCAATCATATATGGAAGTTAAGGTCACCAAAATATATTATTAAATGAAAATGCAAGATGCAGAAAATGGATAGTAGTAAGCCTCCAATCATATAATAAGTTGTGTATGTGTAAATGTATACACTGCATCTGTATCCTTTTAAAGAGTAAAGAAGAAACTGATGACAGTGACTGTTGTTTCTGGGGTGCAGAACTGGTTGGTTGAGGAATAAGTGCAGAAGGAGACATTTTTCTTCTGTATAAACTTTTATATCTTTTGGATGTTATACCATGTTCAAAAATGAGATCCATTTCCCTAATTTTTAAACCCAAGAAAAAGGAAAGAATCATTTTAGAAAGTATTTTGACAAAAGAATTAAAACTCACAAAAAATATCTCTTGATCTATTTATTTACCTTATAAAAAATTTACTGAGCAACTATAGCCTAGCAGTATTCCCAAGGGCCAAAGATACCACAGAATCAGGATGACAGACAAAGTTTTCCAAAGCCACAAAATATCTACTGTCTCTCATGATCGTCTATAATGTGATTTTGTCACTTTCCTAGCAAGAAGCAGAGTCTAGGCTGAGCACAGGGGTTCACACCTGTAACCCCAACTACTTGGAAGCATGAGACAGGTAGATGGCAAGTTTGAGGCTAGCCTCAGCAATTTAGCAAGACCTTTTTCAAAATAAAAATTTAAAAAGGACTATGGATATAGCTCAGTGGTAGAGTACTTGCCTAGTATATATGAAGCAAAATTCCTGACCCATAGACTCTGGGAACTTAATAAAACAGTATTTTTAAACTGCTCAGATTTAGAGTAGTTCACTATACAACAGCAACCAGACTTTGTGTCTCCCATATTCTATATGGGAAGACAGGCATTGAGCAAGATAAACACATATATAAAAGGAAGGGAAATAGGAAAGGTAAGGGGCTAAGGATGAATTTAGATGCAGGAATGTGCTGGTTATTTATCCATTGTCTCTCCACTCTGAGTCTACCTCCTATAATCTGTGATGCAAATTATTATATATTTCCCAGTTGGCTTCCTTTTAGTTCCAGTCAACAGAGGATACTGGATAGGTGCTAGAAGGTAGCAGAAAATATTTTTTTATTCTCCTGTGAGCTTTACTCCATCAGTGGCAGTCTGCTCCAGGTTCCAGCACACCGACCCCTACTCATTGAGCTCCCTTAAAGATGTTAACATCAGCCAAGTGGTACACTCTCCTTAGAGGTATGTATACCAATTACATGAGATTCCCCCAACAAATTCCTAGGTTCTGATAACCCCAGCTTCTTCTCTTTGATTCCCTAAGCCCTATATTGTTCCTAAATGGGTTAATCTCTTATAGAGATATTTATTATTCATAATTTGAATCAATATTTCTATTTCTAATATGAATTATTTATTCATTATGCTACTGAAACATAATTATGAAATTCTTTATATTCATTTTGGCAAGAAATTCATTTATGCATTGTCATATCAAAAGTAGGAATAGATACTCCCTGGAATCTTTTACCCCACCAAAGTAACCCACCTAATTTCAATTATTACCAAACTATAAAATAAATGGTCTAGTTAAAGCTTTTATCAACAAAGCACATTATTACCTGTACAGAATTGGTTGTTGATGGTCCAAATGTCTGATTCCCAAGGCATCAAATCCAAATCAAAATCAAGATGATCAAAATTATTTTCCTGTAGGTTTCAAATCAGTAAAAGAATATTACAATAAAAGAAACACAACTTGAAATCAAACCAATTAAGTTATTTAAAACACAGTAGTAAATTAGAAAGGAGGTACCAATTCCAAAAAGCTTTAGTTGGATTTATTCTTTTCTGTGGGAACAGACCATTAAAAGAGTCGCAAAATGTGTCTTTTGTCATAAGGGAGCTCCAACAAAATAGGTTTTCCCATTGCCATTAAGGAAAACAAGTCCAAACAAAGAGCTTGTCCCTAATATCATCTCTCTATATAAAGGAAAGAATACACATATACCAAAAAAACACGGAAGAATCATAAAGAGAGTAACTTACCACAAGGTAATTCTTTTTCTACTGTTCTGTGCTTTTCAAATTTCTAAAATTTTATGAATTAAAAAATATTTTTTAGTCTTAGGAGATAAAACTCTCAAAGAGGAGTAAACAAACCTCTTAAAGGGGATCCCTTTGTTTCTTTTCATTTATGTGTTAATTTTTTTTTACTTAAAAATAATGATTTTTATGGATTATCTGGTTGATCACCTTCTAGCGTATATAAAAATGAAAACTGACATGATTTCAGAATCCTCGCATGAATTTGAGATCAAGACAGTACCAGTCTATTTTACAGTGTTTGGCATAAGAGACAACAGCAAAATGGTGGAGGTCACAGAAGTTTTTCAGTGGAGAAGTCAAAGGGGAACAAAAGGAAAGGAGGGAGGATAGGAAAAGAAAAGACAGTAAATGAATCTGAATAACTTCCATATGTACATATATGAATATACCACAGTGAATCTCACCATTATGCACAGCCACAAGAAATTAATTTTAAAAAAACTATAGATAAATGGCAGAAAGATCAATAGAAGGGAGAAAGAGATTGGGAGAAGGAAGAGGAAGGAGAGGTACTGGGGTCTGAATTAGAACAAGATATATTCCAAGCTTTTTATAATTATGTCAAAATGGATTCTACTGTCAGGTATAACTAAAAACAAACAATAAAAAAAGTAAACAATGTAATAAAGTCAAAAGGCAAACAACAGATGATAAAACAGCTACAACAGAGAAAGTAAGCTATAGACGAAAAGTAAAAATTCATCTAATAATTGTTAACAATCATTTGTTAATAATTTCTCAAACAGTATTATTATTTCAAAATATCTATTATATGGTTTATTTTTATTGGGAAAGTAACATAAGGAGAGAATATGAACTTTTTTATAATCAGACTGCTCTTTACTGAGTAAATATTGATACAAGGTACATAAAGAAAATATGTGAAAGTTCACATAAAAAGAAAACACTTAGGGACTAGGGATGTGGCTTAAGTGGTAGAACACTCGCCTAGCATGCATGAGACACTGGGTTCGATTCTCAACACCATATAAAAATAAAATAAATATATTGTGTCCACCTAAAACTAAAAAATAAATATTTTTTAAAAAACACTTAAATCATGAAAGAACCATCAATCAAATTGATTAAATCAATTTCCTTACATTTTGTTCTCTTATTTGAACTTACATATCAAAAAAATTAGGCTGGGAATCTAGCTCAGTTGGTAGAGTGCTTGCCTCGCATGCACAAGGCCCAGGGTTCAATCCCCAGGACCACCACCCAAAACAAAACAGGGGGCAGAGACAGAGCTTTAAAAAAAAAATTAAGCAGACTTGTAGCATCCAAAACATACTTATACTTTCTTAGTCTAAGTAAACTTAACAATGCTGCTGGCCCTCATGCTAGCAGTCCTTTTAAACATGTTCATTGATTGGTATAACTGACTTCACAGATGCTTCTGACTCTATCAGTCTTCAGCCAAAAAGTCAAATACCTTCTACAACAAAAGAATTCTATCTGGTTGGAAATGTAACAGGCCCATTTCATGTGAGATAAAATACATTAGCACTTATGACTTATGAAGGGAAATTCTTCTATCATGTAGAAGAAGGAAGATACCAGGACCCTAAGAGATCATCTAATCTAATTCCTTCATGTTATAATGGAAAAATTAAGGAACTGACTTTGAGCAACTTCCATAACGTAATAGAATGTGAGTTATAAAATCAGAATCATATTTCCTAGAAATTTTCAAACTTAACACACCATTTCTTGATAGTATTTAAAAGAAACAGGATCTAGAGGGGTTTTTTGGTTTGTTTGTTTGTTTGTTTACAGTACTAGGGATTTAACCCAAGAGTGCTCTATTACTGAGCCCATTTATTTTGAGACAGGGTCTCCCTAAATTGCCCAGGCTGGCCTGCAACTTGCAATCCTCCTGCCTCCTGAGTAGCAGGGATTACAGGTGAACACCACCATGCGTGGCAGGACCAAGAGGTTATGAAAGAAACAAGAGATTATGAAAGAAACAGAGTTGCTTAGTCCATCAGCCAATAAGAAAAGTCAATTTAATCATCAGGTCATAATCTAAAATATCTCAAAGAGTAAACAAAACCATTAAAATCTCACACAGTGATTTTTAAAAATATAACATGAGTTTCTTTCTCTTCTATTGATTCATAGTAAAACAATTCTAAGTCATTCTTTGAGATACATCTGAAATTTACTGGGTACGCATATATATTTTTATATTCATGTTAATAAGAGCTTAAAAAATAGTGATATTCAGCCAGGCATGGTGGCACATGCCTGTAATCTCAGTGGCTCAGGAGGCTGAGGCAGGAGGATCATGAGTTCAAAGCCAGCCTCAGCGACTTAGTAAAGCCCTAAGCAACTCACAATATCCTGTCTCTAAATAAAAAAGGGCTGGGGATGTGGCTTATTGGTTAAGCACCTCTAAGTTTAATCACCAGTATCAAATAAATAAATAAATAAAGTGATATTCAACCTGATTGATAAATTACTGTACTCACTTGAATTACTTCCCCAGTACAGCAGCATCTCACCCATTATACAGAACAAGACAAAGTTAAAAATTTCATAGGCTAATCAACTTCATACATACTCATCAAGAAGAGGAAAAAGAAAATTTAAGAAATTTTTGAGAACTGAGGGTATTACTATCATAGCTTTTACATAGACTTCTAAATAATCAAAGGCAAAAAATAAGGATATACCTAATATTCAGTTTTCTACAGTAAGAATATATAACTTTTAAAAAAGAAGTTGGTAAGTTCTACTTGATGGGGTCCATGACTCACATACACCCCTTAATATCACACCAATTCCTTTACGCAGTAAAGTATCTCTAAAAACAAGAAGTGAGCCATTAAGTGACTTTTCCAAGGTTACCCACACCTAAAGCCAAGCTTAGAATACAAGTCTTCCCATACCAACATCAATGAAATTGTACTGTCCTATTTACTAACTACAAAATGACTACTTTCATACTTGATCATGAACATTATTTAAATTTAAATTATTAGCCTAAACCAGTTATACTGAAACCTTCTTGCAATAATTAGGGTGAAAATCAAACATCACATTATTCAGCATTCCTCCTCTAACAAACACTTACATAAGTCTCATTTATTGCATCCAACTGCAGATCATCAGTGTCTGTTAAATAACCAAGTTCAGCAAACAGGGTAGAATCTTTAAACAAAAGAAGAGAGATTAATTGTTAATTTAATGATCTGACAAGAGAATAAACACTGTATCTGTTACTCCAGCTTTGCTAGGGTTTCTCATTAGCCACTACTCTTATTGATAAATTTGAGTCACATGAATGACAAACAATTCAAAGCTAGTTTCAACATATGCATTATTTTCCATATAATTTTCATCTTATGGACTAAATCCTTACACTAGGAATTCAAAAAGGCTTTTTGTTGTATGTCATGTTGGAATAACTGGCAGTAACTTTCTGGAACATTACAAACGAAAATAGTGATGATACCTCCGGGCTCAGCACAAAAAAAATAATGTGGTTGATCAGCAACGATGATTGGAGAGGACTGTGGAGAATATACATGTATTGTGTGTTTGCCATCTCTGCCTTCAGTTAAGTGTACAAGCAATTTTCTATCTAGATAATAAAAATTGGTCTAGGACTGGTTGTGGTAGTATACACTGGTAATCCAATTGACTTGAGAGGCTGCCGGAAAAGTTTAGCAATTTAGAGAGAACTTCTCTCAAAAAACAAACAAACAGGACTGGGGATATAGCTCCATAGTAGAGCACTCCTGGGTTCAATCCCCAATACTCCCCCGCCCCCACACACACACACACACACAAAGTTGATCTAGGATGTAGCTCAGTGGTGGAGTGTTTGCCTAGCATATACAGACCAAGGGGTTCAATGTGGGGGGGGATTCATTTCAGCAATCTGAACTACATCCCAATTTTTTAATGAGGCTTAATTATAAGAAAAATATGAATACAGAAAAGACTCCTCAAGTCAGGCATAGTGACACACTCCTTGTAATCACAGCAACTCAGAAGGCTGAGACAGGAGGATCGCAAGTTTGAGGCCAGCCTAGGCAATTTAAGGAGACCCTGTCTCAAAATAAAAAAGAAAAAGGGCTGGAAATGTAGCTCACTGATAAAGCACCCCTGGGTTTAATCCCTAATATGGGAAAAAAAGAAGAAGAAAGAAAACAACTCTTCAATAAACTAGATTGAAAATTTTGTAGAAAAAGATCAAGGCCCAAGATGATTGATCAACATATAATCTGTAAAGTTTTCTCTAACACTTTCAGAATTTCAAATGCTTTGAGGAAGTTTCCAAATCTAGGTCATTTGA
This sequence comes from Ictidomys tridecemlineatus, assembly GCF_052094955.1. Classification (NCBI taxonomy): domain Eukaryota; kingdom Metazoa; phylum Chordata; class Mammalia; order Rodentia; family Sciuridae; genus Ictidomys; species Ictidomys tridecemlineatus. The sequence continues at coordinate 116,281,567 of NC_135487.1, forward strand.
GCTGGGCATGGTGGGGCATGCTTGTCATCTTAGGTACTCAGGGAGGCTGAGGCAGAAGAACCTCAATTTAAGGTGAGCCTACGTAACAGCAAGACCCTATCTCAAAAAGCAAACAAACATATCTAGGTCCTCCTGAATATTCTATTATTACACCACTGAAACTGCTCTGGTCATTTCCTCACTATACACGTTTATGAATTATACTGCCAGCCTATTACTTTCTTGGCCAATGACAAACATTTTACCAACTTAAAATAGTAACTAGTTATTTCAAAATCAGGAACAAAACTGTCTTTTCCTGCATAAAAATTAAAGGTGGATTTATTTTTTTAAATAAATAAATAGTAACTACTAAAAAATTTTATATATAGTAAGTTATTATTATGTGTAATTATCAAGGTATGTGTGCATTAGCAAAGTACACGCAATAATAATACAACTCTAAGAAACAGATACCTTAAACTCAGCTCCAGAGCTGAAAAACTTAAGTAGGTGACTGTGGCTATATGACTATACAGGTACGCTGAAACTCCTTGAGAGTTTCTCTATGCCCTCTGTCTCTCATTTCTTTCCTCCCATTTGATTTTGAACCTGCTCCAATCAGGTTCTTCCCTACACACACACACACAAAATAATAATAATAATAATGTCACCAATGACTTCCATAAGTTAAATTCAATAGTAAATTACCTGACCTATCAACAGCAATTGACACAGTAGATCCTTTCACGTTAACTGAAGCATTTCTTCACTTAGCTTCCCAAAATACATTAGCTTTGTTTTTCTCCTATCTCATTTGTTTCCCCTTCCTTAATGGGCTCACCTCCCAAACATGAACTTGTCCCTGAGCTTACACAGGGACTTAGAGAAGCTGCTTTTGCTAAGAGCACTAACTTTTTACTTTAAGTCTGCAGATGCCAATGGCATGATAAATCTTGGCATCTCTGCCTTTATTTTGAATTTGTCTCCTTTATTACCTTCAACTTTGGGTCAGGTTCCTACTCAGTTCTCATAGCTTTAAATAGTATCTATATGCCAAGCATTCCCAAATATATATTCCCCACACTTCAAGAACCATGTACAGATCGAATACTGTTGTCTCCTATTGTGTGTTTGAAAGGCATCTCAAACTGCACACATCCCAAACTGAGCTCCTGATCACCTCCATTAAACAATAGTTCTATCTTCATCTCAGTTAATGACAAGTCAATTCTCCCAGTTGCTCAGGCTAAAAAACCTACTTTTCTTCTCACATTTTGCATTCAATCTCCCAGCAAATTCTGTCAGCCTTGTATTCAAAATATAAATCCATATATGGCTTCCTACCAATTCCTTCCATTGTTCCTTCGCTTCCTGTCCCTATCCCTCCTAACATTAAGAGAAGTCAGCTTTAGAGGAAATAGAACAATGAGAGTGATGGGGTTTTGTGCAGTGTACCTGGATACAGAGAAATGGGATTGTATGGGAGAAGGGGAAGTGGCAGCATGTTTCAGCCACCAATGAAATGGGATCAGAGGGAGAGAGAACAGAGTGGCAGATGGAAAAGGCAGCCTGAGTAGTTAGGAGAGTAAGTACATTTAGCAATATATTTAACTGGTAGAGCAAATGATTAAATCTAAAATAACTCGAGTCTGATTTCTCCCTATCTAAAAAAGGAGTTAAAAACATGGAAAAGGGAAAGATTAAAAGAACCATAAGCAGGAGGAAAAGAGAAGGTACTGGAGAATAAAATTGATCATATTATGTTATACGCATAAATGAATATGGCATAATCAGTCTCATTATTATGTAAAATTACAATGCACCAATTAAAAAATAATTATTTACAAATATGTAGTATAGGTCATTTCAGCAAACAAGCAGATTGAGGGAAGGAAGAGAGGAGAAGAGAAGGGACTGGGGAAGGTGACTGACCTTATTTTAAGTGCATAGCCAAATACTGCATAATAAATCCCACTATTATATATAACTAAAATGCACCAATAAAAATTAGTTTTAAAAACGAAGCAGAAAAACAAAAGAACACTCTAGGGGTAAAGCACACGTTGGATTTTGAGACTAGTGAGAAAAAAAGAATGTAAAATATCTTATTAGTTTTTATTTTTATTATGTGTGTTGAAATGCAAACATTGTAGATAGAGTAGGTTAAATAAAATATTTTCAATTAAAATAAAAACCATAAGGGCTGTGGTTGTGGCTCAGTGATAGAGTGCCTGCCTGGCATGCATGAGGCACTGGGTTCGATCTTCAGCACCCATAAAAATAAAATAAAGGTGTTGTGTCCACTTATAACTAAAAAAGAAAATATTTAAAAAAAAAAAAAAAAGATGTTGGGGGCTGGGGATGTGGCTCAAGCGGTAGCGCGCCCACCTGGCATGCGTGCGGCCCGGGTTCGATTCTCAGCACCACATACCAACAAAGATGTTGGTTCACCAATAACTAAAAAATAAATATTAAAAAAAAAAAGATGTTGGGCTGGAATTGGAAGCATTAGTAAATGAGCTCTTTTAAAAATATATACATACATACACAAGTAGTTACAGATGTTTGGAAATGTGTGTTAACATATACATACATATTTTTCCTAGTTCTGTTTACTTAGTGGTTCTACCAACAATGACATTTCAGTAGCAATAAAACTATTATGTGGAAAAAAAAAAAAAACTCTTATGTGGCCAGGCATGGTGGCGCACACTTGTTGTAATCCCAGCGGCTAGGGAGGCTGAGGCAGGAAAAACATGAGTTCAAAGCCAGCCTCAGCAAAAGCAAGGCACTAAGCAACTCAGTAACAACCCTGTTTCTAAATAAAATACAAAATAGAACTGGGGATGTAGCTCAGTGGTCGAATGCCCCTAAACTCAATCTCCAGAACCCCCCCCCCCAAAAAAAATCTATTGTGTGCCCAGTTCTTGGATACGAAATACCATCTGTTGAGAGCCATCCATGGGCTGTGTGTGGACTGTTGCACATCACAGCCTAATAAACAGGTGTCTGGGAACTTCCAGTGGACATTTCCTCTGGTTGACTGCCCAGACCCGTTGTGAGCTCTGCCAAAGGTCCCACACAGCACCAGAGATGGGATGACCTGCTATAACCACCCAGGCACACAGCCCTTCTGAGATGGGTGTGACCTGCCAAGATGCCAAACAACCGGCTGACTATAAGACATCACAAGCAAGACTCCACCCTTGAAACCTTACCCCTGCCTTTGATGTACCCCCTTAAATAAACAACAGGAGCCATTTTCTAATTATGTAGCTCCAGCTCCTGTGTGGACTGGACCTATCAGGTGCTCCAATCCTTTAAACCTAATTCTGACTTTGTCTTTTGTTCTTCACTAATTATTCTAGACTTTAATTTCTTAGGTGGCTTACACCCTCCTTGGCAGGAAGGAGAATCCCTGCCTCCCCATCCTCCACTAAACCCAAGCTCTTTGGACAAATGGTTGATTCCAGAGCTGAAACAGAGAAAATGCAAAATAACCTGAAAAATCTTGTTGTGTTAGGAAATAAGGAAATTCTCAGTGAATAATAGGAATATATCAAAAGATCAAAGACACCAATATAAATAGACTCCCAGAGGTCAAATCTTGGAAAATCTGAACATCACAATAAAATAAGAGTAACAGATTACAACCCATTAAACCAAAAAGGAATCAATAAATCAGAAAGAGAAAGAGGGAAATAAAGAAAGAGAGAGGGCTCTTTCTTATAGTACAGTATTACTTGCAAATTAATGAATGTAGACAGAATGACAGAGATAGATAATTCCCATTTAGCAACCATTAGAGCAGTAGGAAATACAGACTGAAATTATTAATGAAGCTAAAGTTGGTGGGTAGAGATTTAATAAAAATAGAATATTGGTGTCATGTCAGATTATCTCACCCCAATAATAATAAAATACAAAAGGAGAAACAATGACTAGTTTAGTATTTACTATAATTTTTATCATTAATTTAGAGTATGCTCCTTCCATATGTGAAAAAAAGTTTACTGTAAAACAGTACACCATGTTGCATTGGCACACATCAGTAATTTCAGCAATTCGGGACGCTGAGGCAGGACGATTCCAAGTTCGAAGCCAGCCTGAGTAACGTGGTGAGATGTTGCCTCAAAATTCAAAAAATAAAAACAGCTGGCAGTGTAGCTCAGAGTTAGGGTACTCTTGCATTCAATGCCCAGTACCACAAAAAAAAGGAAAAAAAAAACTACACCATGTTCCACTAGCAGACACCTCATACATCTCATGTTTACTGTATCTCAACTGCATCATTTTTCTCTCTTGTTTAATTGAATTTCCTGTTCTTCTGTTCATCATGGCCCTAGGAGCAACAAGCGTCACTAAATACATATATACCATATAATCTAAGTGTGTAATAGACTATACAATCTAATTTATGTAAGTATACTCTATGATGTTTGCACAATACTTCTCAGAATGTGTCCCTGTTGTTAAGTGTTGGATGACTATATTCAATGCATGAAGGTAAGAATAAACCCTATGATTTGGCTTTGAACACTAAGTATTAGTATGAAATCATGCTTTTTTTATATTTATTTTTTAGTTGTGGTTGGACACAATATCTTTATTTTATTTACTTATTTTTATGTGGTGCTGAGGAATGAACCCTGGGCCTTACAGGTACCCTCGTAAGCACTCTACTGCTGAGCCACAACCCCAGCCCCTAAATTCATGCTTTTTAAAAATAAATATTTCCTTGTTCGGGGCTGAGTGCTCACCTAGCATGTACAAGGCACTGGGTTTGATCCTTAGCACCACATAAATGTAATATAAAGATATTCTGTCCACTTAAAACTTAAGAATAAATATTTTTTTAAAAAATATTTCATTGTTCTTAGGAAATTCATGGTGAAGTGTTTAGGAGTATCATATTATCTGCTGCCTATTTTCAGATGAGAGAGGATGAAGTATGCATGATTCTTAAAGAGTGTGGCAGGATGTTAACAGCTGATAAATTTAGATAAGGAAAATACAAGTCATCAATGTACTGATCTTTCAGCTTTTCTGTGGTTAACAAACTGATGGTGGTTGATAAATATATGACTATATTTATAGAATATTATAGAATTCATGAGAAACTAGTGGCACTGTTTACCCCTATAGTATCTCTAATATCTATTGCCTACTCCTATGTCCTTTTCACCAGCTCCACGCTACCAATATTTGGATTTCCTTCAACAGCAATAAACTATGGCAGCTATTATTTTTAGTTTGCATAGCCACCTTTTCCACCTGATTCCACCTTGATCATTTGTTTGTTTACTTCTTATAAGTTTAGCAAAATGAGAAATAGGCCACTAGGTTTAGCAGTAAGAAATCAGTGGAGACCTTAGAAATAAATAGCTTCTGCAGAGTGATATAATCTGATTGAAGTGAGTTTAAGAGACATGAGAGAAGAGAAACTAGCATCACTGAACATGGATTTTCTGCTATAAAATAAAGAGAAAAACCTCTAAAAGGAGTTTTGTTTCCTTTTTTTTTTAACTACATATGTACTGACAGAGACGATCTAGTGTAGAGATGGATAAATGATGCAGGAAACAAAAGGAAGAATATATTCAGCAATATTCTTGAAAATATGAGGAGGAATTTAAAACACATGAGAAAGGGCTGGCTCTAGCTCATTTGAAGAATGAGGGAAAAGATGCTGGAGGTTTGAGGAGGGAAGCAACTTCATAAAACGATCATCAAAGTGAGAGAGTAAAATCAGGGAAATATGGTTGGCCTGCTTCAGGTTAGTATCATGAATTTAAAATAAGACCAGTCAGCAAAGATTGAATTTCAGCTACATTCTGCTATTAGTGCAGGCATGGGGTACGCAGAGCCAGATTTAATAAAGGTTGGTAGCTTATCCAAAGAGATCTACACAACAAGTTACCAACAAGGATGTTAAGGTGTAAGCAAAGAATAGTTACAATGATGTCCATGGTATTTTAACCAGGTACAGGGAAAATGATGACATAAAGGTAATGAGAGACAATGAAAAGATGGGAAAATCTTAGTGGAGCTGAAGGATTTTTGGAATTGGAATATTAAAGGGAGTGAACCAGTAGGACAGGAGATGGTGATCAGAGTTAGATTCTTTGAAAGTGAGATCATGTTATGGGACATAACAGCACATAGGCTTATGATCAGAGGAGTAAATAGCCAAGACAGGTAAAAAACAAGAGTGCAGGTCCAGGAAATAAATGTTTGAAGGCTCTTCTCTGAGCATACTAAAATCATCTAATAATGTTGGAGAGAGTGACAGTAAGCTAGTTGCTGAAATTTTTCAAAAAGTGAGTGAAAATGACTCAGAGGATGACATATTGTGACAAAATGAGCTTCACACCTAGATATTTTCAGGGAGCAGGGGAGGAAAAGGAAGGACCTTTGCTACCTTCCAAGGTACCATGGTAAAAGGTTTGAGAATAAAAAAAGTTACTGCTCAGGTACTTAGGGAAAGCTGTGTCATCAGGTTTTGGTTAGTACCAGAAGGCAATGAGAACCTTCACAGAAGAGACTGAAGACATAGAAGAAACCACAATGGGAGGAACCTTCTGATCTTGGTACATATGTCTTATGTGGAGGGGAACAAAACAGAAAGAGTAGTTTGGCGGTAGGCAAGCAGGAGGGAGAGGGAGAATATAGAGAGAGCAAATAAGCTATAAAAAGATGCTCAACATCATATGTCATCAGAAAATTGCAAATTGAAACAATGAGATACCACCACACACCTATCAGAATTGTTAATCTCCAAAACACTGGTAATAGTAAATGTTAATGAGGATGTGGAACAACAGAACACCCATTCATTGCTGGTGGGAAAGCAAAATGATACAGCCACTTTGGAAGAAAGTTTGGCAGTTTCTTACAAAATAAAATGTAGTCCAACCACACAACTCAGAATATCATGCTCCTCGGTATTTACTCAAATGATTTGAAAACTTATGTTCACACAAAAACCTGCACACACTTTTATAACAGCTTTATACATCTAGGTTGGAAGCAACCTAGATGTACTTCAATAGGTAAATGGGTATGAAAACTGTACTATGGACTAAACTGTGTTCCCCCTACCCTGACAAATCCATGTATTGAAGCCCTAACACCCAATATGACTGTATTCACAAATAAGGTCTTTAGGAGCTAAGTTAAATGAGGTAATAAGGGGTGTGGTCCTAATGTGACAGGACCATGGCCTTACAAGTAGAATGAATTGAACATAACTTTCTTATGTTCATATATGAATACATGACCTGTATAACTCCACATCATGTGCAAACACAAGAATGGAAGTTATACTCCTGGGGCTGGGGATGTGGCTCAAGCGGTAGCGCGCTCGCCTGGCATGCGTGCGGCCTGGGTTCGATCCTCAGCACCACATACAAACAAAGATGTTGTGTCCACCAAAAACTAAAAAATAAAATAAATAAATGTTAAAAAAAATTCTCTCTCTCTCTATAAATAAAAAAAGGAAGTTATACTCCATGTATATATAATATGTGAAAATAAATTCTACTATCATGTATAACTAAAAAGAACAAACAAAAAATAAAAAAAATTCTCTCCCAATGACATGTGATAATGCATTAAAAAAGCAGCTAGGCTGGGATTGTGGCCCAATGGCAGAGCGCTTGCCTCACACATGTTAGGCACTGAGTTCAATCCTCATAAAAAAATAAGCAAACAAGATAAAGATATTGTGTTCATGTATAACTAAAAAAAATATTAAAGAAAAAAAAAAGGAAGCAGCCATCTACAACCAGAAGAGAGCCCTCATCAAAACTGGAGCTTTCCATTTGGAACTTCCAGCCTCTAGAACTGTGAGAAACTAAAATTATGTTGTTTAAACCACTTAGTCTATGATATTTTGTTATGGCAGCCTCACAGACTAATATACTATGGAACTAATACACTATGGTATTTACATACAATGTAAATTTAATCAGTGTGAAAAAATAAGGTATCAAGACACAAGAGATAGGGAGGGACCTTAAATGTATACTGCTAAGTGAAAGAAGTCAATTTACAAAGGTTACTTACTGTACAATTCCAAATATATGATATTCTTCAAAAGGCAAAACTATGGAGACAGTGAAAAGATCAGTGGTTGGAAGGGGAACTTGGGAAGAGGGAATGGGAAAGAAATGAATAGGTGAAGCACAGGGAATTTGTGGGGCAGTAAAACTATTGTGTATGATATTGTAATGATGGATACTTTCCTTTGGCCATCAAAACTCAAAGAATTAACCTTACATTAAGGTGCACAGGTGTGGCGGCACATGCCTATAATTCCAGCAACTCAGGAGGCTGAGGTAGGAGGATCATGAGTTCAAAGCCAGACTCAGCAGTTTAGCGAGGCACTTGCAACTCAGTGAGACCCTGTCTCTAAATAAAATTTAAAAAAAAAAAAGCTGGGGATGTGGCTCAGTGGTTAAGCACCCCAGAGTTCAATTTCAAAGTACCAAAAAAAAAAAAAAAAAACCTTAAGAATTATTTAAGAGTGGGGCTGGGGATGTGGCTCAAGCGGTAGCGCGCTCGCCTGGCATGCGTGCGGCCCAGGTTTGATCCTCAGCACCACATACCAACAAAGATGTTGTGTCCACCAAGAACAAAAAAATAAATATTAAAAAAAAAATTCTCTCTCTCACTCTCTCTTTAAAAAAAAAAAAAAGAATTATTTAAGAGTGAAAGCAGTAAAACACACACACACAGTAAACCTTATGAACTTTAGTTAATATTAATGTATCAATACTATTTTATCAATTGTAGCAAAAGTGTTAATCTAATGCCAACATGTTACCAATAGGGAAATTTTATGGAGTAGGGAAGAACTATATGTGCTCAATTATTCTGTAAATCTAAAACTATACTAAAAAAAAAAAGACTCTTAAGTACTAGATCAAAAATAACTGTGAAATTCAAATTTCAATTTACATCGAGTTTTATTAGAACATGGCCATTCTCATTCATTTACAGATTTTTGTTTGTTTGTTTGTTTGTTTACTCGGAATTGAATTCAGGGGCACTCAGCCACTGAATCATACTCCTAGTCCTAATTTGTATTTTATTTAGAGACAGGGTCTCACCTAGTTGCTTAGCCTCACTTTTTACTGAGGCTGGCATTTAGATTTCTTATGGCTGCTTTTATACAACAGCAACAGAGACGAGTAGCTACAAGAAACTACATGATCACAATGCCTGAAATAATTACTATCTGGACCTTTTCAAAATGTTTGCCGACCTTTGCTCTTAATTTCATTACCCAAGTTAAAAGGAGCAGGGAGCACATTCCATCATGGGCTATTCTGAGACAATCACTTTATTTAAATTATTTAAAGTCCTCAGAGTCACAAGAAATAGAAATTATCTAATCTGACCTGATTTTTAAAATCCTATCTAGTTAGTTTTGTTTTGGCACAGGATTGAACCCAGGGTCACTTTGCCACTGAATTACATTTCCAGCCCTTTCTTTCTTTTCTTTTCTTTTTTTTTTTTTTTCAGATTCACATCAATTTTATTAGAACAAACTCTTTTTTTCTTTTTTTTTTCACTAAATTGCTGAAGCTGTCCTCAAATTAGCAATCCTCCTACCTCAACCTCCCAAATTTCTGGGATTACAGGCATGTGCCACCACAACTGGCTTAACTCTATAGCTTCTAATATTAAAAAAAAAAAATCAAGTATATCAGTAAAGCACCCAAACAACAACTCCCACAGAACAAATCCATTTTTTACTGAGAAACACTAGCAGATAGTAGTTTTATACTTAAGTGCTTGCAAAAATCTATCCCTTTAGTGAACACCTAAGAAATTAAAGTTTTCAAAGAAAAGGAGTTTAAAAAGGGAAGCCTAGAAAACAACGGTAAGGAGAAGCACTCAGGGAAGGGAAGGGCAGGATACCTAGGAGAAAAAAGTCATTCATCCAACAACAAAGAACTGAATGTTCCATTAAAGAACATCAGAACTAGGAGTCAGGAAAGTGGATTCTGGGTATTAGAACATAAAGTATAACATTAGGAAATATACCCCTAGTTATAGTTTAAGAAATATCATGAAAATATAATATGAACTAGCTGAGAAAACAAATCATAACTCTCTGACATACTGAAGTAGACTTGTTAATAAAAGGCATTGTAGGAAGAATCAAATTTGTAGAAAAAAGAAGTTAGGAAAGCAATATAGGATACAGACTAGAGGCATAAGCTTTCGAGGTACAGAAGCCTGATTCTGATCCTGCTTCTACCACTCAATAGCTCTAAGTCTTTGAGCACAAATTCTCTCTCAGCCTCAGTTTCCTCATCTGTAAAATAACAGTATCTCAGTAAATTACTGTAAGGATTAGATAAAATAATGCATACAAAGAGTTTAGGGGCTGGGGTTGTGGCTCAGAGGTACAGCATTCGCCTAGCATGTGTGAGGCACTGGGTTCAATCCTCAGCAACACATAAAACAAAATAAAGACATCGGGTCCGCCTATAACTAAAAAATAAATATTTTTTAAAAAGAGTTTAGTACAGTTCTGACAAAAATAAAGTGCTAAATAAATGGTAATTGTTAATATGACTAATATATGTGGCTTGGGAAAATGCATTGAGAATAGACAGTTTTTCCAGAAACTGTTAGAAAATCTACCCAAAGACTGAAATAAAAATCTCTCATACAATAATTTTAAAGAATGTCTAAAAAAAATGTCTGCCATCAGAAAATTAAATGAGGACTTCGGTTCAATAAATGGAGTTGAAATTCCACTCACACAGAGAACGTTGGTTCAAGGGAGAAAAACAAAATCAGTCTGGTTTCCTCCCAAATTCTAAAGCTGGTGAATGCTGTAGGCCCACTACAGGTTCCATTCAGAGCCCTCATAATCCCAAATTCATACCAAAACCCAAGACAGTATTAAGTCTTGCAGTCAAATGGAGAATAAATAAGTCATGGTGGTGGCTAGTGCCTATACTCCAAGTTACTTGGGAAGCTAAAGCCGGAAGATCCCACGTTCAAGGCCAGCCTGGGCAATTTAGCAAGATTCTGTCGGAAAATAAAGTAAAAAGGGCTGGGGATGTGGCTCAGCGGTAGAGGGTTCCTGGGCTCAACTCCAGGTCGGAGTAAAGACTTACATGACAAAGCTTTAAAGACTTACATGACAAAGCTGCTTCTCTCTCATTCCCACTATGTTCCATTCCATACTTTCTGACCGTCAAAACCAAACAAAATATCCATACCAAAAATTCAGACCTTTATCTGGAGAGCAGTTAGGATTGTATCCGTTTATAAGTGTACTAAACTTATAAATAGGTAATCAAGGACTCGAGGTCAGGGGCTTGAGTGCTTTGCTTCTCTGTGAAGACAGTCTAGAGCCCTAAAAGTAAAAGCTGCGAGATGAGGGTTTTTTTATATTACATACACATTTCTTCAGACACACCGCGCGGACGGACGGACACACACACACACAGCACTGCAATCATCACCCACATCCCCCAGTCTGAGAAAACAGCTGACAGGCTTTCTGGCGGTCACAGCCATCCTGTCCCACGCTTCTAATCGCCCTCAAAACCATCACCTGGTACTTCCCCAACGGAAACAGCAAAATAAACGATAATAATTCCAATCAAGACAACATTTTGCTCTCACTGTGGCCAAGACAGAAGCCGAACGGTTCTGCTCGACAATTCCAGGGCCACAGTCAGGGGCAACGAGTGGCCTCACTCCCAGGGCTAGGCTCATCCACACCTGTCACCAAGAGTGGGCGGAAGTAGGGAGGAAGAAATCGGAAAACGCGGACCCGAGCCACCCCTGGTACATTGGCAGATCCCACTCACCCCACTCTTCATCTGGTCTGTGAGAGAGTCCTGGGCTAAAAGGCGACTCCATGGTGCCGGCAACACCAGCCGGCTCCCCGAAAACACAAGTTCCTCGGTCCTAGAACTCGGTGAGTAATATCTGAGACGGCGGCTGCAAGCGGACAAAATACTCCGTACCGCTGACGAGACGGTGGCCGAATGAAGACAAACTTCCTATTGCGCTAGGGACTAGTAGGAATGAGCCAAGAGAAAGTCAGCAAAGCTAAATAGGATCTCTGTGTAAATGTTTCTCTTTTGGAGTTTTAACCTTTCCTGTTCCCCTGTTTTAAGCGGGCGGTGAGGGAGGTAAAAGCACGCAAATAGCTTCAGTTAAGTAAATTGTATCAATAATATTAAAAGTGAAATTTTGCAAAATTCCTTTCTGAACATACTGATTTGTTCTTTCAGAACAAAATTAGAGACTAACCATAAACGCAATTTAGTTTTTTCTTATAATTTTGTATTGATGTAAAAAATTCTCCATATGTAAAAGAGAATAAAAGAAAAGCACAGCTATTTTTCCATTCATTAGAACTGACTCTACTGGCACATATCCGAGGTAAGCGACACTATAAAAGTATACTTCTAGAAAGTCTACCTTTATGTGAACAAATTAAAGATAAATTTCCGTGCCCATAGTTATCTCCAAAAGATTAACTTCTAAAACTACTAGTAAAAGTCCAAGCCGAGCCTATACTAAAACCTGCAATAATGTAAGTTCTTAAACGTTTTATTACTAAAGTGTAAGATTCGGATTTTATTTAAAAGAAACCCACACACATCACGAACTCAAATTGAAAATGAAAAAAAATCAAACTGAATTTGATAGGGCAGTTTCAGGAATGCTATTTAATAGTATTTCTTTTTCATTCCTAATTTCAGCCACTAGTCACTATGTACTCTATCATAAGAACATGTATCCCTCTAGGACCGAGAGAAATCTTTCCCATGGTTACAAACAAAACAGAAATGCTTCCCAGAATTCTCCCAACTCCTCGTGGCTGGATGTTACAACAGATTGCAGAAGACAACCAGCCCCGGGGCCCAAGCGGGAGTGGGGTGGAGTGGGGTGGGGTGGGGTGATTCAGGAAATGCCACTCTGTCGTCATGTTACTAACAAGTTTTCATTTAAGGTAAAAATTATAACCCTTTCATTCTGGCACAGATGCACTTTAAACACTGACATAATAGGGGGGCGGATCATGAACTGAAATCGATTTCCATGCATGTATGCGTTCGTCGGGATGAACCCAACTATTGTGTACAACTATAAAGCTCTAATTAAAAAATGGCATAAAAATAGTAAGTCTTCTGTATCCACCAGTCAACTTAATCTTTTAAGAAAAGCATAATTGAACTTAAAGCTTTTAAAGAGATTTTTATTTTTTATTCAAAAAGTTTAGGTAATCATGAGGCAAGCATTTCTGTACCTTTCAGCAAGAATTAACAAATTTTAACATTTTTCATTTGTCTCATTTCTTCATAGAAAATATTAAACGTTACAGATAAGATTGAACTCTCCTCTACTTGAACTTCTTCCCTCCACATGGGCAACTTCCATCATAAATGTAGGAATCATTCTAGTCCAATTTTACTTTTGCTTTTACCATGTTTAAATGTTTGTAAATACATATAGAGTCATGATTTTTTTAAATTTACACAAATGTATCATACTGTAATGTTCTCCAGATCACTTTCTCATTTGACATACTTTTTGAGGTTGTATCCATGTTTTAACTGTTACATGGTGTTTCGAAATACATATATTATCATTTTCCATTTCACTAATGATGGATATTGAGTTTTTTCAATTGTTTCCTATTCATGTAAAATATTTGTATAGATATCCTTGTGCATATATGCAAGAATTTTTTTTAACATGTATACTGGGTCACTTACCAAACAATACCAATTTACCTCCTTACTATGAGTGATGAATTTTCTCTTTGCTCCACGTTCTTACCAACACTAGATATGGCCAGTCTTAACCATTTTTGCCACTGTGAAGGGTGGTACTATAATTTACATTTCCCTGACATTTTAAAAATGGTGTATTCTTTCATATTTATTAAATTTTATTTACTGTTGTGACTGCCCACTATTTTATAAACTTTAATTATTGGATTTTCTTTCCCTCAATGATGTGCAAATTTTTAGATAGCCTACTGTATTCATTTTATTTATACATACATATATATAATAATTTTTATATGTGTGTGTGTTAGTGTGTGTGTGTATGACACTTCTTTGTTTATGGAAGTTTTGTCCTCTAGATTTTAATGTAGATAAATTTATCAATCTCTGGATTATGATCTCCACTATTTATATCTAAGAAATTCTTTCCTCTCCCTAGGTCATAAAGGCTTTTATTTTCATTTTTCTTTTCATATTTTTATTATTCTGTTTTTCATACTTTCTTTTTTCTATTCAATTATTATTGGAATATAGTAACACTGTTTAATTTTATATAACAATCTCATATCTAAAAACCTTAATTCTGGTATTCTAATATTTTATCTAGAAGTTCCTTAGAATTTTCCACTTAGAAGAACTTATATTACCAAACACCAACATTTAAAATTTATTTAACATTTGATTTTATAAAATAAACCCTTAATATGGAAATGTTCAAACACAAAAGACAATATAATTAATCCCCACTTTTCTGTCACACAGTTGAACAATCCACTATTCCTATTTTATCTATCCTCCTTACAATACATTTTTCATTTTGCCTTTTTTTCTCTTTTTTTGGCAGAGAATTTGAAAACAAATCTCACACATTTTATTTTATCAATACTTTGTGTATCTCTAAAGAGAGAAGGCCTTTTCTTATTTTTCAAAAGAATTATACCATATAATACCCAACAAAATCAACAATTCTACAATATCATCTAATACCTATTCCATGTTCAATTTTCTGTCTCAAAAATGCCTATTAACAGTTCGTTTGTTAAAAATCAGGATCCAGGGGCTGGGGCTGGGGCTCAGCAGTAGTGTACTTGCCTGCATTCGTGAGGCACTGGGTTCGATTATCAGTACCATGTATATATAAATAAATAAAATAAAGGTCTATCAACAACTTAAAAAATATTTTTTTAAAAATCAGGATCCAAATGAGGTCATCACATTGCATTTATTTTATAAGACACTTCCTTTTTGCTTTCTTCCTCCATACCATTTGTTGAAGAATCAGAATCATTTGTCCTATAGAATTTCCCATTTTGTCATTCCACTGATTGTATCTTCATGGTGATGCTTAATTTTTTTTCCTTGTCATTTGCACCTACAGACTTGGATAGTTTTTGCTTCAGTTTTTGTTTTTGCAATGATGCATCAAAGCTACTTTCTTGCATCATATCAGAAGGCATATACATATTGTCCCACTTTTAGAGATATCAAGATTTATCAGTGAGTTCAGAATCCCACACCACCTCCTTTGTTTTATTATAATGACTAAGACCTCTGCTACATAATATTGAGGATAAGGGCAAGTGTAGGCATCTTTTGACTTGTTTCCAATTTTAAATGCATTTCATTTAAAAGTTTTGCCATTAATTTCTTTTCTGTATTTTTCGTATACATTGACTAAGGAAGCTTCCTTCCCTTCTGTTATCAAGCCTTTTAAATTTTGTTTTAAATTTTGAATGTTATTTAATCTTTGTTCTTGAATCTATTCCTCATTCTCTTTCATCTTAAACCGTTGGAACAGAAATGAAATTTGAAAAAGAACTTTTGTCTAGGGAAGTACCACTCTTTGATATAAATAAGAGGAGCCTCTGTCCTGTACCCATACTTTAGAGACTTAGCAGTAATTTGTGACTCTCTCCTCCGGGTAAAAATCCATGGTACCAAAGTATACACATACATACACACAAGTTCCTCATAATGCAGAACAATCAAAGGGTGGGGAGAAAGAAGAGGAAGCCTGTGGATCAGAAGCTAACTCTTTGTATTGTAATGTTTTGTTATAGAACCCCATAAAATCAGAGAATTCAAAATTTGAACCTAGCACTCCAGGTTACTATGAAGGTATATTTGTCAAGAAAATAAAAGCTGGGACATCAATGTTTATAGCAGCACAATTCACAATAGCTAAACTGTGGAGCCAACCTAGATGTCCTTCAGTGGAGGAATGGATAAAAAATGTGGCATTTATACACAATGGAATATTATTCAGCATTAAAAAAGAATAATATCATGGCATTTAGAGAAGATTATGCTAAGTGAAGTTAGCCAATCCCCCAAAAAATAAATGCCAGATGTTTTCTCTGATATAAGGGGGGTGATTCAAAGTGGGGTAGAGAGGGAGAGCATGGGAGGAAGATTACCTCTAGATAGGGCATAGGTTTGGGAGGGAAAAGGGGAATAGCAAGGATGGTGGAAGGAGACAGTCATCATTATATAAAATACATGTATGAAGATGTGAATTTGGTGTCAACATACCTTATATACAGAGATATGATAAATTGTGGTATAAAGGTGTATTACGAATTGTAATGCAAAAAATAAATGAGAGCTTGTGTATTATGGCATAATTTGGCGTGAACGTACTTTATATAAGGAGTTACGAAATATTGTGCTGTGAATGGATAATTATGAATGTAATGCATTCCACTATTGTCATGTAAGAAATAAATTTTAAAAAGAGAATGTAAAAAAAAAAAAGAGAGAGAAAATAAGGGCTGGGGTTGTGGCTCAAGGGTGGAGCACTTGCCTACCATGAGTGAGGCACTGGGTTCAATCCTCAGCACCAGCTAAAAATAAAATAAAGGTATTATATACACTTATAACTAAAAAATAAGTTTTTTTCAAAAAAGAAAACAATTTAGCTTGGTTTGCAACTTTAAAATGTTAAGGCAAATAATACGTGAGCCTCAATTTTGTACTCTCATGGGAATTTTACAAGTGTTGGTGGGAAGCCTGATGGGTGAATTTACAATTCAGTTAAAACTGCATTCCAGCAGTACTATTAGATTTTATAATCCAATCAACATTTCCAACATGACTTCTTTGAGGCATGTATCACCCTGAACTGTGAACCCAGACATTAGAATATAGTCAAGTCTTGATTCTAGGGTTCAGCCATTTGCTAGCAATCATAACTTTGAGGAAATGACTTAAATCATTGTTAGCTTCAATTCACTTTTAAAATGAGAATAGGATCCATCTCATTGGGTTGTTGTGAGGTTTAAGTCAGTTAATACACATCAGTGCTTAGCATAGTAACAGGAACATGGTATGTGAGTGATAAGCTTAAATGTCCTAGATTGTTATTCCTAATTAAAAATAGAGTCGTTTTGATTTTTTTTCTCTAATGAACAAATATGTAAGTTTTTTTAACCTCCCAAAAGTAAGCATTAAAACACTCTAAGTCTGAAAACTTTGCTCAAGATGTTTCACAAAATTTCTAAAATTTAATATCCCCAAATCATTTCTCACTGGCAAATAAAATTATTACTCAAAAAAGTATCATTTTGTCTAGTTTTCCCAAATGGAATACATGTTATAAGAAAGTGGGGACTTTATCTGGTTTATTCACTGGATCACCTACAATTGTGCACTTACTACATTCCCAGCAAATATCTGAATTAACAACTATAAATTCAATAAAATCCACCTTATACTCTCCGTGCTATATGCTATGCTGTAGGAAGGATAGGCATTAAGTTGAAACATGTGAATCTGTAGCTATGGAACTGTGTGTGTATGTATGTGTGTGTGTGTGTGTGTGTGTGTGTGTTTTACTGGGGATCAAACCTAGAGCCTTGCACATGCTAGGCAAGCACTCTACCACTAAGCTCCATCCTCAGATCTATTTGATAACTTTTCAACTATAAAAGGAGACATTTTATATGGGTCAATGTGCTTTTAAAGGTTTAATAATACAAAGCAAAAAAAAAAAAGTACCAATTTTGTGAAAGTTAAAACATAATTGGAGGAATTTTTTTCTCATAAGGAAGTTGCCAAAGACTGGATCTTATATTGAGATTTTTCATAAAAACCATCACGGACACTCCCACACAGGTCAAAGATTAAGGTAGGCATTTTTAAAGAGGCTTACTATTCACATTTTCTTTTAAATTTTAAAATTACTTCTATTTTGGCATTTATTATACAGACATAAGTGCACATAGCAAAAATGGGTTTTGGTTTTGTTTTGCAATGCTGAGGATTAAACCCAGGGGTGTTTTTCACTGAGCTACATCCTCAACACAATTTTTTATTATGATACAGGTCTCACTAAGTTACCCAGGTTGGCCTCAAACTTGTGATCTTCCTATCTCAGCCTCCCAAGTCTCTGGTATTACAGGTGTGCACCACCAGTTTAAACCACCCAGTTTAAGCAGAATGTTTTAGACATGTAAATAAACGAAATATCTTAGAAGCACAGATTCTTTCTGATTTCATGTAAATATTCAAATGTCTAATTACGTCCAATTTTAAAAATTAATAATGAGTAATAATGAGATCAGATTAAAAATCTAACCTAGACAACGGGTTACTTTTTCCAGTATTCAAACATGCTGGCTAAAAAAATAATTGCTAGTAAGGGTGCAATAACATACACATGTAATTCTAGGTTCTCAGAAAGCTGAAGCAGGCTAAGTTTGTTAAGTTTGAAGGCAGCCTGCCCTGTCTCAAAATAAAAAAATATAATATAAAAAGGACTGGGGAACGAGGTGCAGTGGCACCAACCTAGCTATTCAGGAGGTAGGTTTACTAATATCATCCATTAAAAGAAAAACAAATACTTTTCAAAATACGTCCAAATATACCTGCTTTACATTACTGGAAATAACAGTGTATCTATGTGAACATATCAGTTCTTAAATTTTATACATAATTTTGTCCATCCAGACCTTAAGATCATATAACCCATATACCAAAAATCAGAAATTTTTAAAATATATAAGGTGCTGAGGATGTAGCTCAGTAATAGAGTACTTATCTAGCATGTACAAGGCCCTGGAGTTGATCTTCAGCACCACTAAATAAGTATATAAATAAATAAATTCTATATAAAACAAAGAACATATCCAGGTTACAAAAGACTTTAATATCAAGTCAAATAAAATTTCCATGATTAAAAAGCTTTGATTTCCATGTAATATATTCCACCTATGTCATGTAATAAGTTAACAAAGTATACTTTCCATGTTACATCAAGTGATTTTTATCTTCTCACATTCCAAATGAAATACTAGCCTAAAAACTGCCATGAATGATAATAAGCAAGGGTGGCACATATCACCAACAAATTTCTTTCAAGCAAGTTCATAATTTTCTTGTTTGTGATCCCAAAACTGGCAGCATTTTCATTTCATCCACTCTATTCTTATGTATTTGAAAGGCAGGTGTTATCCATCTACCACATGAGCACTGTTCACCATACCAATTAAAGGATCCCAACTTGGCACTGCATTTTGGGCAAAGAAGCTGAAATAAAGCAAATGTGTTACTTCATTCATTCATTTTTATATTAAATAAATAACTTTGGCAATTCGATATATAGAAATAGATAAGACATGGTTCATATCTTCAAAGAGTGAAATTATTGCATAAAAGGCTTTTTTTAGGGTGGTACTGGGAACTGAACTCAGGGGCACTGGACCACTGAGCCACATCCCCCAACCCTATCTTGTATTTTATCTAGACATAGGGTCTCACTGAGTTGCTTAGTGCCTTGCTTTTGCTGAGGGGGGCTTTGAAGCATAAAAGGCATTTTGTACTAAGGACAAATAGATGAATTTCCGGTTGAAGGGAGAAGCTTTAGACTCGATAAGAAGTTTTGTGTTGCTGTTGTTTTTAGTACAAGAGATTAAACGTAGGGGCACTTAACCACTGAGCCACATCCCTAGCCCCTTTTATTTTTTATTTTGAGCCAGAGTTTTACTAAGTTGCTTAGGGCTTTGCTTAGTTTCTGATGCTGGCTTTGAACTTGAAATCCATTTGGTGATTAGGAACTTATGGATGTGACACACATGGCTTTTAATCAATTTGCGATTTAAGATTGCAAATAAAAACATCATGGCTAAAGGAGAGAAAAACCTGTTAGGACTCTCATGTCCTATTACCAATTGATATTGACACCATACAAGTCAGATTCCTAACTATTTAAATACAAGTTAATGTTCCACTAAAACAGAAAAATATAAAAATTCTTTTTTTTTAAATTTTTTTAGTTGTAGATGAACACAATACCTTTATTTATTTGTTTGTTTATTTATTTATTTATTTATATGTGGTGCTGAGGATTGAACCCAGTGCCACACATACTAGACAAGTGCTCTACCACTGAGCTACAGCCCCAGCCCCCAAAAATTCTTAACAAGTCAATTATAGTTTCTCTAACATGGTCAGAGATTTTTGTTGTTGTTGTTGTTGTTGTTTAGTGTTTTAATTTATGCGTAGTATGATGTAAGGATTCTTATTTTAAATCTTGAGCAATAGAAAATCTAGACATAAAACTCATAAACTATAAGTGAAAAAAACTAACAGATTTGATTACATATCATAAGTTTTAATATGACAAAATATACCATTAAAGTTGAGATAAGCAACAGACTGAAGAAAACAACTGCAGTATATTAGATAAAGCATTCTGTAAGAGTATGTACAGAGCTCCAACAAACCAGTAAGACAAAGACAAAATTACAAAAAAATAGGTCAAGGATAGGGAAACAATTTACACAAAAAAAAGTACAATTAGCTTGTAAATACATAAAGATATTGGTCCTGTGTAGTAGTCATAAAAATTCAAAATAAACATTTTAGTATTGACATTTTTCACCCTAAGAATAATAAAGCTTTATCAATTTTATAATATCATACCAAGAGTATGAAGAAATAGGTAGGTACATTCACTTAATGAAAAGCAAATTTGTATGGACATTTTGAATGACAGCCTGCAATATTTCTAATATTTTAAATGGACACAGTTTTCAAGTCAGAAATTCTATTGCCAGGCATATATTCTAGAGCAAATTCAAATATGTACACAAAAAAGTATACACAAATGTGATTTATAACCTTTCATAAAAATGTCTTTTTTATCTGTAAAATTGTGGTATATATGCATAATAAGAATTATAATGCAAAAAGTACATGTATAAAGGCATGAATTGCCATGAACATACTATATATACAAAGATATGAAAAATTGTATTCTGTATGTGTAATAAGAATTGTAATGCATTCCACTGTCGTGTATTTAAAAGAATAAAATCAATAAAACTAAAATAAAAAATAAAAAAGGAATTCATTATTGATTAAAAAAAAAAAAAAAAAAGTCTTTATCTGTGTGTGTTTTCCGGTTAAAGGAGCAAGCCAAAAGTACAAAAGAGAAAAAGATAATTTGGATTTCATTAAAACTAAAAAAAAATCCCATGTTAAATGTGTTTATGAATATGTCAAAATGAATCCTACTATTAAATATAACTATAATACATTAATAAATATACACTAAAAAAGAAAAAAAAAAAACTAAAAGTCCAACCAGTGCAAATAATACCATCAAGAACAGGAAGTGAGGGGCTGGGGTTATGGCTCAGTGGTAGAGCACTTGCCCAGCACATGTGAAGCACTGCGTTCAATCCTCAGCACCACATAAAAATAAAATAAAATAAAGGTATTGTATTCATTTGCAACTGAAAAACAATTTAAAAAAAAGAAAAAAAAAGGGAAGTGATTGGTAATAGGTTCATTATTTCGAGGGTAATGAGAATGGTGATGATTGAAAAAACTCTCTAAACATACTAAAAACTATTATACACTTTAAAAAGGTAAATTGTATGGTATATGAGTTATACCCCTAATAAAGCTTTTTTTTTTTTTTTTTAAAAAAAAAAAAGGTTACCACGTTTTAGGGAAGGCTTTCACAAAATAGCTGTTACACAAATTCTTACAAACTTTTATAAAAACCATACATCTTTCAAATTCATTAAGATTATTACTTGGGTCTGGGTTGTAACTCAGTGGTACAAAGTGTACACATAAACACAAAAATATTATAATCATTCAGGATAACCTTTACAATAATAAAGGAGAAATATGGCTGCCAAAGAATGTTCAGGACTTGCACTTTTAACAGGAAGTGAAAAAGAACCTCATAACACACTAAATTGAAAAATTAGAGAAAATAGATGAACCCAACAGAGAAAAATGAAAGAAATTTTAAACCTAATTTTAAAATCCTGACTTACCCTAAATTGTTACAAATTGTGTCACATATATTCTAGACAGTTTACAAAATAAATAACATTAGCTTTATATTTGGAAAAATTTAAAACAATGGCCTTAAAAGGAATCTAATAACTTACACCAGTGGTTCTCAAATATGTTTCATTATTTCAGATGAGCTGGTGTTTAAAAATACTTCATTTGGGGGCTATGACTCAGTGGTAGAGTGCATGCTGAGCATGAACAAGGCTTGGGTTCAATTCCCAGCATCAAAAATATATAAACAACTTTATTTTTGATAGCCTTACCTACATTAGAAAGGTATAATATTCAGAAAGAAAGGCATTAAGATGAAGTAAAACACTGGTTAAAATATGGCTAAAAATGCCAAAATGAACACAATATAAATGATACAATGAAACTATAGAAAATAAAGTGTGTTCTCACCTGCCCATCCATCACTCCCAACAAAGTGGATTCCATCCACTGTACAGGTTCAATGAAATAAGATGTACATTGAGCCTGATTCCCTGTGGCAAGCATGAAAGATGGTGTCATTCTCTTGTGGGCAAAGGCTATAGGCCTACTTCCTTCGTTATGATCCAAAATGCTAGAACTTCGAAATAAGGATCGCCTGCAACCCCAAAGAAAGAAAAACATTCATGACTTCCAAAATGATGAAAAAATAGTTGAAATATGCAGTATTTCTTAAAGGACAAAATAATATAACACTGATGATGCTACTTAAACTTTCAAGAGCCCCTACAATATGATTATTTTACTTCTACTTTTTTTTTAAAAGGTTGGTTCCCTCCCATCTTATTATTTATTTATTGGGAGGTGGGGTTCTTTTTTTTTTCCTCGTTTTTTTTTTTGGAACTGAGGATAGAACCCAGGGCTTTATGAAGCAAGGCAAACACTTTAGCACTGAGCTACATTCCAGCTCTACTTATACTTTTAAGAAGTTATATCCTGCCAGTTGCGGTGGCGCACACCTGTAATTCCAGCAGCTCTGGAGACTGAGACAGGAGGATTTCGAGTTCAAAGCCAGCCATAGCAAAAGCAAGGCACTAAGCTCTCAGGGAGACCCTGTCTCTAAAGAAAATACAAAAAAGGGTTGGGGATGTTGCTCAGTGGTCAAGTGCCCCTGAATTCAATCCCTAGTACCAAAAAAAAAAAAAAAAAAGATTTGAGCCACATCCCCAGCCCTACTTTTTATTTTATTTAGAGACGGGGTCTCACTGAGTTCCTTTAGCACCTCGCCATTGCTGAGGTTGGCTTTGATCTCTCCTTGATCCTCCTATCTCAGCTTCCCTGGCCACTGGGATTACAGGCCTGTGCCACTGTACCGAAATGAAATTTGATCCTTTTTGAAAGCAGATTTGAATCAGAAATGTATATAGTTTCAATTAGACAAATTCTTCCTATTTTATAAGAAAATAAAACTTTAAGTTCTTTTAAGCTACTAAGACAAATTCCCAGAGCATACAAAATATTTTACCTGCATTTTCTACATTTGTAGAGAACTTCATCTTTTAATCCTTGTGAAATGGTAGTTGGATCAACAGCAAAGAGTTCTTGAGGTAAATTTTGCAATTCTATATGACAAAATTAAAAATGGATCCATCTGTCAAAATCAACTCTCTGCATTTTCAGACAAAATTTAAGTAAGGTCAAATTGAGGCAACAAGGGCAAAACACAAAAATTTTAAAAACAAACAGTGTTGGGAAATCAGGATGGGGTGGGAAAGTACATGAGAAAGACTATTGGTGATTACACCAAACTGCCTAAATTCAAATCTCAGACTTGACATTTATTAACCATGTGACCTTGCTAGTAAGTTATTACTAGCAAAACATAGTTTCAAAAGAAAACAACAGAACCTGCTTGCAAGATTGCTGGAAATGTGAAATAATGCACTTTGTGTCCACGTAAATGACATCTGAAAAGAATCCAATGTATATTAGCAATTATTATTTACCTGGATACTTCTCTGTAACCTTTTGTAATCGATACTGTTTATAAATTGCACTAGAGGTATCCACTTCATATCCCATTGCCTGGTATAATTTCAGTTGATATTCAAACCCCTCATTCATCCTGTGATGACAAATAAATAAAAAGTTCAACTTTCTTTTCGTGAAACTACATCACAAAAGCAGAATTATTACTATATCAAAAAACTCACTTAGCTTCAGGTTTGATAGTCTGTAGATTTTCATAGGCTTTTTCAAAGGTAAGACGGTCAGTCTTCATCAAAAAAGCAGTCACTATAGCAACACTTCGACTGATGCCTGCATGGCTGAAAAAGAGACCTTCAAAATAAAATAGCAAATAGCAACAATTAAAAAAAAAAAAAAAAAAAAGACAAAGCCCAGCCCCCTATTGATGGTTAAGTTCAGGTTTCAACTTCATGTCTACTTATATTGAAATAAACCCATTGACTCTGAAATACTACCAATGTACAGAATTTTTTATTTCCTTATTCCTTCAGAATTCTGAACCATATGAATGTATTACTTATTCAAAAATAATTACCCTAATTTAAAAGTTTTTGTAATTACTTATGCTCCTTTGCTCTTTACATTCAGATCAGGTACCAGATTTCTTCCAATATCATCACTACCTTGGGTCCTTTATATAAATAATTAGAAGTGCTGGCACACAGTAAGTGCTCAATAAATTTAAACTACTGTTACTACACTTCAATCCAACCAAACAAGACTACTCAGGGATTTCCAAATACCTGTCAAGATTTTCTATATTTTTTTCCTTTGTTGCAACATTACTCCATCAATCTTCTAGACAGGGCCCAAGGATCCTTTAGATCCTAACCAATTTTCCCCTTTATCAACCATCCTCCCTCACTCCAAACAAAGCATTAAAATAATCTGCTCTTGGGGCTGGGGGTGTGCTTAGTGGTAGAGCACTTGTCTTCTATGCCAAAGACCTTGGGTTCCATGCCAGCAAATCAACAACAAAAAAACCTCTCTGACCTACCTTGTGTGATAGATCATAAGACCTTTCTTCCAGAAGGGGTCCTGCCCAATACCTCAGAGAAAGGATTGCCAGAGAGAGAGACCAAGAAAAATCCAAATACAGGTCTTGGTGGATTTCTCCTCTCTCTCTATTACAGTAAGTCATACCCCTTTTGTCCAATTTCTTTTCTACATGGATGTTTATTCTTAATTGAATCCAAGTATTTTTTAAAAAATGAAGTTTTCCCTCAGTCTTTGGATCTTCATTTCTCAAGGCTCCATGTCATTTATATTTTAATTAAGTAAACGTGTATGCTCTTCTCTGGTTAACCAGTCTTTTGTTACAGATTGTGAGTGACCCTTAGGATGGAGAACAAAGGTGTAACACCGTTCGGAACTGGTACGTCTGGTTTGCGTTACAATCACTCAGGTGGGCGAGTAACCTGTACTGCAGAACTGTAAACCCTTTAGGGTGTAAGGACTCTGCCATTTATTTGATGATCCCCGCCCTCCAAAACAAAATAAAACTTGGTGGCTGCAAAATGAACCAACCAAAACATGAATCAGGGGCCCATTTCCATCCAGATCCTTCCTCTCTTCGAGACACAAGTCTACGGGAGGGAATGGGACTAGGTTGTTGTGGAATGACAGCCCCTCGCCTCTTCTGGAGACCTCTGTGAAAAGGGGTGATGGGGCTAAAGTGAGGCGGGGCACTCTTCCCCTACCGACGAGATGACTTACCAGTGCACCAGCACCGCACGGCCCTCCGAGCGGGCCTGGCTGATGAAGGCCACGCACCGATCCAGATGGCTGAGCAAGTCGGTCTCGGGTTTGTCCAGGGCTGGCACGAAGAGGCTCCGTAGACCCTCGAACCCAGCCCCCTCCTTGAAACCAGGTTCTGAGTCTACCGTCAACACGGCAGAGATGCCGGCCTCCTTCAAATGATCCGGCTCTGCGACTGCCGCCGCCCCACCCAGGTACAGCCCAGGCCGCACTTCCAGCATCTCCCGGGCAGAGCTGGTTCCGCTAGCGTGCGGAATCCAGCTCCCGCAGCCATGGCTCGAGCCCTCCTTTGCCAACATGGCGGCGCCCAGAAGCCAGGCGGCTGGAAGCCCTACCACCGAGTAACCGGCCGGCTAGAACGTCCTTCCCCCGAGGCCCAGCTGCGCCGGCAACTCGGCGGCTCGGTCGGAGGACTACGACCACAGTCCGCTTGTAGACTTAAGCTCCAGCTGAGCCGGTGCTCCTATCAGAAGCAGCCCCGTTACCCCTGTTCTACCATCCCAGCGTATTGTAAAGGACAACCTTCCCCAAATAGAGGGTAATCTCAGGCTGTTTGTCTTGAGACTAACAGGGAAGGGGCAGCAGAGGCAACTGAATTCAAATTTTTAGTGAAGGACCCATCAACTTAATCAGCAGCATCCTTTCATGCATTTGTAATAAAATGTTTTTTTTCAATGTTTAAGAAGCCACTTGTATTTCTCCTCTTGTGATTATTCCTATCCTCCGAAATTTTGATTTTGATTGGGGTGTAAATCGTTTTCTCATTGGTGTTTATTATTATTATGTATATTTTGAAGATATCAATCTCATGTTTTTGTCAGAGCCCTTAGTCAAAGACTATAAAGAAGCACAAATTAAGTTGGTTTTATTATTGGACTATGAACTATGGAGAATTTCAGGGTATCTTTGTCAGAGGTGCTACAGAGATCCTATTGTAGGATTTGGGCTTTTATTAGGTGATTCTGCAGAGGATTTAAGGAAGCAGGGTTTTGCTCTAGATTGGAAGCCATCAGAAAGCAGGATGATTCTTTGGCTTGATGAATCTTCTTCTAGGAAAGTGTTAAGGTTTGGATGTGAGGTGTCCCCCAAAAGCTCACGTTTGAGACAATGCAAGAAGGTTCAGAGGAGAAATGATTGGGTTGTAACAGTCTTAATCTGAGCAGTGAATTAATCCCCTGATAGGGATTAACTGAGTGGTAACTGAAGTGGTAGGGTATGACTGGAGGAGTTGGGAATTAGAGCTGGCTTTGGTATATATATATATATATATATGTGTATGAAGAGAGGTGCCTGCCAAGTCTCCTGATCACCATGATATGAGCAGCTTCTCTCTGCCATACTCTCTTGCCATGATATTTAGCCTCACCTGGGTTCCTGAGGAATGGAGCCAGCCTTCCATGGACTAAGAATTCATGAGCCCTCAAATAAACCTTTTTTCCTCTATAATTGTACTGGGCCAGTCCTTTAGTCACAGCAGGAAAAAAAAAAACTGTAATTGGTCAAGTAGCAGTTAAGGTACAAAGACAGACATACAGACCAAAAGAACTGAATAGAGAGCCCAAAAAGAAACCCTCACACATATATAATCAAATGATCTAAAGGTGCCAAGACCACACAATGGGGATAATCTCCTCAACAAACAGTGCTGGGAAAACTGATAACCATATGCAAAAGAAAGAAGTTAGACCTTTACCTTTTACCATATTAAAAAAAAAAAAAAAACAACCTCAAGATGGATTTTCAAGGCCAAAAGATATATATAATTCCTAGAAGAAAACATAGGAGGAAGGCTTCATGGCATGGGATTTAGCAATGATTTCTTGGATATGATATCAAAACTATGGCAACAAAAGCAAAAATAGATAATTGGAATTACATTAAACTTAAAATTTTTTTCACATCAAAGGAAACAATGAAATGAAAAGGAAACCTATGGAAAGGGACAAAATAATTGTAAAGTATTTATCTGATAGAGTTGGTATTCTGAACATATAAAGAACTCAAAAAACAACAGAAAAAAGCAAGTAACCCAAGTTTTTAAAAAAGAAAGAAAATGTTCAAGAGATCTGAATAGACATTTTTCTAACAAATGCCCAGCAAGCATATGAAAAGATGCTCAATATCACTAACCATTAGAGAAATGCATATAAAAGCCACAATGAGATATCTCACACCCACTAGCATGACTAGTATTTTTTAAACAAATAAACCAGAAAATGGGAGAGTTTGACAGGGACATGGAGAAATTGGTACTTTTATGCATTGCTGGTAGGAATGTTAAATGGTGCAGCCAGTATAGAAGGCAGTATGGAAATACCTCAAAAAATTGAAAATGGAGTGATGATATGACTCAGCAATCCTATATCTGCATATACATCCAAAAGAATTGAAAAATAGAATCTCGAAGAGATATTTGTATGTTTATATTCATTGCCACATTGTTCACAATAGCCAAAGAGAAACAATCAAAATGTTCAAGAAGTGGGCTGGGGATGTGGCTCAAGCAGTATTGCGTTCGACTGGCATGCGTGTGGCCCGGGTTCGATCCTCAGCACCACATACAAACAAAGATGTTGTGTCCACCGATAACTAAAAAATAAATATTAAAATTCTAAAAAAGAAATGTTCAAGAAGTGATGAATGGATAAAGAAAATGGGATACACACACACACACACACAATGGAGTATTATTCAGGCTAACGAAAAGAGGGAAATCCTGTCATATACCATATTGTAAATGAACTTTGAGAACATGAAGTAAATCAATCACAAACGGATATATATTATATGATTATACTCCTGATATATCTAGAGCAGTCAAAATCATGGGAAAAATTGAATGGTAGTTGACAGGGAATGGGGAGAGAAGGAAGTTAGGAGTTGTTTTTCCATGAATATAGTTACAGTTCTAGAGATCTGTAACACAACATTGTAAGTATGACAAAAACCTCTGAACTATACACTTAAAAAATGGGTACGAGAGTACATTTTATGTGTACTTTATATTTACAGGGAGTGTTTTATAATTAAAAAGAAAAATGAAAAGTCAGTCATTTTAGCCAAGCTAACTGTGTGTTTGGTGTTTTGTGCTTTGTTCTTTTATCTGTGTTCGGATGAAACTACAGAGTGGTCTTGTTTTTGTCTTGCTCCATCATAGTCTCATAGTAGTCCTTGTTTGATGATGTTTTATGAAATTGTTTATTTTTGGCAGGAAAACGAAAACACCTAACTGTGAGTTCCTGACCAGCTTTACAACATCAAAGAAGACCAATTTCATAGTATCAGACCAGCTCCTTGGTGCTAAGGTTTACATTTTCTCTTTCATATAAATAACTTCATTATTTTCAAAGAGTGTCCTTGAGGATCCAGGGCAGAGACTTTTGAGCCCCATACAAATGGAGGAAGGAGCAAATGCTTCTGCTTGGAAGAATAGTACCTCAAAGTGGGCATCCTGTAGGGATGAGTGGTATTTCTCCCTACCTACATGCAAACTGGGAATTCTTGAAGGGTAAAGACATTGCTTTCTCATCTTTGTATCCCCTCAGATTCTGGGCTAATGTTGATGACCTTTGTGAATGTCACTTTTGTGAATGTTAGAAATGGAAGGAGAAAAGAGTGCCAGACAGGACCCTGTGCAGTTTACTCTCAACTCCATTTCTTCCTCATCCCAAAGACTTTAGCTAAAAGAATCACTAGTGGCTTTGTCTGAAGAGTCATATTAGCAGTCTTCTGGGCCCCTTGTTGAACTAACCCAACTTTTCTCACTTTAAAATCCTAGAGTGTTATAATACAAGGCACTAAGGGAATATATATAGAGAGAGGATCCATCCCTAATTTAAGGGAATAATCCAGGATAACTTCCCAGAGGAAGTGATACTTGATCTGCATTTTGAAGTTCAAGATCTATCAGGCACAAAGTCCAGAAAACTCTACTAAAGGGTAAATGTGTTATTGGGGAAGGAGGAAGAAGAAGAATTCAGATGGTGTTCACGGTTGTCTACAGGACACTGGAAAGATAGGCATGCCCAGATCGTGAGGGCAACATAAGCTTTGCTAAGTTTTAGCTTTTTCTTAAAGACTATACAAACTATTAAAGAAGTTCAAGCAACAGAATAACACAATTTGATTTGCTGTCTAGAAAACAACCCTGACCACACTGTGAGGAATGAGTTGGGGAACACAATTCTAGAGGCAGAGTTCAGTTAAGAGATTGGGGCAATAATTAAGTCAGGTGTGACAAGGGCTTAGGGTATTAGCAGAGAAAACAGAGAGGAAGAGGATGTATAAGAGCTATTTAAAAGGTGGACACACCTGTAATCACAGAGACTTGGGATGCTGCAGCCAGGAGGATAGCAAGTTGAAGGGCAGCCTGGGCAACTTAGCAAGGCCTTCTCTTAAAATAAAAAGTAAAAAGGGCTGGGTACATATTTCAGGATTCAATCTCCAGTCTGAAAAAAAAAATTACAGGAAGTAAAAGGAACCTATAAAGGAAGTTGAGTCATAGCCAAAGAGATAATGAAAAAAATAGTATCTCAGATGTAAAGAATGAGTCATATCACATAGAAGTCAAGTAAAGTGAGAACTAAAAGCCCCCACTGGATTTAACAATTACAAGATCTCAGCATCCCTAGTGAGGTAGTTTCAGTCAGTTGTTGGGAGTAGGGTTGGAGAAAGGGATCCCGGTTTCAGAGACCAAGAAGGAACTGGGAAGCAGACACATGGGAGCAGAGAGTGCGGACTAGTCTTTCAAGAGAAGAAAAATGAGGCCACAGCCAAAGGGAAATGCGAAGTGGAGGGAGGTGTTTCTTTCTTAAAAATAGATATAGATATGACAAGTGAGTTTTTTTAAGTTTCAGTAAAGTACCAAAATAGATGAAGAATTTAAAGATATAGGAGGAGTACTTGAACATATCATTTTCCTTTTTTGTTTGCTCCTTTCTTTTTTTCCCCCAATGCTCAAGTGAAGATAAAACCCAGGGAGGGCCTCATGAATGCTAGGCAAGCACTCTACCTCTACATCCCTAGTCCATGGGTCCTACAAAAAATTGAGGAATATGGTGTGATTGCGGTGGAAGATTAGCCTTTTCTATGGTAACCACAGGAAAGGTAGAAAAGAATGGGTGGAGGTGAAGGGAGACTCAGTGGTTTGGTGATAGTTAAAGGCATTCTTTTATGATGGTTCCTATTTTCTAGCTAAAAATATATATATCTAGTTTATATGAGAGTGAGGGTGGAGGTTTGAAAAAAACAGATTGAGGAAAACTTGCGCAAAGAAAGCAAAGAAAACATGTGGAAACTGATAGGTGGGAACTATTCAGTGTTTAGATCAAAAACATCAGAGACATCTAAGTACTTTACATATCTGTAATCCCAGATACTAAGGAAGCTGCCAGGAGAATCACAAATTCAAGGTCAGCCTGCGCAACTCAGTGAGATCCTGTCTCAAAATAAAAGTAGATGGGGATATAGCTAAGCAGTAGACTACCTCTAAATTCATTTCTTAGTATTGAAAAAAAAATCAGAGGCATTTGTGCAGGAAAGGATCAATTCTGGTTATTCAAGACCTGCACATTCCTTTCAAAGAAAAGCCTATGTTCGGGAAGACTGGCCCTGGCCCACCTTCTTGGGCCACACTGTCAGTTTAACTAGATAGTACAGGAAGCCATCTATAAAATGTGTGAGGACCTTTTTCCCCTCCGCCAGGGAAAGGATAGGTCTAGCATTGGGAACTTTCTGTGGCACTCCCAAGAAGAGAAACCACTCAATGCACGTGACCTTCCCCTCCACTCTGCTAGAAAGGTCCTGCACAGCAGTACTAGAGATGGGTGTAACCCACTAGGAATTGAGCAGTCTTCCTGCCCCCACCTTTATTGTATTTTGATGAAGAAATTTCTATGGAAAGCCTTTGATGATTGCCACAGTCTGGCTGGGCACAAAATAACCGAGCCGCCACGAGGCATTAGTAGGTTCAAAACAGGAACTCCTTTATTGCCTGAACTCCCGCAAACGCCACCCATGCGGCCCTTCCAGGAACCACCAACTGGAAATCCCTCCTCCAGAACTTCCCCAACCAACATGAACTCACCAGGAATCCCCCCCACCCCAGAACTCCAAAGTAACGGGCACCCCAGGCGGACAGCAGGGGTCTATATACAACTGAATATGCAGCTTAACTTAACCATTATCATCTCAATGACTCGCTGGCGTCCCCTCTCAACTACTCCCTCTGGCAAAATGCTAGGCATCATTCCGACTTGACTGCGGCCCTCAACAGATGATTTCAGATATAAGTAAAGCAAATGTAGGCTCCTTTCTTTGTTAGAAGCTGGACCTGGCTGGTCAGCTTGCCCATCCTGCCCTCATTTTTATAACTACTTTCTGTGTGACTTGGTTACTTTGCCATTCTATTTTTCCTAGCTTTTATTTCTCAGCCAGCCCATTCCACCAGAGGGGAACCCCATTTCCACTGATGCTGCAGGACATGGTCCCTAAGATAGTTTATGCTAACAATGTAACTTATGATTAAGGTCTGCTTTGATATACCTGCAGCCTTGGACCACATTGTATCAGTTTGACCTCTAGGAGGCTAGAGACAAAGTAAATAATCATAGTCCTGTGAGTGATTGTCCATGGAACCATCCACCAGTAAAACCCTGGAAACCAAGGATTGTGGAGATTCCTGTTTGGTTTAATACTTCACACATTTTGTTGCACATCATTTCTGGGAGAATGAAGGACATCCTTATATGACTGGGGATTACTGGAAGATTTTGCCTGGTTCCTTCCAGATTTTACCCATGTACCTTTTTCCTTTGCTAATTTTAATCTGTCCTTTTGTTATAGTAAGCTATAATTTTGCATAACAGATCATCTGAGGTCTATCAGTCCTTTTAGTGAATCAGTAGGCCTGAAGGAGCCTGAGAATGGTCTTGGTGGCCATCAATACAGCATTTATTGTCTATAATAGTGAAAAACTTAGAACACCTAAATCATTACAAGTACTTGATTGGTTAAAAGCATTGTTTTGTGCTGAGGCAGGAGGGTCACAATTTCAAAGCCAGCCTCAATGACTTAATGAGGCCCTGACTTAAAAAGGGCTGGGGATGTGATTTAGTGGTTAAGCACCCCTGGTTTCAATTCCCAGTCAAAAAAAAAAAAGTTGTTTTATTAGTTCAATGAAATATGAGGCAACTATTAAGGAAGTAGTCCATGCTACCTATATTATAAAGTTTTTTTTTCTTAATCTTGTTTAAGAATGGAAACTAAGGGGACTGGGGTTGTGGCTCAGTGGTAGAGTGCTCACTAGCATGCGTGGGGCACTGGGTTCAATCCTCAGCACCACATAAATGTAAAAATAAAGATATTGTGTCCACCTAGAACTAGGAAATAAATTTTTTTTAAAAAAAGAATGGAAGGTATGTTAGAATCCATTTATTTTTAAAAATACATATATACACAAATGTGAAAATATTGAAAGATATTTATCAAATTGTTATCTCATAATTTCTGGGAGTTGGCACTACAAGGGAGGCTTACATGACAGGTATGATGTATTTATTTCCATGTAGCTTTTATTTATTTGTTAGGGTTATTCACTGTTATCTATTACAGATATTTACCTTCTAGGAAGAGGAAAAAGGAAATGTTTATCAACTGACACTTTGTTATCCAAATCATTCCCATATCTTTATTAGTTCCACATTGAAAGCAACTTTCTTTCCTCAGTTCTCTAAAATGACTCTGAGATCCTTCAAGGAGGTAGAAGGCATATCTGTATTGCTGTCCAATACCCACATAGCCTGGCTTAGCACTCAACAGGCCTGGTGAGATTCCTGAGGCTAGTCAATTTAACAGTTTCTTCCTGTACTTGTGCTTGTAGCCACTAGAAGGCGCCATTTGCCTTTTTTTCAAAATACATTTTTTTGGCATGTCCCCAGTATGAAGGAAAAAATGAAAATACTGGAGCCTACAAGAAAAACAGAATGCTACGCTGAAGAAAAGAAATGCTGTCCTTAGAAAGACAGCTGTATGGCTTCCTGTAAAGGTAAGAAGAGACTCTATCTTTGGATTTGTAGCTATATAAACATACACATAGCCACAATTTATCTGTTTATTTCATTGCCAATGAGCCTGCAATCTTCATGAATACTGATGAAGCAAACTTTTCTTCCAATTGATAAGAGATAATCAGGTGTGCAATAACTTGCATTTTGAAAAGGCACCCATTTTTGCAACACAGCTGATCACATGAAGATACATATCACTCAGCCTTCTGGCTCTTGGGTTGTTTCTCAAAAATTTTTTTGGTTTCTAGAACATAGTCAAATTTATGGCTTATAGCTGTAATGTTTTAAATTACTGTAAATGCATATTTCTGCTGAGTAATGAGCAGGGAAATTTCCCCTCTTTTGTCCCATTACCTCCTCATCATGATCCAAAGACAAGTTCCTCTTTCTATTTCTAGCACGTTACCACTACCCTTCTGCACCCAATGGGGTATCAGTAAATGTTAGTCATTTTTACAATTACATTCTTCATAGAACTTAAAATCTAGGACACTTGTGAAGATACACGTGAAATATACTTTGGGGCTCCAAATGACAATGTTGAACAAATACATAAATGGATAACAACATGATCCTATTCTTTCATCCGTATATGTGAGTAGAAGGTAGATACTTGGAAAGGCATTAAGTTCAGATTTAGTATTGTCTTTGAAGGGCATAATCTGAAGCCAGAGAAAACCTAGATGTGAGTCTCAGGCTATAATTGGCCTTCCTACTTAAAATATTGTACTTATATGCTCTTAGAAAGTTATTTGATTTCTCTAAATCTCAGTTCCTTCCTCTGGAAAAAAAAAAAAAGTATAAGGATAGCCACACTGCAGGTTGTAATGAGAATCAACTTTTCTACATGTCTTGCTAGTGGAAGAAAGAAAATCCAAACTACACCATGGCACCAAAAGAACTTCAGAGAGGATGTAGATCAGGAAGCGCTGGAGCTATGATGCAGGAGTATCTAGAAATAAGGACTGCAGATGGTGTGATCAAAACACCTGACAAGAACAACTTAAAGGAGGAAAGGTTTATTTGGCTCATGGTTACAGAGGGTTAGCCCATGGTCAACCTAATTCAAGACAGAAAAATCATGGCAAAACACCATGGCAGAGGAAAAGTTGTTAGTTAATGACAGAAAGCAGAGGATGGGGACAGGGAAAAGATAGGCCTCATATGCTGCCAGGGACCTAATTCCTCCAACTAGGTCCTGCCTCCCAGTCGTTCATTCAGTTATCAATTAGATTGAACCACTAATGATGTCAGAATCTTCACGATCCAATCCATGCCGAAAAACCCCACCTCTGATCCTTGCTGCATTGGGGGCCATGTTTCCAACACTTCCAAACTCAATCATAATCTGTTGAAATCTGTTGAATTCGTTGAAAGAGATGAATAGCTATGTATAACCAGTCTAAAAACTCAACAACCATGAAAATTAGGGGGCCAATGGATCTTAACTATCTACATCCCACACAACCACATCCCCAGGTTCACTTACTAATTTAGAGGTCTGTGTCATTGCAGGAGGATTTGTCATCCTTCCTTAGAAGGGCAACTATTGTCAAAGATTTTGAGAAAATAACTTATGCTCCACAGAAACCCTGGGACCAGAAATGACTGACTAGAGTTGAAGCACTTCATTGTACTTCATAGGGACACCTGGGTCATCTGACCAATACCTCCCTCCCTTACTTCCAGCTCTCCTCACCACCACCCAATATTTACAAATTTATCACATGTGCTGCTGTCCTTCAAAGAAATGCTGAGGGCAGGAACTGGTTAGTGTTATTTAGGGCATTCTCTCAGTTCTTGTTTTGGCTCAAGGAAAAACAGTCAGATGAGTGGGGCAATAGAGACCACACATGTTCCCTATTCCCTTTTGCATAACTCATCTCTTTCGATTTCCCCCCAAACAAAATGCAGGGAATGACCATGAGCCCTCTGTCCTAAAGTCACAACACTTGGGAGTGCTTTGCTACCTAAACATAGTCCAGAGTGTAGAAGGACTTGTATGCAAAATTCCTGGACTTAAGTTTTGGTTCTGTCATGCATTCGTTAAATGACCTTGGCCAAGCCAATTAAACCCTCTGCATTTCAGTATCCCCACCCAAAAAAGACAAGGCTAACAATCTCTAAGGATTCCCTACAACCACCCCCATAATGGGGATTGAACCTGGGGGTTCTCTAAGACTTAGCTGCATCCCTAGACCTTTTTATTTTTTGAGACAAGATCTCACTAAGTTGCCCAGGCTGGCCTCCAACTTGTAATCTTCCTGCCTCTACCTCCTGAGTCTCTGGGATTATAGGTGTTGCACCAGAAATCTTGGCTTTCCTGCTGAGAGCCATAGCTGAGTTGGAATGGCATTTTGGCCAGAAGTAATGGTTGAGAGGCGAACCATTAAGATGATGCTGGATTGATTCAATTGTATATTAGACCTTTACTGTCCAGTAATAGGATGGCTCTTGCTGCCTTGGACACCCGCTACTTTGGAGTTCCCGTTGAGTTCTCAGGGGGTTCCGAGAGTGAGTGCTCACGCAGCCTGGGGGAGGGATTTCCGGTTGGTGGTTCCTGGAGGAGCTGCGTGGCATTCGTTGGAGAGAGTTCCCGGGGAGCATGTGTGGAGTGTGCTGGTGGAGTTCAGAAATAAAGTTTGTTCCTACTTCAGTGGCTCGTGATTTGTGCCCAGCCAGACTGTGGCACTTTCCTAAAGATTTTAAACTATAAAAATAAGTTGGAGTTGGAAATGGTGGTGCATGCCTATAATCATAGTGACTTGTGAGGTTGAGGCAGGAGGATCACAAGTTCAAGGCCATGTCTCAAAATAAACAATAAAAAGGGCTGAGGAGGTAGCTCAGTGGTAGAGTGTCCTGGGTTCAACCCCCAGGACCAAAAAGAAAAAAGAAAAAATCAGTTGGTCAGTCCTTAGATCATATCAAAATTCTTCAAAATGCTATTTTTTTGCCCCCCCCCCTTTGTTTTTGGTACTGGGGATTAAACCCAGGAGTGCTCAACCATTGAGCCATATCCTAAGTCCCTTTTTATATTTTCTTTAGAGATAGGGTCTCATTAAGTTGCTTTAGGGTCTTTGCTAAGTTGCTCAGGCTGGCTTTGAACTTGCAATCCCCCTGCCTCAGCCTCCTAAGCAGCTGGGATTATAGGTGTACACCATTGCATCTTTCTTTGTCCTCTTTTTACACCAAATATAGTCCCCTTCTTCCTCTAAATGTTTCTCATATTCATTACCTCATCTTTTCCAAGAAGTATTTCTCTGCATATTTTATCTGACTCACTTCCTACTAACAAATTAGTTGCCCTGATCCCTAGCCATTAGAATTGAAAACAGAGATGAGCCATTTTCAAACTTCCAAGTTGGAAGAATTGGGAACCTGTGCGAAGAAAGGGGTTGGAGGGACCTAAATTCAGATGCTCAACAGAAGCACTGTTTATACAGTTCCAAAGCCATGGATCTTTAAAAAAAAAAAAAAGTTATTTAAAGGCATTCTCCTTTGTTTTACCTTGTTTTTTCACTTCTTGCTCAGCACTAGAGATGCAGCATGGACTAAGATGAGGACCTTAGCCTCAAGTTTCTAAAGGGTAGTTCCTGGCCTGGTGGTGCATGCCTTGTAATCTCAGCAATTCAGGAGGCCTAGACAGAAGGAGCATAAATTTGAGGCCAGCAATTGTGAGGACCTAGGCAATTTAGTAAAAACCTGCCTCAAAATGAAAATAAATAAATAATAAGGGGATGTAGCTCAGTGGTAAAACATCTGGGTTAAATCCCCACTACACACACACACACACACAAAAAAAAAAAAATCCCAAAGTGTAAACAGGGGTACCAACGCTCAAACAATGTATTAAATTGACAGTCAAAGCAAAGTATTTTGGGGGCTCAGACAAAATAATAATTCGTTTTGACTGGAAAAAGCAGGGCCAGTTTCTCAGAAAAGATGGCGTTTGAGTTGTTTTTTTCCCACATTAAAATAAATTGAGGGGGAGGGCCTGGAAAGGGTGGGAGGAAGACACAGAGCAGTGAGGCAAAAGCACAGAGATGTGAGGACTAAGACACTTGAAATTGTCTTATTAAATATGTCTGATACAGCTGGGTGCAGTGGCACATGCATGTGATTCAGGAGACTGAGGCAGAAGGATCACAATTTCAAAGCCAGCATGGGCAACTTAGCCAGGCTCTATCTCAAAATAAAAAAGTAAAAAGGGCTGAGGATATCTCTCAGTGGTAGAGCACCCCCGGTTTCAATCCCTAGTACTGCAAAAAAAATAAAAATAAATAATAATAATAATTATTATTATTAAAAATTTTAAAAGAAAAGCAGCAGTGTCCACTAGGTGGTAGCATAAGCTTATCCAGCTTGGTCTTACACAGAGCACATTCTTTTTTTTTTTTTTTTTTTTATTTTTTAGGTGTAGATGGACACAACATAATGCCTTTATTTTTATGTGGTGCTGAGGATCAAATCCAGGTCCCGCCCGTGCTAGGCGAGCACTCTACCGCTGAGCCACAATCCCAGCCCAGAGCAAATTCTTTTTTTGACAGAGTAACTAGACAGGCAGAGTAGGGAAAAGTTCCTACTGTGTACTCCTAGGCTTTGGGGCAGATTCTTTCATGGGCAAGAGAGATAATTATATGCTGGATATTCAAACAATGAAGTGGTTGGAGCAATGGCAATCAAGAAATAAATTTTTAGTTCGATAGAGCCCCATCTAAATTTCTTTTCTTTTATCTGTTTTACTTAACACCTTTCTGTTTTGAGTAATTTGAATTTGGACATAAATATATGCTTACTTAATTTGCATATGTTACAACTCAGACCACATTGGGATCCAATGTTGTCTTATCAATATTGAATAATATTGTCTTACCAATATTGTTTAATCAAAGACAGAATTCAAAATAGTTAAATATGAGGTTCTGCATTTTGGTCATCAGAATGATTTCCACAAGCACAGGTTGGGGAGGAAAGAAGTGTGCCTTAGATGAAGACATAAACCTAACGAGGCTGGTCAATATCACCTGACTCCTGAAAAACAGATCTCCTTATGCACATGAAACTCCATGTAAAAGACTTGAGTTCTGTTTCTACTCCATCAAGTCATTTAACCTCTCTGGGCCTCAATTTCCTTCTCTCTAAAATTAACAAGTTGGACCATATCTCTAGGTCCTTTTTGATAGTAAAATTCTAGAACTCACTTCTTCATCGTATATAGAAATGGTGTCAACATCCACTCATAGCCTTTTTAAGTGCCTTTCTTAGTGTCAGAGCCTGACAAAATAAAAGGTAGCCAGGTGTGGTGGCATATGCCTGTAATCCAGAGATTTAGGATGCTGAGGTAGAAGGATCACAAGTTGAAGGCCTCGGTATCTTAGCAAGATCCCGTCTCAAAAAAAAGACAGAAAAAGAGTTGGGGGTGATATGGGAGACCAACCTTACACATGACTGAGTCACACTCCCTGACTGGGTACTGAGGTACTCAATCACAGAAATGTGGCAGAGCTTTCCCCACCCGCCTTGGGTCCGAGGGTCAGTGTCTCCTGCATGGGTGTGTCTTGCTACAGCCCCATGGGTGAAGCTATGCTCCCCTGTTCCTTTGTAATATAACCCCTTGTCCTGTTTAGGATAGAATCTTCCATGGAAGTGCCTTGTGTGTGTCCCTTTCTCTTACTGTGCTCTTGGGTGTGGCCTACCCAGGGGTCAGTCAACCTGCTGACAGTGGACATCCTGAAGATACACTCAGCCCCCTGAAACCTGACCCCTTGCCTCATTTGAATAGCTTCTCCTCAATAAAAGAGGTCAGTGTGTGCTCTCTCTTCCTGCGGACGCTTAAGATCAGAGGAGCCATCACAGCTACCCCAAAGAAAAAGGTACTTGAATCTCTTGTGTGGTTGTTTTGCGCAGCCCAGTCAGCCCAGTGATCAACTGGAGTGATCCTGAGCCTTTTAGTCTCGAAGCAAAACCCGGCAGGGTGACTCAGTGGTTAAGCACCAATGGGTTCAATCCTCAGTTCTGCCTGAGAATCCTTGCAGCCAGGTGTTGGGTATAAACATCTGCCCCCTGTGAAGCCCTTACACAGTAAATGGAAGGTAAAAGTGGAGTCTTGTCTTAGCAGCTTGTGTTACTTTTGGAAAGCTGGTTAAGATGCTTTTGGTTTTTCTGGAGCAGCAATAGCTGAAACCTAAAGTCCAGGTTCAAACTTTCTGACTAGAGTCAGGGCCCTGAGCATGTGTTTCTTGGGGCATAGCAGAGAGGGTATGGTCCTGGTGCCCCAGGAACAGCAACATTTTTCTTACTGCGCCTGTTTCCTGATCATGACAATGGCTGCATAATTACAGACTGATTCTGATTTTAGGAGAATCCAGAATTCAAACTCCCTTGGTGGACTGATATTGGAAGACTGCTGAAAACTCAAACTAGAGTCTGTTTGAATAATAAATAATAGCTTTAAAGCTAATGATAAATCCTTTCCTACTTAATCCATCTAGAGTGAATTTTTTGAAACTGAATCTTTATCAATATAATCATATACTTAGAAAGCTTCTTCTTCTTCTTCTTCTTCTTCTTCTTCTTCTTCTTCTTCTTCTTCTTCTTCTTCTTCTTCTTCTTCTTTTTCTTCTTCTTCTTCTAACAAAAGGCCTGGAAATGTACACATAAAATTGTTAAAACATTGGTTACCTCTATAGCTACTGATGAGAAGGTGGAAGGGTAGCAACTGAAAGTAGAATTGAACATATTTTTCTGTACAGAATGACATTTTTTAAAATAAAGACTATATTCATTGATGATGTTTAATCGATCAAATAAAGTGGGTGACTTGTGTGTTGAAAGCACAATCCACAGCATGATCAAAATGCACCTTTTTGTCTTTCATAATCCCCTTAACATTTATTTGGCTTATTCCACTCAAGATATTTGAATTCCTAAGTGTGGCCCAAGACAGTGTAGCAACACTGGCATCAATTGAGACCTTGTCAGAAATGCAGAATCTCAGGCCCCACCCAGGACCCACTGAGTCATAACGTCCATTTGTAGAAGAGCCCTGGGTGATTTATGTGTAATTAATTTGCAAAGATCCATGAATTTTCTGCTTCTATCAGTTATGGAGAGTTCTGTGATGACTTTAGGCTACAAGGATAGTTTCAATTCATAAATTAGAATACCAGTCCTAGATGTTCATTAGACCTCCAATCTTTATTCAAAGGAAAGTCTTGGTCTTCCTATTTGCTTATCCAGATAAAGTGTGTGCGCTCTCTCTCTCTCTCTCTCTCTCTCTCTCTCTCTCTCTCTCTCCCCCCCCCACCCATTCTCACCCTCTCTCTTTTCCCTCCT
This sequence comes from Ictidomys tridecemlineatus, assembly GCF_052094955.1. Taxonomy (NCBI): domain Eukaryota; kingdom Metazoa; phylum Chordata; class Mammalia; order Rodentia; family Sciuridae; genus Ictidomys; species Ictidomys tridecemlineatus. The sequence continues at coordinate 116,322,758 of NC_135487.1, forward strand.
CCACTCATTAATATCTATTTCCTTTGCTTTTCACTTAAGCCCAAGTAGAAGACAAGAGGGAGGAGAGGTAAAAAAGCAGTAAGTTCTAATTTGGCTAGGCATCTTCTTGCTCTCTAAACTTGGCAGGTGACTAATGTCAACTCTTCCCCTATGGTCACCTTTGCAGACTTTTGTGAGATGTTTGTTTCTGTAACTGCTTTTTCTGTCATATGGCACTCAAGGTAGATGCATTTCTCTTCCAGATGTTTATTTGCATCTCTTCCCTCAACCACTAGGAATCCAGATGCAAAATCAGCTTTTTGGTGGCTTTGTCTGCTTCTCCTGGTGGTCTTATCAGAACCAACACAGGAGCTGAGGTTGTGGCTCAGTGGTAAAGCACTTGCCTAGCACTTGAGAGGCCCTGGGTTCTATCCTTGGCACCACATAAGAATAAATAAATAAAGGTAGTGTGTCCAACTACAATTGAAAAACAAATAATTATTAAGAAAACCCAAGGCAACCCAGTGCCAGCTCTCTATGTTTCATAACCACTGAAATACATACACATGTGGTTTCAGGTTATTCTTTGTACAAGCTGACCCCAAACGCTCTATCTATCTCACAACCACAGCTTATTTTAGCTTTCACATGCCAGGTTCCTGTAGCTTTTCTAACTGCAAGGAACATATTTCAAAACTTCCTGGATGACTCCATGAGTATTTCCCTTGTTAGACTTGAGAAGTAAATAGTAAACTTCTCCACTGTAGGGAGAATCATGGCAAAAACATCTCCCCACAAGTCCTCTCTCTTCACATCCCAATGGGCCCTCCCACTTTTTTTTTTTTAATCTTCTTAAATGTGATTTCAAAGTCCAAAAGTCAAGGAACAGATCCTCAAACATTTCCTTTGTAAATTCTACATATGATGATCCTCCAGAATTACATGTTTTTCTATCTTAAAATATTACTTTTGACATCCTGTCACAAGTACAATTGCTTAATTCTAAAAAAGTTAAAAATAAAATCCTGCCTTCCTGCTTATTCTCCCCAGATACACCCATCTGAGGAACTGCAGTCAGCTGTGGGTCTTACATTTTAAGCCAAATATAAAGCAATTGGAGATACATTTAGAAAAGTGAGGATGGAGAAGGCTCAAGTAAGAAAGAGTTGAAAACCCTGAAAAAAAAAGTTGGGGGGAAAAAGGTATATCTCTAAGAAAACCTAAGCATGAGCTAAGCAGTATCTTTAATTATCTGATGAACTGTCAGAGAACCAAGAACTAGATTTCTCCTGTGTAACCCTAGGCTGTACTTGAGTAGAAGTCCTAACAAAATCATGTTGTTCATTATGTAGAGGAAAGAACTTTTGAATTTCCAGAGCTGTCCAAAGATAGAACTTTCCTTGGGAGATAATGACAGCCACATCCTCACCAAAAAAAAAAAAAAAAAAATCAAGCACAGCTACGTGGCCACATGATAGAAGTTTAGAAGCATATCAAGAAATGATTTCTGGGGCTGGGGATGTGGCTCAAGCGGTAGCGCGCTCGCCTGGCATGCGTGCGGCCCAGGTTCTATCCTCAGCACCACATACCAACAAAGATGTTGTGTCCGCCGAGAACTAAAAAATAAATATTAAAAATTCTCTCTCTCTCACTCTCTCTTGTTTGTACTGTTTTTTGTTTGTTTGTTTTTGCAGTGCTGAGGCTTGAACTCAGGGGGCACTCTACCACTGAGCCACATTCCCAGCCCTTTTTTTATATTTTATAGGGCCTCACTAAACTGCTGAGGCTGGCTCTAAACTCATGATCTTCCTGCCTCAGCCTCCTGAATTGCTGGGATTACAAGTATGTACTATACCTAGCTTCCAATTCATCTTGAAAGATGGCTACCTCTAGCCCCTTTCTAAAGAACGTGTAAAACCATGCATAACTTTTTCTTTCTAGACAATTTGAAATTTGCTTTCCTAGAAGTCATATTTTCAACTATGTTCTAACATCTCTGAAATCATGATACATCTTATAAATGCTATTTTGACATAGTTTTCACTGTTTACTTATTCATGAACATTGAAGTGTCAGCATCAACATTTACAGAATGACTGTGAGCAGCTTGGAAGAAATTTCTAGTGAAGCAGTTGTTGGTTGTGAGACAGGTGGGGTTAGTAGGGAATAAGACAAATTTAGAGACAGTCCTGAAGCAGAAGTCAAATATAAGCAGGTTCCAGATAAAGCATAAACACCTATCAACAATGACTTTTGTTTGGAAGCGCTTAACTGGGTACAGTAGCCCACACCTGTAATCCCAGTGACTTGGGAGGCTGAGGCAAAAGGCCAGCCTCAGTAATTTATTGAGATCCTATCTCAAAACAAGAAGTAAAAAGGGTTAGGGATATGGCTTAGTGGTTAAGTGCCGCTGGGTTTAATCCCTGGTATGTATAAACAAGCAAACAAACAAATAAATAGTTATATTTCCATTACTCTTCAAAGGATAAAAAGTTGTGGGAAGCCACTCTGAATGACCCACACTTTCCAGTCCTGAAGCAAGAGGCTTTGACCAATCACCACATTTCGTGGCTGGCGTCCTCCCAGCCGGGGGAAGTAGAAGGCGTGTCTTCAGGTGTAAGCATGTCACCCATTCTTTTGTAATCCTCTCCCCTAGGTGATATAGGTAATACACTCACCTATTCTTTTGTAATCCTACCCCTTTGCCCTGTTTGGGATAGAATGTTCCATGGGGAGGCCCTTTGTGTGTCCCCTTCTCTTGCTCTGCCTTTGGGTGTGGCCTTCCTAGATGTCAGTCACCCTGCTGACAGCAGACATCATGAAGCTAGACTCAATACCCCCCAAACCTGACCCCTTGCCTCATTTGAATGGCTTCTCCTCAATAAAAGGGTTCAGCACATGCTTCTCTCTCTCTCTCTCTCTCTCTCTCTCTCTCTCTCTCTGATCCCTAAGGTCAGAGGAGCCATCACAGGACCCAAGGAAAAAGGTATCTCTGTCTTTTGTGTGATTATTTTGTGAAGCCCAGTTCACCTGGAGTGACCCTGAGTGTTTAGTTGTGGAACATGACAGAAAGTGGTGATATAGAAGTGAGGGAAGGGAAAGAGAGAGAAAAGGGGAATTGCATGGAAATGGAAAGAGACCCTCATTGTTATAAAAAACTACATAAAAGAGGTTGTGAGGGGAATTGGAAGAAAAAACAAGGAGAGAAATGAATTACAGTAGATGAGATAGAAAGAGAAGATGGGGGGGAAGGGGGATAGTAGAGGATAGGAAAGGTAGCAGAATACAACAGTTACTAGTATGGCATTATGTAAAAATGTGAATGTGTAACCGATGTGATTCTGCAATCTGTATTTGGGGTAAAAATGGGAGTTCATAACTCACTTGAAACTAATGTTTGAAATATGATATGTCAAGAGCTTTGTAAGGTTTTGAACAGCCAATAAAAAAATTAAAAAAAAAAAAAAGAAGTGAGGGAACATAGATGGACACTGATAAGTCTGAGTTGAAAAGTGATTCAGAAAAGCCAGAATCTGAATGTAGAAAAGTTTTTGATAGGATGTTTACCCAAATTATCTTAATTATATATATATATATGACATTCCCTCTTCTCCTAACAGTATAATTATATTTCCCTGCTTAAGCCTACATAAGACCTACATAAGAGTGATTTGTGATTTTAAAAAGTCTATTTCTAATTAAGTCTAAAAGACATTGTGTGTTAACTTGGCCACGTTTTTCCTTTCTCAGTTTCTTTAATGGTTTGGCCTACAATTAATATCATTTGAGATTTAATGAAGTTTAATTGTAATAACAATTTGCTGCTTTTATGTATCAGGTATGTTACTTGCTTAATCTCATTTAATTCTTCTAGCAATTTTGTAGGGCCTGATATTATTATTATGTTTTAAAGATGAGGAAACAAAACTTCAGAGACAATGTATCTTGCCTGCTGCTAAGTAGTAAAAACAATATTTGAACCCAACTCTATTGACTCTTAAGCTAAGATGCTTAACCTCTGTACTCTATCACATCTAATTAGCCAAAGTTAGATAGCTTGACTCTTGTTACTTAACATGATATACTAGGACTATATGTACTGTTAGGAGAAGAGAGAATGGTCATCTCTCATGTCATTGAAGTGGGACTGCTTCCTTTGAACTGAAAAAGATGAAGTGTATTATACCAATTCTTTAGCCTCAGACATATCAGGAAAGTACTTGCATGTGAGGTCTCTTATTATAAATAGAATGTCAAGGTTTAAAACCAAAATTTGCAGGTGTAGTTGGGAACAAATGAAGCCAGTATGGACTAATTGTAGTGCATGTTGGAAATTCAGTGAAGAACTAGGATGATCTTGCTTGGTATAAGGGGCTCTAATAAGCAGAAACAGATGTTTAATAAGGAAGCATAGTCAGGAGTGAACGTCTCCTGACTATGCAGACCAGCTAGCAAAGAATTAGAAGATGCATAGGTTGGCATTACCAGCAGGAACATTGAGTCTGAGGGGATGGTTCAACCAGAGTGCTGCATGACCCAAAGCTAGTAATGACATCTGGACCCAACTAGAAGTACTAAACAGTAGATAAGGAATCAAGAGGGCTTTATGGGTTTAATTAAGAAATGAAAGTATGATTATGCACTATCTTGACCACGGTAGGGGAAATTAGCTCTCACATGCAAAATAGTCGCTTTAAGAGATAACCTGGTGATATCTGCTAAAATTTATTTTAGCAGTTTATACATAGTTTATCCTGTTGATATATGATAATTAAAATTTAATTAAATAAAATTAAATTTTATTTAATTTTATTTAACTAAAGATGCATATACTTTAATAAAGCAACTCTATTTTAGGAATATATCCTACAACAATTCAGATATGTACATAAAGACATGAGATGTTCATTGCAACATAATTTAAAATAACAAAAGTTATTTTATTCCACTAATCTTAACTGGCAGGTGTCATCTCCCCAGGAAATGATTTCTGTATACACCCCTCTCTTCAGTTTTAGTGCCCCCAGCCCTGTGCTTATAAGCACCTAAGCATCCCCAATCCTAAAAACTCTAGTAATAAAAGGATCTGTTTATTTGCCTGTCTCCGTCTATGAGATTACTATTATCTACCTCATTTTGCAGAAGAGAAAGCTTAGACTCCAAAGGCCTCCCAGCCCTCCCATTGGACAAAAGTATATTCAGCCTGGTGTGGTGGTGCATGCCTGTAATCCCAGATATTGGGGAGGCATAGACAGGAGGATCACAAATCTGAGGCCCGTTTCAGCAAATTAACAAACCCTATCTTTTTTTTTTTTTTTAAAGAGAGAGTGAGAGAGGGAGAGAGAGAGAGAGAGAGAGAGAGAGAGAGAGAGAGAGAGAGAGAGAGAGAATTTTTAATATTTATTTTTTAGTTCTCGGCGGACACAACATCTTTGTTGGTATGTGGTGCTGAGGATCGAACCCTCGAATCCGGGCCGCACACATGCGAGGCGAGCACGCTACCACTTGAGCCACATCCCCAGCCCCAACAAGACCCTATCTTAAAAATTTAAAAGATGGGGGTGGGAGGGTGGGGATGTAACTCAGTGGTGCAGTGCCCCTAGGTTCAACCTCCAGTACCCAAAAAGAAAAAAAAAAAAGAGTATATTCAAAGTCATAGAGGCACAAAAGATGGTGGGATGGTGGTGTGTTGGGAAAAAGAGCAAGGGATCAATGTGGCTAGGTGTAGTATGATGTTAGGAGAGGGAACTGGACTTTAACCTACACTTAAAATCTCTTAGGAAAAAAGTTGTAAGTGTAAAAGAGTTTACGCTTTTCCATAGAGTCAAGATAAGAAACTGAGATTTAGGAAGGACAGAAAAAGAGTAAAGCTGAGATTCAAATGGATCTTGACTGGATCCTTTTTGCTCTTTGATAGAGGACATGTGGTTTCCATGTCTGGTATCTGATATAGACAGCAGCAAATTTGGAGTTTGAGGCCTGAGTTTGAGATACAGAACTGATTGGAGGACCAGAAAGAATCAGCTTCCTCCCCAGGCATTTCCAGCATTTTGCTGTCATCCCTGCCACTTAGGAATGGAGTCTAAGATTTCCTTTGGACAGCCTGGGCTAGCCAGCTTTCAGTTTCCCTAAACTTATGTTGGGACCTCAAACAGAAGCTGAGGGAGGATAAAGCTACTGTTTCCTTAGTGCAGGTCTTTCTGGGATATCATTAACAAATATCATAGGGAATGGTCTTGATCCTTCTCAAAGACAGTGGAGTCAATAGAGCATGTCAATTTTCCCTCCCCCATACGAGACAGTTGGGTCATGAATTATTTTCATTCTCTCACCAAAAATACTTGATATCCCCCAATTTCCACATCCCTAGTTCTGAGTAACAGTGGGTTGCAATACAGGAACAAGAATGCTGTGGTTGCTAATCAGGTACAATGCAAGAGAACTGCCACAACAGCTCTTTCAAATGGCTATTTCCCTTTAAAAATGATGAACTGATTTGTGTGTGTGTGTGTGTGTGTGTGTGTGTGTGTATGCACACATGAACTGAGATACTATGATTACTAACTAAGCTTCTTGGCCCTAACGCTAGTCACTTCTTATTCTAGACCAGTAATGGCAGAAACATCAGGGGAACCAAAAATCAGAAAAGCAAAAAAGCCTGGGTACTGGAATAGAGGGTAGTTAGCTAGTGAAGGATGCCTTGGAGGAAAGTTGTGGCAAATTAAGATTAGAGAGCTGGAAGTCAGGGCTGGAGATGTTGCTCAGTGGTAGATGCTCATCTACCATGCATGAGGCCCTGGGTTTGATCCCAAACATCACAAGAAAAGAAGAAAAGGAAAAGAAAAGAAAGAAGTCTGGAAATCTGAGACATACAAAGACTAGATTCCTAAGCTAGAGACCAGGACATTCTCAGAATTAAGCAAGTATTCACTGAGATCAGTTGATTTGATTCTTCTTAGCTAATTTTACATCAGCATCTCTTCCAGTAAGACTTATTGAGGCTCTCAAACCAGGAATGCTTCTAAATATCCATCCAACATATCAAACAAGCTAAAGTACTTTTAAACAAGACACTCATGTTCTGATCCCATCCTACTTTTCTATATCTGTCTCTGCCACCTCCCCCCTAAAATAAACACAGAATTCTCTAACCTCTCCCAGCTATTTGTAGGTCCACAAACACAAAACAGTCTTTCATGTCCCTGTGCCTTTGGATTCTCAGCCTATTTGCCCTACCCCTCAATCTGTCTCACATCTCCTCTTGGTGAATTCTTGCTCTTCTTTCAAGGTCCAGTTTCCTTCTCTGAATTCCTATGTTTTTTTTCCATAGGGCATTCATCACATTGCATTATAATTTGTGTGCACCTGCTTGCCTCCCTGGATAATTACAGTGACTTTGTAATAACAATATGGTGAAGAGTAATTTTAAGAATAATATGGTGAAAGTGTGAATGTTATTTTAATCATTCAGAAAGAAATGGAACATGGAATATGACTGAAAATCTTTAAAACACAAGTAAAGAATGGTGGAATACAGTTGTTACTGGTTCTCAGCTTTCACAGGTAAACTTAATTGAAGAAGTGTGTGGATCTAAAGAGAGTAAGAACTCTTTAGATCAAGTCATACCAGCTCTGCAGAGAATCCATGGCTACAGTAGACAGAGAAGCTGTGGAAATTAGACTTTCAGTGAGAAAACTCCTAAAATTGTAATTGAAATGACCTCCTTTTTCTCTTCCTTCATAAAGTCTCCACATAGGGTGGGATCTAGATCTGAACACATTTATATAGCTGTGTGTTAATGTTAAAATGGTTTTTAAAGAAGAAAAATGCTGCTAAAAATGCGGATTCAGCAATTTTGAGGATTTGTTTTAAAACTTTCTTCAAAGAGATGTCTCAATGCAAAAGATACCACTTGTTTAATTTTTCATTAAGATTAGTGTGGCCCACCTGCCTGGTGCTCCCAGAGCCCATCAGTGGCTGCATGGGGGCAATGGGTGTGCGTGAGGACAGGGGGTGCATCTAGGTGAACGTCGACCTTCATAACTTAGGAATGGAAAGCCCACACAAATAACTTTCCCACTCTGAAAGTAATTAGAACCCATAACTTTGAAGATATAAACACACCAGCAACAGGGCTGAAAGTCTTTAATATTAACAGAGAAGTAAAATAATTATGAATAATTCCATCTTAACCCCAAAATGTTCTAGTGTTTTTTAGTGACCTCAATGAATTTAATTACCAAAAAATGACTTATGCCGAAATACGTATGTTAGACTTAATATTAGCTAAGGATGACTAAGTTCACTCCAAAAGGAAACTACAATGAAGTAAAATAACATCTTCTACTTCTCAAACGGAATTCTGTGAGCAGGAACACATCAAAGACAATGCTTGTGGTTACCAGCTGCTGTGTGAGGTCGAAATCATCAACCACCACACTTTATACGGACTTCTTTTAAAACCACAGCAAAACAAAGGGACGCAGAGATAGCTCAGAAAGGTCTGCGCGCTAGGGGAGGTAGGAGAGATCTGAGAAAATGAACCTGGAGAGAAGAAGGTATCCGTAATTCAGCTCTCCACAGGAGTCGTCTCGGGGGTTCCCCGGCTCAAAGCAAAGTGGGAAGTGGGGGTTTTGGGTGTTCCCTTGAACTCTGGGAGGACTTGTGGCTCCTTCAATTCCAGAACCACCCGGCTCAAAAGGCCTTTGAGCAGCTGCATTTCTTGGAGCAAAAGGTCTACATTGGGTTTCAGAGCTCCAGCGGATTGTTCCAAGAGCGTCGGCGGAGCGCAGGCGGGTGACTCAACAGTGGGGGCGCTGCCTCCTGGGAACTGCAGCCCAGCTAAGGTGGCGTTTGGGACGGAGGTGACGGACTGGACCGATCTGGACACTGGGGGCTTTCTGAAGGAGAACGGCTTGTTACCTGGAGCGAAGGCTGCAGCTTGTGGGGCTGGAGCGGTGGTGGACGCCTGTTCCAGAGGGGAGCCTGTGAACACGACACACACCAAGTGATGTACGGCTGAAATCGTCAGCCCTGGGCGCAGGGGTCGGAGGAGAAACTTGGGACTGGCGAAGGGGAACGACGAGGACCTGAGTAGCAGCAAGGAAGAGAGGTGGCGCCGAGGTGAGAAAAACAGGACCAGGATGTGGAGATTGGAAGACAAGAGGCGGACAGGGGACGGAGAAAAGGCGACCCGTGAGTGCGCATTGGAGGAGGCTGAGCTGCAGCGGTGGGTGGGCCTGCCAGTAAGGAGGGCGATTACTCACCCGGCCCTGGGAGTTGTAGCCAAGGGCTTCGTTTCCGGACGCTGCGAGTGGCCGTAGCCGCCTCGCACCAGTACGCTTCAAGCTCTTCGACCTCGGGTTCTGGGACCGTGTACTCAGAGCCCCAGTCGAAGCGGCGAACAGCGCGACTGTACTTGTAGAAGGCGAACTGCAGTGGCGTGTTGCGCTTCTGTGGGTGCAGGCGCGTCTCGCAGCGCAGGACCACCCCGCGGTGCGCTGCGCCGCGGATCTCCTGAGGGCGCATAACCCTCAGCACTGGTGTCTGGAACAGCTCTGCAGAGAGGGCAGCCCAGAGGTGGAAAATGCATTTTGGGTTTCGACAGGAATGGAGCCCGGCAAGGGAGAAACCAAGATCAACCTGTCCATTCCGGGGGTCCCCTCCCCTCCCCTCCCACTGGACCTAGCGGACCCAGAGACCCAAGTGTAGCCTGTGTGTATACGTGGAGTGAGGGAGGAAAGATTTTTGAAAAGTGGGGCAGAGGATCCGAGTCTACGAAGGGTCTTAAAAGGTTAAAGGGAATCAGGACCAGACCAGATGCTTCAGGCCACCACCCAACTGCCACTCAGCTTGTATTCTCCAGCCTAGAAGTGGGAGCGCTACACCTGCCACACGGGGTGCTCGGAAGCTGAGCCCTCGTCCCAGTAGCTTAGCGCCCTGTACCACTGCCGCTGGCCTACTTGTTGGGACTGTGGGGTCCCCGAACAGAAGAAGCTGAGAATCAGGGAATGGGGAATGACACCAGCCTACAAGGTCTCTCATGCATTCAATCGTCTGTGGTCTGAGAAACCCACCAGTAGCAGCTGCTCTAACCCCGCCTCCACCTTTCCCTTCACTGTTCCTGTTCCAGAATTTCCTAGCGTTTCCGGACCCCAAGTCTCCCCTACCTTGCACGGTCACAGCCACCTTGGAGGAGAACATGGGCGCGCTCTCTACCGGGATGCGCATCGTGCCAGAACACTGGTAACGCCCACTGTCGCTCACACGCGCCTGCAACACTGTGTAGTTGGTGCTAGAGTGGAAATAGCGTACAGCCTGGTCGTCGTGGTAGTAGTGAAGCTTGTAGACCACCTTGTCGTACCAGCCGCGGCAGCGCATAACCAGCGGTTCGCCCTCGAACACCGCAGCATAGGGCACTTGCAGAATCAGCCAGTCTACAACGGACCAGCAGATAAGGTTTGCCTCACAGTAAATCCAGCCCTGCTGGTCTCCTCAGCTGCTTTCCTTTTCCTCCCCACCACCTCCTTCCCCCTTTCCTGAACCAGTTGGTCTTGCTGGGTGACAGTCTCAGAGCAGAAGGTTTAGTTAGAGTCGGGAGGAAGGAGAAAAAAACAGTTTCTCCTTAGGTACTAGGGAGGCAAAGATGTGCTTTCTTTGGGTCTAGCCCATCAGAATTAAGCTTAAAGTCTTTAAAATGACTTCAGGCCTTCCTAACCTGGTCCCCTGGTTCCTTCCTCAGCACCTACTTCAGTGTTCTTCTCTGTGGCATTTCTTATTTACCCTCCCCACGTTTCGCTCAACACAGGTTAAGTTCCAACCATACTGAACTGCTGAGAAAACTGGCTGTGCTCTGAACCCAGGGCCTTTGCATCTGCTATTTCCTCAGCCAGTAAGCCCCTCCTTCACAGATTTCAGTTGAGTCTTATTTGTCCTGTGTGTCTAGATTTAGACCTATATCCTGAAGAGCACTGCAGTAACACCCTAGGACAGCCTTAGGTATCTCCCAAAGCATCACATATTTATCCAATCACCATCAGCATCATAGCTAACAAATAATAGCCCTTAATAGCCCTAACATATACTACATGCCATTTTAGAATTCTGCGAGTAATAGCCACAATCCACCTGCCACTCTCAGTCTGTGAACTTCAAACCATTGTGTGTTGTAGTCAGTATATGCTTGTTTTCAAGTATAAGTGCTAATTTGAACATTAGGTGACACCCTTAAATTTTAAATATAAATTGTGACCCACCACGCTAAGATTTATATGATACTCCCTATGAAGTGGCCAATCCTGTATCTTAGTGAACAAATTATTATTCCTTTTCTTATCATATTTTGAAACCCTTCAAATATTTCCAGCCAATTTCTCAGTTGACTCCTTTGTGCATGTGTATACATGCCTCTAATTAAATTTTGATTAAGTGCACTGTTCAGTTGCTGTTTTTTCTTTAATAATATTTCATAATTCATTTTTAATGATCACAACAGTCAAAGAGACAGACATATTATTGTCCCTACATTACTGATATGAATACTGACATACAGAGAAGTATTACACTCCAGCTGAGACTAATTCCTCTTGTTGTGCTCAGACTGGCCAGGGACACTTACTTTTCCTGCTTTGATCTACTTTTTTCCTGCCCAGCCCCCCTGAGTTCTTCATCCAGTATCCTATGCCCTCAAAACTCTTGCTCTTCTGATCTGATCTGAGAAACAAACAGAAATATCGGTTTCACACTGTGGCAGAAGGTTAAGGGGGAACTTTGAGCCAGGCAAACCTTACTTCATCTCTCCCACAGCACTGCACAGACTCCTGCCTACTCCAGAGACTCAAGTAGTCCTCAGTGTGACCCTCTTTTCCTGCCTCTTGGGAATGGACAAGTGAGCTCCCCCATAGGAAGGCCAATATCACCAGAGGAGGTCCATGTGCTCTCTCCCCTCTGCTCAGACCACTCACCATTAGATACAGAGAGATGAATGGGGTCACTGACAGGTGCTCCCCGCGTCTGGCACCGATATATTCCTGGTGTCTGTACCTCGATGCTCTTCTTATGGGAGGGCAGAAGAAGGTGGCCCAAATACCAGAGAGTGTTGATAGGCCGGAGCTCCAGGAGCACAGGGTGGTATCCATCACATCGCAAGGTTACCCGCTCCCCCTTGAAGATGGTGGTCCAAGGTGGGTGTAGAGACAATATGGGCTTCTCCAGTGTAGCTGGGGATGTGTGGGAAGGGGCACCACAGGAAAGAGAAACAAGGTGAGGTACATCAAAGATGTGTCCTGAGGTTGGGAAATTTTAGAAAACCCTAGTTTCCAGGACCCAGTTCACATACTAACCCACCCCACAGGAAGGGAGACCACACTCATTGGGCTACAAACCAACAGTTCATCAATCAGCACCCATTTCTACAAGCAAACTTGGTCAAGGATTGAAGAAGAGTGAAAAGAGATACTATTTCAGAACAGCCAAAAAGTGGGGAGTTTACCCAAGCAGATTACCTAGGGAGATTGGAGTGGAAGTTTTAGAAAATTGGGTTGAGGGATGCATTCAGACTCACCAGCTTGCCCACTGCTTTGAACTGCAAAACAAAAAAGAAGGAAAGAGGGAAGTGTTGGAGATGAGAGGAAGGAAAGATTCTTGACCAAAGGAAAGATCAAAGGTCTCAAAGCAGGTTTTTCTTCTGTCCCCAGTTACCCCAGCATTGCAAAAGCTCCCTCCTCTCTTCTTCAAAAATAGATAATGAACACTTGAAATCTGAGGATTGAATGACCACTTCCCCTTTCCCACACATCCTGCCCCAAACTATTCTCTACCACCCAAAGCCCTTCTGGTGCTCATTTGAAAACTTACCTAGGAGAAAGAGGGCTGTTAGTGCCCACATGGTGTGTCTGCTTGCAGCAGCTGCAGAAGGATGGAAATGTGCTGGCATGGTTTATGGGTAGAAAGAGAAAAGGTGGCAGTGGCTGACCTCTGAGTACTAGGAGACACTGCTGTTTTTCCCACCCATTCCTAGATCCCGAAGATGGTAGACTAAAAAGAGCAGGAGACAGAATATGAATATGTTACCTTCTACCCTCAAGTATCCCAAACATCAAGTGTTGTCTGTCCCATCCACTACCTTGATACCTAGCCTTCCCAGCTTAGGCCAACCCTGACTTCTGTAGAGAGGGCATGCAGAACTTAGGCCTTCTATAGCACAAGAGAGTCTCATAGAACGCCAGGCTCCTGCAGGTAACCCTGACATCTTCAGGCTCCAATCAACATTCCACTATGTTCCACTCCCTCCCCACCAGCCAACCCTATAATCCTCAATTGAGAAAAACACATCCTCTTGTCCACAAGGTCCACTAGGGCTTTTTATGCTCCCTCCCAGATGTCAGACATTGGTACAGGTCTAGAGAGGTCAATGTTGGGTCTCCTGCACCAGAATTGACATTCTCCCATAAATGAGTAGATTCATTGACCACCCTCCCATGCCCCTGCCATCTGATTCTCCAGAGACAGGAGTATAATGTGTTTTCCCTCTCTCTCTTCCTGAAAAGAAAGAAATTAGAAAACTTTCAGAAATTAGAAAACTCTTCTTTCCTGCTCACCTTAATGACCTCACCTTGTAGCAACTCCTCCCTCCCTCCCTCCCTCCTCTCTTCCTTCCTTCCTTCCTTCCTTCCTTCCTTCCTTCCTTCCTTCCTTCCTTCCTTCCTTCCTTCCTTCCTTCCTTCCTTCCTTCCTTCCTTCCTTCCTTCCTTCCACTGGGCCCTGCAACCCCTCCCCAACCACGTCTCAGTCCCAGGACTCCTGACCTGCAGTAGAGAAGTCACTGCACCAGACCTTCGGAAGTTTCTCAGATCCAACCTCCTGGCTCTACTTCTTGTGCTCTCTGAGCCATGTGACCATATCTGAGCAATGGGGAACCTGAATTTTCATGTAAATACTTAATGAAGTTTCCAACCTGATAGTATATCTGCTTAGAATCTCTCTTGCCCTCATCTATGGCTGTTTAAAAGAGAGGCACCTCCTTCTCTTGGAACTCTGGCAGAAAGGAGATCAGTTATCAGACACTGTCAACTTGTTAAGATAGCATCCTCCTTCTTTTTTCTCTTTATTTATATTGGTATATTATAATTATATAGTGGTGGGACTTGTTGTTACATACTGGTACATGAACATAACTCATCCTCCTCTTTTGTTAATGCCCAAAATTCCACTCTGAAAATTCCTTCAAAATTTTTGCTCAATGTGTCATTCCTTGGGCTGGGGATGTGGCTCAAGTGGTAGCGCGCTCGCCTGGCATGCGTGCGGCCCGGGTTCGATCCTCAGCACCACATACCAACAAAGATGTTGTGTCCGCCGAGAACTAAAAAATAAATATTAAAAATTCTCTATCTCTGTCTCTCCTCTCTCACTCTCTCTTTAAAAAAAAATGTGTCATTCCTTGTTAAAAATGCAAATACATCTTTGGGTGTGGTCATTTAAATTATGCTGGCCACTTCATATCCTGTTTTGAGAGCAAGTTTTGATAAAAAAAAAAAAGATAGTCATGTATGTCTGAAAAGTAGAGAAGTATTGGATAAGGTTCTCAGGAATAGGGCAGGGAGATAAAAATAGATACTAGGAGCAGAGATGATCAACTGTCTACTATGAGTGCCCGGGCTAGGCAATGCTTCTGTGCTTCCCTGCACCCTGCCTGGCTCTTCATCTTGGGACCAGTATGGGGGCTCCTCACATCATCCACACTGCCTATACAGAGGTCTGGCTTCTGCCAACAGGCCATTCCCTGCATGATAAGAATGCATTGCAGCTGGCCATGGTGCAGTAGCACATGCTTATGATCCCAGCAACTCAGGAGACTGAGGCAGAAGGATCACAAGTTCAAGGCCAGTGAAGTTAGCAAGACCAAGTCTCAAATAAAACAAAAGAAATTTTTTTTAAAAGAGTTAGGAATGTAACTGGGTTCAATTAATTTAAAAAAAATAATAAAAATTTTTAAAATGTAAATCACCTGTCAGTTATCCTCTTGGTTTGTACAGTGGACTCTAATTTGGCTCCTCATCACCTAGAGCACAGGTCTTAGTCCTTTTCCTGAATTCCAGAAGAAACCTGTCTACATCCAAAATTTATGTGCTATGTAGTCTTTCCTGGAAAACTCAGAAATCAACTGTAGAATTCATATCATACAGGACTCAAAATTTGACTCAAAAAAATATCCTGCTCATCTGAACTTTCATATGAGCATGCATAGATATGGCACAGTGGGTCTCAGCATCAGATGTATCCACAGGACACAAATTAATTAACAACAACAACAACAAAACCAACCCCAGTAAACTGTAAATGGTTTGAAGAGAAAGAGGTGGAATGAAAGGAGGGGAAGTGGGATGGTGGGGGAGAAGGGCTGGGGATTGAATTGCAGCAGGTTGAGTTCCATACATTTGTGATAATATCAGGGTGTATCCTGCTGTTGTATGTAACTAAAGAGAATTTAAAAAAACAAATTAATAGGACATTATCACCCTATGACTACACGGCTGCTGTGATTCTATATCATGTACAACCAAAAGAATGAGAAATTATACTACATTTATGTATGATGTGTCAAAGTACATTCTATCATCATGTATAACTAATTAGAACAAAAGCACCCGGAGGCGGCATCCTTTCCCTAAGTCCCACCCGCAGGTGGTGGGCGCAGTGACAAGAGCACCTAGGCAAACAGTCCAATGGGGCTTGGGGAACCGTTTGGGAGATGCGTTCTTCCAAGGCCCGCCTCTTCCCGCAGGACCCCATGTCGGTGCAGGACCGGGTGAGGGGGACATGGACTGGGTTTCTTGCTTGAGGAAAGCTGTTAGGCTTCCTGAACAGGTTGGTAGTGTGGAATAGAGGATGAGGAGGCAACTTCTGAGCAGAGTGTTTCTGTAAGAGGGAGTGTCACAGATTAAGACTCCCAAGTCAGTTCTATCTCTCCAAGACACCAACCTCTGTGAGATGTGTGGCCTTATCTTAAAAGTCACCCTTCACTTGGCTGAGCATAAGGAAGCACACCACAAGTAGAAAATGTGCATGTGTTGAGCATGTGAGAAACAATTCTATTTCAGTACAAATTATCAGCACAAGAATCAGCATATTGGAGAGAAGCCATTCAGAAGTGATATGGACAGAACCTCATTTGTGAAGAGCTAAAAAATTCCATGAACCAGAAAGGCCTTTATATGCAGAGAGGTTGGAAGTGATTTCCGGACAAGGTTAGAATTTCTCCATCAACAGTCTTCTTCTTCCTGTGGAAAAGTCAAATAGCAATACATTCTATCGTCATGTATGTATAAGTAATTAGAACAAATTAAAAAAATTTTTTTAAATGAGCTGCCTCTCACAGGGGAAAGCTCATTGTAACTGGGAAGAATGTGATGAAGTGTTCATCCCCAAACACACACTTGTTCAGCATTAGAGAGCCCTCACTAGAGAAGGATGTTACATGTGCAGAGAGTATGGGAAATCCTTTACCCACAGCTCCAGTCTCTTTAAACACCAGAGTACACACTGGAGAAAGACCTTATAAGTGCTCCGAGTGTGGCAAGTCCTTTAGCCAAAGCTCTAACCTCTTTTAACATTGGAGAGTTCACACTGGAGAAAGGCCTTATAAGGGCTGTGAATGCAGTAAATCCTTTAGCCAGAGCTACAGCCTCAATAACCATTGGAAAGTTCACCCTGGAGAGAGGCCTTTTGAGTGTGGGGAATGTGGGAAATCTTTATCCAAAGATCCATCCTGATCTAACATCACAGAATTCACACGGGACACAGGCTTTTTAAGTGTAGTGAATGTGGGAAATTCTTTAGCCAGAGCTCTGCACTCCTGCAACCGCATAGTATCCACACTGGAGAAAGGCCTTATGAGTGTGGGAAATTCTTTACCTACAACTCCAGTGTTCTAAACCACCAGAACATTCACACTGGATGAAGGCCTTATCAGTGCAGTGAACGTAGGAAATCCTTTAGTATTACTGCAGCCTTATTCTACACCTGAGAGTTCACACTGGAGAAAGGTCTTATGGGTGCAGTGAAAGTGGGAAATCCTTTAGCCAAAGGTCTGCATCCCTTAAACACCACACTGAAGAAAGGCCCTATGAGTACAGCAAATGTGCACTCCAACTTCAGTGACCATAGGAGAGTTCATACTGGAGAAAGGCCTTAGAGGGTCTTTAGTGTAGAAAATCTTAGCAAAAGCTCTGGCCTCACTCAACATCAGATTTCACACTGGAGTAGGGCCTTATAAATGTGTTGAATATGAGAAAGCTACCAGCCAAATACTTTTCCTCAGGTACCACAAAGTTCACATGGGGAAGACACCCTAATATCCTGGAAGTGGGTGCTTTTTTGTTTAATGCAATGACACTGGAGGAGATCCCTTAGATAGGCGCCATTTGCCTGAACTGAACCTGATTCATTCACACGTCCACATTAATTCCAGGTGTGGGGGAAGCTTGAAGCTTTGTGCTGTATTTCTAAACCTGTCCAGGGCCTTTGCCCAAGCTTTAGTCACCTCCAATACTATAACTGAAGCCATGTGGCCTCCATCACCTGCCAGGCACCCACAGTGTGTGTTGGTAATCCTTTTGCATAGGGAAGTGGTTAGTCTTTGCTTTCCCATCCCAGAGAAGGATTTGTGAGATGACAGCATTCACTCCCAAAGTGTTAAGGTCTCGGTCTGACTCAGGTTTGGCCCCAAAGACCTGGTCTGAGTCCTGCTTGTGAATTAAAAGAATTAAAAGATGGACTACGTTTTCCAGGGATATTGTTTGTCTTTCATGACCAGTGATGGAGTTTCGTGGCCTTTATCTGACCAACCTGAGAAAAGTCTGCCTCTTGTTTCTCTGCTTTGTGTGATGATAAATTTCTTTAAAGAAAAAGAAAGAAAGAAAGAAAAGAAAACTATCTTGCCCAACATTTATTTATTTCTTCCTTTTTTTTTTTTGACATGGGGGATTGAATTTAAGGGTGTTTTACCACTGAGCACATCCCCAGTCTATTGTTGTTGTTGTTTTTATTATTATTATTATTATTATTTTGAGTCAGAGTCTTTCTAAGTTGTAGAGGTTGGCCTTGAATTTGCATTCCTCTTGCCTCCATCCTCCTGCCTCAGTTTCTGGAGTTGCTGGTTTTACAGGCATGCACCACACACCAGGTTCCTGCCCAACATTTCTGCCCAGCTATCAGATGGAATATTCAAATGTATTAATCCACTCCATCAAATGGATTAATCCATGGATGAGGCCAGAGTCCTCATGGTCCAATCCCTTCCCAAAAGTACCACCTCTGCTTCAACAGGTGAGCTTTCAAGGGTATTCAAGATCCAAACCATAACAATAGTATTGTATTCTAAATATACCATTTTATCTTTTACTTTTAAAAATCAGTTCCATGTATTTAAGATTCAGACATTTTTCTCTATTTGCATCTTGTTTATTGCTTCTGACTGCCCCAGTATTCCACAATGTTTCCATTACATTGGACCTGTCCATTACCCTAAAGCCCTGATTGCTAATCAACCCTGAGCTACCATAAACAATGCCACATTGAACTTCTTGGTTCATATTGTGAGGACTGAATGAACCAGTTCACATAACTGGATTAGAACAGGGTAGCACCTAGAAGGCCACCGCTAAATTAGTGCTGATGAGGCTATGATTGATGCTCCCTGCAGAACAGCTGATATGTTTTCATGGGATTTATAACTGGGAGTGAGACTGTAGTGTTATGATCATGAATTTCATGCACACTCCAAAAGCAGATCTAATGTATTGGCAAATCCTGATGATTCTATCTTCTACATATCTTTCCTTGTAGTTATTTTTTCACCAAGTATCCAGAGAGATATTTTAAAAATGTAAACCATATTGTGTTACTGTCCCTCAAAAATCCCTCAAAGGTGCACTGACAATAAAACCCAAATATTTACTCGTGGTCTATAAGGCCCTACAGACTGGGCCTTTACTTGACCCTTGACATTATTTCCTCTGACTTTCTGCCTCACTCTGGTCAAGTCACACAGTGTTGTTTATAATGGCTCATAGAAAATTCCACACTTAGTTTTGCTCTGGTGCTTCGCTTGCTGTTCTTTCTGCCTGAAAGATTCTTATCCTCCCAGATCACTGCAAGTTTCACTTCCTCACTTCACTCAAATACTACCTCCTCAGAGAGGTAGTCACTAATCACATAATCTAAAATAGTGTCCCCTCATCATTACTCTCTGGCTCTGCATATTGTTTTATTTCTTTTCATAGCATCTATTATCCCTACCATTGTATCTTTTTGTGGTAGATTTTCCTCCATTGGAAGGTAAACCCCATGAAGGCAGGAATTTCTTTTTCTTGTTCCTTGCTATATCACTGTTTCAATCAGCCTCTTCACTGCTGTAACTAAAATACCTGCCAAAAACAATTTTAGAGAAGGAAGTTTATTTGGGGGCTCAGAGTTTCAGAGGTCTTACTTTATAGACAGCAGACTCCATTCCTGGGGGCTCTAGGAAGAACATCATAGTGGAAGCATGTGGTGGAGGGGAGCAGCTCACATGATGACAAAGCAGCAAAGAGACTCCACTCACCATGCCCCAAAGGCATGCCCCCAGTGATCCACCTCCTTCAGCCATACCCTATCGACTTTAGGTTACCACTCAGTTAATCCCATTAAGGGATTAATTCAGTGATTAGGTTAAGGCTCTCATAACCCAATCATTTCTCCTCTAAGCCTTCTTGCATTGTCTCACACATGAGCTTTTGGGGGATACTGCACATCCAAACCATAACAATCACTTAGAATAGTGACAGCACATAGCATGCACTGAGTAAGTGTTTGTGGGCCAAAGAAAGAAAGACTGAATACTGTGATATTATTCTCAAAGTATTTTTATTAGTGCATACTCATGTTAATGGCTCCCAACATTCCTACTCCTTCTTGTCATCAACATTTGGTATATATGTATGTCGTATGTATGTTTATATGTATTTTTGCAGTGCTGGATTGAACCCAGGGACACTCTACCATTGAGCTATATCCCCAGCTCCCTCCCCACTTTTCTAAAATTTTGTGACAGGGTCTCACTAAGTTGCCCAGGCTGGCCTTGAACTTGTCACAATCCTGCCTCAACCTCCTGTGTAGGGGGAATTATAAGCATGTGTTCCTTGTGCCAGGCAACATCTGGTATTTCCTAACTTTGTAACTTTGCCAAACAAGTTTTTATTTTTCCAAATAAAGGTGTTTTTAAAATTGTTATTCTTAAATATAAGCTTTTGAATAAGAGAAAGGCATTTCAAATACCAATGAAATATAAAGGCCTATTTTAGACTAGAGAGCAGAACATTTCTTTAAATTGAAAACCTTTACCTTTATGAAAAATTCACACATGGTGAGTGAAAACTAGCAGTGTTTGCCAGAAGGAGCTCTTTCAGGAAGACAGCATTCTATACTTCCATATTCCTAAGAATTCCCACTTGTTCACTCTAAAAGGGGAGAGTTCGCACCAAAAAAGGAAGAAAAATTTTAAGGAGCCAAAGCAAGGATAAGCCCTGTCCCAATTCACACACTGTTTAAATTCCCCTTGTGATTCTAGCAGGTCATTTTGTTTCTTCCTAGTCCTCATCTAAGTTGTAACTGAATCTAAGTTTTCTATGCTGGACTGCTGGGTGGGGCAGAAGGAGCTTTCTGAAAGAATGAAGGAAATGAAGGAAAGAACTACTCCACATTGTAAGTAATAAACTTAGCTTTCTATTCCCTCTAAGAGAAAGCCAAGGTAGAAACATAAAGTGAATTGAATAATATATAACATATATGTATGCATATATATCCACATATATAAAATTTTGACATATATTTATATTCAAATATATTTAATATTTATGTTTATATTTATATTTAAATGTATATTTGTATATTCACATATATTATTTATATATAACAGATTTTTTAATATATTTTTTGTTTATGTATTTGTATATAAACATATACTTATACATAAATATATCATATATATATTTATTTCTCTTTTTAAGGAGCCCTCAATGCCTATCAGAGAAGAGGAAAAAAATTAATAATCTATATCTGCCTATGTGCTCTTCCTCATTATCTCCCCAATCTACTCCTCAGAGATAACTACTATTCTGACTTTGGTGTTTTAATTTCTTGTGTGCCTTTTTGTTTTTGTTTTTCAAAAGTTTTATCATATGTATGTATGTGAATACTTAAACAATATGTTCCTTTGTTTTACCTGTTTTTAAACATTGTATAAAGGATCTTCTACTGCATGTTTGTTTTTATCACCTGGTGTTTATATTCTTTTTTTTTTTAAGAGAGAGAAGAGAGAGAGAATTTTTTAATATTTATTTTTCAGTTTTCAGCAGACACAACTTCTTTATTTTATTTTATGTGGTGCTGAGGATTGAACCTAGCGCCCCGCGTGTGCCGGGTGAGCGCATTACCGCTTGAGCCACATCCCCAGCCCCTGGTGTTTATATTCTTGAGATTCTTTTATGTTGCTGCATTATAGGTATGGTTTTTTCATTTTTACTGCTACATAGCATTCCATTCTGTGAAAATAGCACAACTTGTTCATTTTACTATTGGTGGACATCTGAGTTGACTCCAAAATTTTGCTTTTTCAAATAGTACTCTTCGAACATTATGATACCTGACTTCTGATACATATATGCTAAAATTTCTCTTGGGGATATACACCTAGGCATGGAATGCCAGGTGATAAGCTATGCAAATATTTAACTTTACTGGATATCAGATGTTATGTGACACAGTCTGAAATATGTTTGACCTCTGTACCTGGGTCCTGACAATTCCTAAAACCCCAAGAAAGTCCTAAGTGTTACAGGTGAGAGGAACATCTTTTCTTATTTATAAGAAAAAAACTGTTGTGGAATTTATGCATATGAGGCAACTCCTGGGAAGATGGGGGTGGTTGCCAAAGAAACCAACCCTGTTATTAGAGGCTGAGAATTTTCAGCCCTACCCTCTGACCTCCAGGAAAAGAGAGGAACTGGAGATTGATCTAATCACCAACCAGTGAAGACAAAGAGATGCTGGGAGTGTGGTGCACCCAGAGAGGGTGAAGAAACTCTGCATACACCTTCCCTCACGTGTTTCCCTAAATATCTTCCACTGGTTGTTAAGTTAACATGCACAGTTGGATGAGGAACACAGAAGTGAAACTCATCTCAGCCAGCTGCATGCATTCCTCCCCCGCCCCACTGAACTGATAGTTTTTATTATCTGTAAGTGAATTCTCTATTTAACATGAACTTACAGAATGCATTCATAAAAATGGGATCATTAACTGAAAACAACTCCTTGTAGAATGATCATGACATAGTATATTTTTGGAAATATACCCAGCACAGTATTGGCAGTCGAATTTCCTTTTTTTTTTTTTTTTTTCCTGATACCAGATATTGAACCCAGGGGCACTTAACCACTGTGCCACTTCCCTAGCCCTTTTTTTGTATTTTATTTAGAGACAGGTTCTCTCTGAGCTGCTAAGTACTTTGCTAAGTTGCTGAGTCTGGCTTTGAACTTGTGATCCTCCTGCCTCAAACTTCCAAGTCACTGGGATTACAATGATTGTGTGTGACACAGTCACAACTGTGTCACAACCTTTGCCTAGCTCCCATTTCTTTTTTACATCTGCCAAAGTCATGATATGTCTCTGGTCATTTCTTGGAACTCTTACTCACACAATTGTTAATCAGCCCTCTCAGACTGTAGTGGTATTATGAACTTCCACCAATTCCCCATTGCCTTCTGATCCTTCCCCTTGGAAATGCTAAGAACCACCATAAATCTATGTTAGAATTAGAATAATTCTATTCCTTCATTTTTCTGTGGCATATCTAGAAGGATCATGTGCACATATTTTGTAAATTGTTGTAGGTTAAAACTGTACAGAATAAACGGCACAAAGAAAGGCTACAGTGAAAACTTCATACCACTTAATTCAGATAGAACATCCATTGGCAGAGGCCATTATAACATGGTATGCTAATTCATTGACCAAATGTTACTGTAGAGTCTGCCAGGCTAGCTCTCATTGGTTGAGAATGTAAATAGTAGTCCAATAATAGAAAAACATATTATGATGGTACCAAAGATTCATACATACTTTTAAAAAGTATTTCAGAGACAGCTGAACACTATGGCACATGCCTGTAATCCCAGTCACTTGGGAGGCTGAAACAGGAGGATCACAAATTTAAGGTCAGCCTTAGCAACTTAGTGAAGCCCTATCTCAAAATAAGTAAATAGGATGGGAGATGTGGCTTAGTGGTAAAGTGCCTCTAGGTCCAATCCCCAGTACCAAATTAAAACAATTGATAATCTGGCAATGTAATATAATGTTATGCTTGATCATATATTTCTGAGCTCCAAAGATTCTGTGGGAAAATTCAATATACCCTATTCTAATTGTATTATGACTATCAGTATTACTGCCCCTCCATTCCAAAGTCTAATTCCTCTGTAGACAGAAACACTGCCTTGATTCTTCTTCTTCTTCTTCTTCTTTTTTTTTTTTTTTTTTTTTTTTTTGGTACTGGGGATTGAACCCAGGGATGCTGTGTCACATCCCCAGGCCTTTGTTTTTTATGTTGAGAGGGGCTTGCTAAATTGCAGAGGCTGGCTTTGAACTTGTAATCCTCCTGCTTCAGCTCCTCAAGTTGCTAGGATTACAAGTATGGGTCACTGTGCTCCATCTGAGTTTTTTTTTTTTTTTTTTTTTTGTTGTTGTTTAGTTGCCTTTATTTTATTTATTTTCATGTGGTGCTGAGGATTGAACCTAGAGCCTCACACGTGCTAGGTGAGCACTCTACCACTGAGCCACAACCCCAGCCCTCCCATCTGAGTATTCTTGACATAGTATAAATTCAGGCATATAACAGAGGCCAAGGTTTTAGTTTGATTGAGATGTTAAAATAAAATACAATAAACAGAGTAGTTTATAAACAACAGAAATTTATTCTCACAATTCTGGAGGCTGGGAAATCCAAGCTTAAAGCAAGCAAACGGATTCAGCAACTGGCAAGGGCTCTATATATATATATTTAGTTATCAATGGATCTTTGTTTCATTTATTTATATGTGGCACTGAGGATCCAGCCCAGGGCTTCACACATGCCAGGCAAACACTCTACCACTGAGCCACAACTCCAGCCCAGAGGGCTCACTTTCTGATTCCTAAAGAGCATCTTTTTGATGTGTTCTTACATGGCAAAAGGGCAGGCTAGTTCTGTAGGGTCTTCTTTATAAAGGCCCTAATCCCAATACTAAGGTTCTGCTCTCATTACCTCATCTAGTCCCAAAGGTCCCTTCTATCAATACTATCACCTTAGGGATTAAGATTTCAATATATAAATTTTTGGAGAAATAAGCATTCAGACCATAGCACTGACTAAATAGTAGCATGTAATTAATATTTGCTTTAGGAGGTTGGAAGGAGAGGATACTTAGTAGAGGGAAAGTCTCACTCCAGAGTCTAATACTTGTCTATCATTAGGCTGGGGTTTCTCAACTTTGGCACTGTTGGCATTTTGGGATAGATTATCTTTTGTTAAGAGGAAGAGGATGTCCTGTGCATTATAGGATAGTTAGCAGCATTCTTGGCTTCTCCTGACTAGATGCCAGTGGCACACACATCCCTTTTACCTTGTGTGAGGACAAAAATGTTCAGGGAACAAAATTGCCCCCACTTGATATTGCTATATGAAATCTACCTCCATTTTTTTTTTCTCTTTAAGTCATCAGGTTCTGGCTTGGGGAACAGAAATTCCTGATCTGGAGAGAACACAATGATGTTGTCATGCTATAAGAATAAACAATTATAGTTAAACTCCAATTATTGCTTCATACAAATTTATTTATATGCCCCCTAATTCCATATAAGACACTGAGGACAACTTGTAAAACTATGCATGTGTGCAGAATAGAAAGACAAAAGTAGAAAATATTGGACTTATCGGGGGTGGGTGAGCCAGATCATGGTTGAATAGTGTACTTTCACTTGACAGGAGCCTTTGTGGTTTCAGGCTTCAGGTGGCCAGATAAGTCCCTCAGCTCTATGACCAGGTGACCAAGAAGAGCTCTTACATCCTGCATGAGTTTGAGAAGAATGCTCATCTGGTGATGCAGGTGGGGATCCGGAGAGGAGAAGCCTCGGTGCTCAGAAGGGGTAGCTAGTGGAGGCAGAGGGCCAGGGGGCTCCTTAGAAGTCGTTTCTGGAGCAGCCAGTTTCTGAGGAGCTGGATTCAAGGTGGGCGATTCAGCAGAGCTGGAGGGACCTGGATTATATGGCAAAAGGCACATACAAGAATTAAACCTGGACCTATTGTCATAGCAGCCTTTTTCATTCTCTGAAATGGCTTTGGGTTCCAGTGGCAAAAGGGACTTGAGGACTCTAGTGTCCCTCCTAATCCAAATTTTAATCTGAAGATTGGCTATCTTTTCTTGAACATCCTAGCAAGAAGACCTCATTATTAGATGGACTATTAACCGATGTTTCCTCTTTCAAGACAAAATCTAATTCACTGAAGCATGGATATATTATACCGTCCTAAGCAACCTCTTTATTATATAAGACATTAGTCTGATTCTTCCTTCGTGGTCCAGTTGTTAGCTTTTTGAGGACATCAGTGTTGGTCCCCTAAACCACCTCCTCTTTAGGATGGGCATCACCAGTTCCTTCTATTATTTTTCATCTCACTTGGCTTCAGGCTTCCTCATCACACTAGACAACTCCTCTGAATGTATTTCAGGTCAAGTTCTGAATGGTAGCTCCCATATTTTAACATGGATTTTATCCCTCATTCTAGAGATTATATTCCTGTAAATGCCCAGAAATGATATAAGGAACCTAAGTTCTATGAGGCAGTGCACGTAGGTCTTGGTTCGATAGCGTTGGCACCATGGTTTGAGGGAGAAGTTCTCTATTTGGGCTCTCTTCTATGTCCTTTCTTTCTTTCTTTCTTTCTTTTTTTTTTTTTTTTTTTGGTGGGGTGGTACCAGGGATTGAACTCAAGGTTGTATAACCACTGAGCCACATCCCTAGCCTTTTTTTGCATTTTTATTTAGAGACAGTTTCACTGGGTTGCTTAGTACCTCGCCTTTGCTGAAGTTGGCTTTGAACCCATGATCCTGCCTCAGCCTCCTGAGCCTTTGGGATTATAGGTATATACCACTGTGCCTGGCTTTCTATGTACCTACTTCACCTTCCTATGCTGAACCCAGCCCATGGGTCCAGTCATCCTGAACCCATCTCCTTGTTGTCACACACAAACCAAAGAGACACATACACACTTACCCTGCACCCTGATTTCTAGCTGGGAGCTCTGTTTCCAAACTTGTCCATCTTCAGTGGCTGCCTCACACCAGTAGGATCCTGAGTGCTCTACTGAGGCTGTGGGGACCTGAAATTCTGAGGAGAGGCCCTTGCTGCGCACTGTTCTTCCATCCTTGTAGAAGGAGAAGAGGAGGCGGGCGGCTGACCTCTGCAGGGGCAGCTTTGTCTGACAGCTCAGAGTCACTGGGCTTCCTTCTTTGGGTTCAGCAGACGGCGAGGCTCTGAGAACTGGGGCTGCAAACAGTTCTGAGGGAAAGGTAAGCAAGAAAGAAGAGCTCAGCCATTCTATATTCAAGTAGGACCATGAGGGGCCAAGCAGCCAGGTCAGAGGTCCTTTCCTCCTTTTCCACCAGAATTTTTTTTTTTTAAAGAAAGATTCCTCTTGAACTTTTGTTTTGTTTTCACAGAACTGCTGATTAAAACCAGAGCCTATAACTAGGCAAGTGCTCTACCATTGAGCTACATCCCAGTCCTTTTAAAATTTTTATTTTGAGTCAGGGTCTCACTAAGTCAAGGTCTGCCCTTGCTGGCCTCAAACTTGTGATCTTCCTGCCAGCCTCTTGAGTAGCTGGGATTACAGGTGTGTGTCACTTCACTCAGCCCCATTTGACACCTCTCTCTCTCTCTCTCTCTCTCTCTCTCTCTCTCTCTCTCTCTCTCTCTCTCTCCCTCTCTCCTCAACTAGACAGAACCAGTAAAGATCCAGAGATGGGCAATAAGATAGCAGTCCAGATACCCAATCTACAATTGACAGAAAGCATAGATCTGGGTGGTAGGAAACACTGAACTCTGGGTGGGGTTGATGATTTAAAAAGGCAATGCTGCGATTTTGACACTCCTGAAACTCCAATTGGGCATTTGCTAGCAATCTGTTCCTCAAGGATTTAATGATCTTTCTACCCCTACACCAAAGAAAAACAATTTGGGGCTCCCTGTCCCTTCTTACTTGATTTTACCACAGCAGTGCTGACTCTAGCTCTTACCTTGGACTGTGATAGCCACCGTAGATGTTGTTTCTGGGCTCCCTGGACCGGGGCTTCTAAAGATGGCACTGCAGTGGTAATGCCCACTGTCTGCCTCTTGCACCACAGCGATGGAGAATTCCTTGTTTGGTCCAGGGGGACCCAGGGCTGAACCATCTCGGTAGAAGGTGACCTGAGTCAGTGGCCAGTCTTGCCAGGCCCGGCAGCGCAGAACCAGTGGATCTCCTTCAAATATGGGTGCAGCTGGGCCTTGGAGGATCAGCCAGTCTAGCCCAGAGGAAGAACTGAGTGTTACCCACTGTCTCACTTGAGAAAACCCCCAGGGATGCCCACAAGAGGCTCCCTAAACTTTCCTTAAGGGTCCATTCATATAAATTCTCACCCCTTAATACCTTACTGAAATGCTTCTGTCAACTCGCCTTAGCAATGGGAAACCCATTTCTCTGTCCTCCTTTCTCCCCCAGACCCCCTACTCACAGTCTGTGCTGGTGACTGTGGAACAATTTTTTGCCTCCAATTTAAAACTTTGAGTTCCAGATTTCTCACCACATCACCTTGACCCTTCTCTAGACTTAGTGTGGGACAATTTCTCTAGGGCCTAGAACTGAGGATCTCCTGGCTGCTGGGGGCTGAAGATGAGTCCTCAACCTATGGCCAGTTTCCTGAATGGGTCATTTTCCTGAGTGGGCTGTGGAGCTAAAAGAAGGAGTTTGGGACACCAGTTAGGTCTTCCGAGGACCTTACCATAAGACACGATCAGATGGAAGGGTTCACTGAAAGTGTAGCCCTTGACCTGATAGTCAGTTTCCCTTGGGTCCTTCAAGTCGTCATCCATGTGGCAGTCACTCTTCTCAGTGCTGACAGGTCCTTCACACTGCAGAGTCTCAAAACTGGCAGCTGAAGAGGATATGTCCCAAGGAGAACCAGAAAATGATGCTGCAACTTAGAAAAAGGGGACAGGAATTCGCTTTCCACAAGAGTTCCTCCTCTCTCCTGGGGCAACCATCCTTTTCAGAATGCGAATAGGAAGACATCAAAATCTTTTTTCCAAGAAACTCTTGGGTGGGGATGGGGGTTTTCTCTGGGAGGAATGGTTTTGACCTTGGTTCACTGATATCCATGTGCTCTCAGTGAATGGACTGTGGCATTGGGAAGTGGAAAATAAAAGAATAAAAGGAGGTGAATCCAGCAGCCTGGCATCCAGCTGTTGGTGCAGGAAATGAGGAACCAAAGACAACCATGACCCCAGAGCACACAGGCATAGGACAAGAGAGAAAGGCAAACGTCAAATTCTGACACTCACTGAGTATTTGCTGTTTGCCACTCACCGCTAGCAATTTTGTGCATTAAGAGTAAATGATTACTCTTCACAAGCTTTCCAGGTAGGTGACTTCATCTCCATTTTATAATTTTTTCAAGAAACGAGCTTTAGAAAAGCAAATTAAATACACCCAGCGTTTAAAAAGAAAATAAAGAATGAAGCAAAAAAGTCAGGTGTGCTTGAGCTCAAACTTAGTGTTCTTTTTACTTCACCGGGCAGACATGGTCTAATTCAGTCCTCAGACTTGCCTTGGGGACTTTCATCCATATTCTCATTTTCCCAAAATACTCATCAGCCTAGATATGCTACCTATGAAAGAGCTTTCAGTCCCTAGCTGGGTCTCTCCTCCCTCCTTGCTCCCCTTTCAGATCTTCATTTGTTCAGTCATCTTTACTTTAATGATCTCTGCCTCTTAAACTTTCCCTAGCAATGGCAGAGCCCTTTCTTTCTCCTCCCCTCTACCCTGATGCCCCATTCCCAGACTGAACTGGTAACTGTGGAACAATTCTTTGTCTCCAGGTTGTTAGTCTTTAGGGTTAAAGATTTATCACCACATCTTTTTCCTACCTCTTACTTTCATGATTGATCCAGGCAAGGTAAATGCCATTTCTTCCATTTCTGAGACTATTTCTTGTCCTTCTTAGTCTCTCTCCCTGCTCCCTGTCATGGGGCCATTCATGCATGCTCACTTCTTCATTCCATCCTTTCCTGTCCCATTTGTCTTTGTTCTTTTCCACTCCCAATGACCCCAGACTCTTCTTTGACTTTGTAACTCCCCTTATCAAGCCTTCTTTCTGTTTCCCAGTACCAGGTGCTTTCCTTACCTCCTCCGTTTGCCCCCTTTACTACTCTGCAACCTCTTTTCAGTTCCTCCTCTGTCACTCCATTGGCCTCCGCCTCCTCTGCTTTAATCCATTTTAAGGACAAAAATCTTGTTGGGCTTCCAGGCATTTTCACTCAATAAATCTTACGTGGAAGTATTTTCACTTTACAAATTAGAAAACTGAATTCAGAAATACAAAAAGTGACTTTTTCAAAGTGATGTAAAGCTACTAACTAGAAGAAGGGCTTGATCCCAAGTCTGCAATTCTTGTCACAAGGAAAAAAAAAAGAATATTGTCAGATAAAGAAACTGTGGTATATATACACAATAGAATATTACTCAGCAATAAAAGAGAATAAAATATGGCATTTGCAAATAAAGGGATGGAGTCAGAGAATATCATGTTAAGCGAAGTAAACCAATCCCAAAAAACCAAAGGCGAAATGTTTTCTCTGATAAACGGATGCTAATCCATATGGGGGGCGGGGAGCAGGGGATGAGTGGAGGAACTTTGGATTAGCCAAAAGGGAGGAAGGAGAAGGCAAGGGGCATGGGGATAGGAAAGATGGTAGAATGAGATGAACATCATTACCCTAGGTACATGTATGATTGCACGAATGGTGTGACACTATTGTATTTAGAACCACAGAAGTGAAAAACTGTGCTCTATTTGTGTACAATGAATCAAAGAGCATTTCGCTATCATGTATAACTGATTAGAACAAAGAAATAAAACAAAAGAACATTGTCGGGCTGGGGATGTGGCTCAAGTGGTAGCGTGCTTGCCTGGCATGCGTGCGGCCCGGGTTCGATCCTCAGCACCACATACAAACAAAGATGTTGTGCCCGCCAAAACTAAAAAATAAAGATTAAAAAACATTCTCTCTATCTCTGTCTCTCACTCATTGTCCCTGGCCACAAACAGCTATCAGTTTAGTGGGAAACACAGGTATATGAAGAGATTATTTCAACATGAAGAAGAAAGTAATAAGAAAGAGGTTTTCCAGACAGCCATCAGAACAGAACTGAGGGTTCAAGGAAGGCTTCTCAGAGAAGATGCCACCAAGGCTGCCCTTCGGGGTATCTAGAAGTTTATAAAGGTGGAGAGGACCAGGAGGCCAGCAAGAGAGCTCATTTTAGGCAAAGATAGCAGTATCTGCTAAGCAAAGCCTTGGAGAGAGTAGAGTCCAGGTGTGCATGTATAAATATAAGCCAATAGAGATTTATCAAAGTATAAGTTGTGAGACTTAGAGGGTGGCTAGAGAGGCTAAAGAGTCTAAACAGGTGCCCCTTTTGGGTAGAGTTTGTGTGCCATCACAAGAAGCTTAGGCTGACAGATTTTAGAGGTCACTGCAGCTGCAGGGTACAGAATTGAAGGATACAAGGCTGATACAAGATTAGTTAGGAAATTGTTGTACTAGCCCCAGACACATAGGATGAGAGCTTGTCCTAGGACCGCATTAGTAATGTTTCAGGGAAGAGCAATTTAGGAGACAAAATTTGCCAAATTTGATTGATTGCTCAGTTATAGAGAAGACAGAGAAGGAAGAGTCAGGTTGTCTCTTGGAGATCACAGTGGATGCTGATGCTGTTAGCTGAAGTCGGAAACAGTAGTGAAAGAATGAGTGAGAAGAAGTGGGAGCCAGGACAGGGGTGTTTGTCTCCAGATACCTCTCGGACACATAGATAAATATGTCCTGTATGAAGACTGATATTTGAATATGAAGGTCAAAAGCATGATTAGGGTTGAAGATCTGATCTGGAACTCTTAAACATACAGCTATTATGGCAAAAGTTATGCAGACAATAAACTCATAAAGGAGATTTCATAAAGAAAGAAGAGTGGAGAGACAAGGATATTAACTAAGGGAACATTCAGGTATAAGGAGAAGAAAAGAGAAGTTCCCAAGGGCCCAAAAGAAGTACATGGGGCTGGGGATGTGGCTCAAGCGGTGGCGCGCTCGCCTGGCATGTGTGCGGCCCAGGTTCGATCCTCAGCACCACATACAAACAAAGATGTTGTGTCTGCGGAAAACTAAAAAGTAAATATTAAAAAAAAATTATCTCTCTCTCTTTAAAAAAAAAAAAAAGAAGTACATGAAGTACAAAGAAAAAATGGTGAATTGGAAGTCAGGGATGTAAGGCAAGCAAGAAGGAGTAAGTGATCGCTGGATGTGGTGGCGGATGTCTATAATCCCAGCAGCTTGGGAGGCTGAGGCAGGAGGATGGCGAGTTCAAAGCCAGCCTCAGCAAAAGCAAGGCATTAGGCAACTCAGTGAGACGTTGTCTCTAAATAAAATACAAAAGAGGGCTTGGAATGAAGCTCCGTTATTGAGTGCCCTGAGTCAATCCCCG
The DNA here is from genome assembly GCF_052094955.1 of Ictidomys tridecemlineatus. Classification (NCBI taxonomy): domain Eukaryota; kingdom Metazoa; phylum Chordata; class Mammalia; order Rodentia; family Sciuridae; genus Ictidomys; species Ictidomys tridecemlineatus. The sequence goes on from NC_135487.1 coordinate 116,354,606, forward strand.
GTACCCCCTTCCCCAAAAGAGGACGTGATCAGCAGTGCCCAGTGAGCAGAGATGTTCATCAGGAGAAGAATGGGAAAGTGTACAACCATCTATTCTATCTGAATGGAGATCATTGTGCCCTATGCAAAACTTTTCTGGTGGAAACCAGACTACAATCATTGAAACGTGAGAAGTGAGGAAGCAGAGATAGCCAAGTACAGACCACCCTTTAAGGAAAATTGTATCAGAAAAGTAAGAGTTGAAATTGTGTCTAGAGAAGACGACATTGTAGTCAGATGGAAAAGGCCTCAAGATTTTTATATTCAGAAAGAGCCATTCAGTCCTGCACACCAAACACTCTCTCTCTCTCTCTCTCTCTCTCTCTCTCTCTCTCTCTCTCTCTCTCTCTCTCTCTCTCTCTCTCTCTCTCTCCCCTCATACTGGGGATTGAACCCATGGCCTGGCACATGCTAGGCAAATGCTCTACCCCCTGAGTTATACCCCCAGTCTGCATCAAACTCTCTTATATCTAGGCTTCTTATCCTACCTAACCAATTCTTTGGAGGGCCAAAGTTAGTCCATGTTTCTTTGCTCTGAGTCTTTTCCCAAAGTCAGGCATATCTCTATTCTCATACCAACATTCAAACATTTTACTTACCCACCAACAAATGAGCTTCCCAGAGTACGGCAGAGGGAATATAGAGGGCCCAGGCCATGGGAACACAGCTCAGCTTCATGGTAAATGCGTCTAGGTCTTCTGCAACCCAAACACACTGATTTTCTTCAACATGAAACCTCTCAAATTAGAAAAAAGGAAGTAAATCTAACTGTCTCATCTCTATGCACCTGTTGTCAAGTTTGTAATTGGCTTTCATCATTCAGATTTGTTCAGGTTATTTCTGGTGCCATTTGTATCCTTAAGATTGTGCAAGAAATGATAGCACCTTCAGTTCTTCAATATTCCTTTGAAGAGCACAGAGACCTTTCAAAAACATGTGATTATCTGGTAATCAACTGGCCTTCATGTGCACTCTGGGAAAAGTCAATATCACTGGTGAAACATCTGGGAACAGAAGGTGGAAAATTGCTTGAAGAAAATCATGGAGAAATCAATGATATGAATTCAAGTGCCCTGTTTCAACCTGCTCCAAGCTTCCATGTTTCTAGTGACTAGAAGTAGCAAGACAGAGGGGAAATTATTGGCAATGGCACCAAGGCAGTTATCAGATTAATTCTTAGTAGGCTCTGACCATCCAAAACCAAAACAAATTTGTACTCAAATTTCTCTAGATTCATAACTTAGTTCTCTGATCCTGCAGGACAACGTAGACTGTTCAGTCTCATTGGAAGTCTGAGTAAGGCAAGGAAGAGTCTCCTGGGAAAGAGCAAAGGAAAAAAGAAATCAACTTCCAGAGGCCCCAGAAGCAAGCCCAAGGCTCAGGCTCATAGCCAAAGCTCAAGCCACTGATCCTGAGGAAATTAGAGACAGGAGGCATCTGATAGCTTTAGAAACTTGAGGAGACCTCAGAATAAGGGCAATACAGAGGCTACAGCATCCCTCTTTGGCTCTAGGTGGCCTTATATGAGAATCATTGTTCCTGCTTACAAATGTTTCCTGTTTGAGACCTTCTCAATGGCAGGCCCACTCCTCTTCTTACAGTGAGCACACTCTTCCCCATTCTCCACTCATAACATGCACCAGGGTCCCCATAGGTTATTCAGAAATGAGATAAGCCACAAGAAATGGGGAAAGGCAGTCTCACTTAAAGTCAAAAGGAGGAACAGCATGACCAATCAGTTGTGCAAAAGCCACAGATCAAAGCAGACAAAAAAGCAAAATGGGTATGAGAAAGTGGGTCTTTCTCAATCTAAAATAAGCATTTAGAATAAATTTTCCATTATCTGAGAAGCATGTTTTTATGCAGGTGGCCTCAGGGAGTTCAGAGGTGGTTGAATATGGGTGTGGGGTGGGGGGAAGGCAGTGAGGCAGTAAGCCCTGCAGCTGATGTGTTATGAAAGACCCAGCAGCCTCAAAGAGGAAGAAAAATCTAACCAGTCCTAATAAAAATTCAATAAATGAAATGTGTTTAGATGGACCTTCACCCTTAACAGTCCCACAGCACAGAGAACCTCAGGGTTACATAAGGTACTTCTTTAAAATCACAAAAATCTTTCCCTTCCCAGGCTACCCCTTCTCCTTAACTGCCCTACCCATAATGTCATCCCTAGATAGAAGCATCATCTAGGTACCCTGTACCATCTGCATCAGTTCTTATAGGATCCCACTCTCAATGTAGAAAGCAAGAAGGTCTCTGAAGATCTTGCTTGAAAATCTTTATAATCCCCATTCATCAAATTCTGACGAATGAACTGTTTAGAAGAGGTGTAATTTACTAGGTTAAAAAAAAAGCAACAGCTTTTTCTTATGGATGATTCTATCCCAAAGCTTCACTACCTCCACTTCACAGTCTCACCCACTATTATGGTTTAAGTCTGGATTGTCTTCGAAAGGCTCATGTGTTGAAGACTTGGTCCCCCCAAAACAGCAGTGTTCAGAGAAATGAACGGATCATGAGGGCTCTGACCTCATATGTGGATTAATTCATTGAGGAATTTATAATTTGGACTTTTAGGAGGTGGTGGAAAGTGTAGGAGGTGGGACTTAGTACAAGTGAGTGGGTCCCAGGGGCCAGTGCCCTTGGGACTATATCTTGTCCTGTGCTTTTTTTCTCTCTCCTTCTCTCTCTCTCTCTCTTTTTTTTTTCTCTGCTACCTACGTGCTATGAGCTGAACACTTTTCTTCATCATGCCTTCTGCCATGATGTTTCTGCCCAGAGCAATGGAGCTACACCAACATGGATTGAAACTTCATTCTGAAACCATATACCAAAATAAATATTTCCACCTTTAAATGGTTTATGTCAGGTACTTAGGTCATAGTAACAAAAAGTTGTTCAACATACACTATAGCCAATGCAGGTTTAATGTAAACATAACCTATAGCCAATGCAGGTTTAATGTAAACAACCTAAGTCTTTCTTCCCCAAATTTTCATCGCAAAATAAACGCTCTTATTTCTGGTCTGGCAGACATTTTCCTACTGCTACCTTGCACTGATGCTGGTAATTATGGGAATTTCTTCTAGGACCCAGGCAGGGTTTTTTTTTGTTGTTGTTGTTGTTGTTTGTTTGTTTGTTTTGTTTTGGCTAACATTTACAATGGCTCAATAAATCCTTTTATTTCAGAAACTCCTCAATCCTAAAAATTTTAGGTTAATACTTTTACTTTCACACTTCATAAATGAGGTTGGATAGTTTGTGACTATCCCATTTGTCAGTTTTCTTAACACAAAGTTTTTTTTTTAATCTTTGTTTATTTGGGGTCCAAAGATTGAACCTAAGGGTGCTCTGCCACTGAGCTATATCCCCAATCCATTCTATTATATTTTGAGAATGGGTCTTGCTAAATTGCCTAAGTTGGTCTTGAACTGGCCTCAACCTCTTGAAGGATCATAGGTGTGAGCCACCATGCCATGTGACATAATGTGTTTATAAATAATATTCCTTGAAGGTTGACATGGTGGAGCATACCTCTTATCCCAGTGACTTGAATCACAAGATTGAGGCCAGCCTCAGCAACTTAGTGAGACCCTGTCTCAAAATAAAAAATAAAAAGGTCTGGGGATATAGCTCAGTGGTACAATGTCTCTTGGTTCAATCCCCAGTACAAAATGCACGCGCGCATGCACATACACATACACACACACACACACACACACACACACACACACACACATTCCTTTATTATCTATAGCAGCCCTGTGGCTATTGAATACTGTCATGGCTTAGTGCATAGTATTGGAATTTGTAGTGATATCGTTCATCTAATTCCTAAGATTTGAAAATGTTTTGCAATACACGAAGTTATTCTTCACATATTTGATCTGATTTGTTTATTTCTTCTGAGAGAAGAAAGGAAGGGCAGAGAAAGGGAGGACCAGGGAAGGGGAAAGGAAATGAGAAAGAAAGAACACGCTAGAACGCATGTTGGGTCACCCTGGTGAACAAGTCAGACATGAATTAACATGTTCCTTTCTATACACCAATTGCACTCATAGTTAAAGTTTCAGAATACACATCCAGAAATCATGATGAAGATGCTTTCAGCTCTCCCACACACCAGAGGTCTCACTCAATTGTCTGTGCTTCAGAGAGTGACTCCCAGTTCTTTAAAAGGCCAACTTTTACCCTCAGTCCCTAGAAGTATGGGAATCTCATCTCGCTGCCATGTATGTCTCATTTTCATATAGAAAACTTACATATTCCTATAAGACAGTTTCCTGAACTATTCTTTCAACTTGACTGCTGGCAGTAAAAAAGGGAATTAAGAAGCTTTATGGAAGATAGTGTCCTGGGCTCTTTCCTTTGAAAATCAAAACTGCTTGAAGTTCTTGGGTCATAGACAATTTTTGTTAAAGGTGCCTTTTTAAAATTCTGTTTGTGATGTTTTGCAGGTTTGCTTAACAAAACAGCTTAACAGAGTTATTCTAAACTGGCATGTCACAGAGGTAGGCAGAGTGGTTGGTTTGTTTGTTTTTGTTTCAGTTCTGGGAATTGAATCCAGGAGCACTCTATCACTAAGACACATCCCCACCCACCACACACACCCTTTTTTATTTTGGAACAGGGTCTCACTAAGTGAGCTGGGGCTGGCCTTGAACTTGCAGATCCCCTGCCTCAGCCTTCCAAGTAGTTGGGACATAGGCATGTGCCACTGCACCACTCTTGGCAGGCAGGTTCTTGCTGGAGCCCCAGATGAAGGTTTATCTTCCTTTTCTTTGCAGCTTTATTTGAGACTGCCATCACAGGGCACCGCCTCCAGCTCTCAGCTCCCGACAGATTGGTTGATGTAAGTTGTTAATTAGTTGAAATAAGTCTCTCAATTTCCTTTTTTTAAAATAGTTTTTAGTTGTAGAGGGACATTCAATATCTTTGTTTATTAATTTATTTTTTATGTAGTGCTAGAATTGAATCAGTGTTCTGCCACTGAGCTAGAGCCCCAGCCCTCAATTTCCTTTTTGAAGTAGGATATCTAGCAGAACCACTGACTTCTTTCCCCAACGTGTGTAACTGAGAAAATTAGTGTCAATGGCCTGCCTCTAATCTGACAGAAAATTCCTATAAGTATCTGTTTTGTGTGGTAATACAGAAATATTAGATTATTAATTATAACATCATTACCCAGAGAATATTTTTTTTTTGTATCATGGATTGAACCCAGGGATGCTTAACCACTGAGCCAAATCCTTGGCCCTTTTTTATTTTTTATTTTGAGACTAGGTCTCACTATTCTCATCAAAAACAGCTAAAAGTTCTAGTTAGTCCAGTGAGGTAAGAAAAGAAAAGGCACACAGATTAAAAATAAATTAAATTATAAGCCCCTTCTTGTACACAACATGATTGTCTACATAGAAAAATCTCAAGAATCTGAGCTGGGGCTGTGGCTCAGCGGTAGCGCACTTGCCTGGCATGTGTGAGACACTGGGTTCAATTCTCAGCATCACGTAAAATAAAAAAACAACTAAATAAATTTAAAAAGTAAAAAAAAAAAAAACCCTCAAGAATCCATTAAAAAAAAACCACCTAGAATAAGTGAGTATCCATCAAGGTTGCAATGTATAATAAAATGAACACACAAAAATCAATGTATTTCTACAATAATAGACCTTAAACTGTACTACAATATAGTAGACCTTAAACTATATTACAAAGCTATAGTAATAGCATGGTATTGGCACCAAAATAGACATGTACATCAATGGCACCAAATAAAGACACAGTGACAAATCCATATAAATACAATTATCTCATATTAGATAAAGGTGCCAAAAACATACATTGGCGAAAAGATAGCCTCTTCAACAAATGGTGCTGGGAAAACTGGAAATCCATATGTAACAAAATGAAATTAAACCCCTATCTCACCCTAAGTACATATACAAAGACACAAAGGATGTGACTCTACTTTGTGTACAACCAGAGATATGAAAAATTGTGTTTTCTATGTGTAATATGAATTGTAATGCATCTGTTGTCATATAACAAATAAAATTTTTTTTAGAAAATTTTAAAAAACCTATCTCTCACCACGTACAAAACTCAACTCTAAGTGGATCAAGGACCTAGAAATTAGACCAGAGACTCTATGCCTAATAAAAGAAAAAGTAGGCCCAAATCTCCATCATGTTGGATTAACAAGACTTCCTAAACAAGACTTCTAAAGAGCAAGAAATAAAATCAAGAATTATTAATAGGATGGACTCAAATTAAAAAGCTTCTTCTCAGCAAAAGATACAGTCAATGAGGTGAAGAGAGAGCCTTATGAAATGGGAACAAATTTTTACCACATACACATCAGATAGAGCACTAATCTCCATGACATATAAAGAACTAAAAAAATTTAACACCAAAAAAACCAAACAACCCAATAAATAAATGAGCTAAGGAACTGAACAGATGCTTCTCAGAAGATATACAAGCGATCCACAAGTAAATGAAAAAAATGTTCAGTATCTCTAGTAATTAGAGAAATACGAATCAAAACTACTCTAAAATTTCATCTCAAATCCTCTCTTAAAACAACAACAACAAAGTTTTAAACCAGGTACTGGGTGGCTGTGGCCCATGCCCTTAATCCATGTAATTGGGAGGCTGAGGCATGAAAAGCTCGAGTTCGAAGCCAACCTGGGAAATTTAACGAGACTTTGTCTCAAAATTAAAAATAAAAAGGGATAGGGATGTAGTTCAGTGGTAAAGCATTGCTAGGCTCAATCCTTAGTATGCGGTGGTGGGGGGGAATATTAGAAATAAGAAAGGTAATATTATCTGAGACTAAAATTTATTTTTTTATAGAGAGAGAATTTTTAATATTTATTTTTTAGTTTTTGGTGGACACAACATCTTTATTTTATTTTTATGTGGTGCTGAGGATTAAACCCAGAACCCTACGCATGCCAGGTGAGTGCGTTACCGCTTGAGCCACATCCCCAGCCCAAAAATTTATTTTTTAAAAATCAAGGCGATTACAACATATGAGAAAGAAAGCAAAGGGAGGACAATTAAAAAATATATATCTGAAGTTAATTTATGATAAGAACAATAATCTAGACTTTTGACACACCTAATTGAAACAGATAAAAAGATGTCTTCCTCTTATTCAACCATTCAATGATATTTTATTATCTAAGAAGTGATGTTGGGATGACCTTAAATCATAGTCATGCTGGAAATCAGGACCTGGTCCTCGTTCCCGTTGTTGAAGATTAAACACCCGAGAAACATGGAGGCAAGAGTAGAAAGCAAGTTTTATTTAAGAGAGAGACAGAGATAGACTTCTCCAGAGAGAAGGGGGCCCAGAGCTGGGTATCCATGGGAGGGCGTCGTCTTGTCTCTTTTATAGATCTCAGATTTCCTCTCCCCATTTCTTCCTTCTCTTTCTATCTTGCCTAAGTGCTCAAAGGCAGAAAAGAAGCAGCTCAGTGGGGTAATCATTAGCAACTCCTTGTGTCGGGAGGAGGGATACCCCAGAGAAGTTAGCAACCTATTGTGAGGGAGAAGTGCTCTGGAGATGTTATGATCCCATTTCCTTTTCTTTGACAATTAGCCCTCATCTTTCCAAGCTGATCCAAGTCTTTGGCCCTGTCTCTGACCCTGTCTGAATGTTGTTACAGAAAATTGAGTTGTAGGGAATCGAGTTTATTTCCCTGAAGAGAGAAATGTTAACGATTAACAAGCTGATTTACCTACCTGGAAGATCTTGAAAAATGTTTGGGAACTGGAGGGATCATGTACAGATATATATTAAAAGATAGTTGAAAAGTCTGTATAAGGAGAAGTTAAACACTTAAAGACTTTTCAGTAACTACATTTCCCCTACCACAGTCTAATCCTCAGGAGAAATTGAACCAGCCAGCATCTGCAGGTCAGCTCAGGTGAACTGAGTGACTATAAACTGCAGTACAATGGAATCTGCTGTATCACCCATGCACCCTATCTTAGGATGCCTCTGACAAGCATGCTTAAACCTGGCAAGCAAGGAAGGAAACCAAGAATTAGGAAGACATAAGATTCAGGAAACAAACAAATGACCAAAAATGCAACATTTATTATCTCTGGAGGAAAGAAAAAGATTCTTCAAGAAAGGAAATGAAGCAGGAGGGTGGTAACTTTAAATGATAAAGATAGTTCTATTTTGGCAACGTCAGTCTCTCAATCTTTAGTGAATGACTTAGGAATGAGCAGTTCTAATACAGTAGTATCATGGAGAAATTGCTGCAGGGTTTCTCGGAAAGTTTTTCTCATTCTAAGGAACACATAAAAGTCATAGTTAGTGCCCTTCTATCTGGGTATGATGCTTAGAACCACTGTACTCATCTAGCTGGTAATCCAAGGGCAGCACCCAGAGAATTGAAGAAAAACAGGCCCAGAATCCTGATATAAAGAGACACTCTGTCTCTGGACTTTTTTTTTAATGTGAGATAACACATTTCTTTATCGTTTAGGCCAGTTTGAATCATGATTTCCTGTTATTTTCAACTGAAGTCATCCTGATAAAAGAAAGAAAACCCAGCCAGGTGCAGCAGCACATGCTTGTAATCCCATTGACTCAGAGGCTGAGGCAGTAGGATCCCAAGTTCAAGGCCAGCCTCAGCAACTTTGCGAGCTCCTCAGCAACATAGAAAGACTCAGTCCCAAAATAAAAAAATAAAAAGTACTGGGGATGTAGCTCAGTGGTAAAACGCCCCTGAGTTTAATCCCTAGTACCCAAAACAAAAAACGAGGGAGCCAAATTCTGAAGATGATTACCAAAATGGAAGGCACCTGATTTTCTGGGTCATGGACTTCCTCAAAGAAAGCCCAAAAGCTAGTAATGAGAGGGGAGATGTAAGTATAAACACATAAATTACCTAAAAATAGAAGAAAATGCAGTGTAGAGCCACATACTAATAAAATGTGATTTCCTAGGAAAGTAAAGATAAACCTGGGGGCTGTGACTGTGGCTTAGAGATTGATTGTTTTCTTAGTATGCATGAAGCTGATGCATGTGTGAGAAATAGCAAGTTGGTAGTCCATTTTTGGAATATAGTATTTAGTGTTAATTGGGATGTAAGATCCAATTGTAGCCATTTTAACTATAACCCTTTCCTTTCCCTGCCACAATTTTAAAATTAGCCAATCAGGTAGATTGAAACCCCAAGCTCCTCCCATCGGAGCAAGGGGCAGTGCTGCATTAGGGATAAAAACAGGTGGACTGCCCACCCAATGTGCTCAAATGTGCTTGCTTGGCAGGTTGGGTAGGATGCCCTCCTGCAGAAGTAAAGTTTGCCTTGCTGAGTTACTTTGGAGCGTGTGTTTGATTCATTATGGCACCCCTGTATTTTTAACACATGCATTTCTAGCACCACCAAAAAAAAAAAAGAAAGAAAAAAGAAATTCTTTCCTGCCAATAATGGCAGGAAAAACATTTCTCAAATATTAGTGCAAAAAAGATACCTGTAAGGAAAGAACTGAATGAAGAAAATGGAGAGATGGCTCAACTTCAAGACAAACCAACCTATGGAGGGGGGCCCAGGAGAGAATGAGATCCATCTTCCCTTAATAGCCTGGAGTAGATATAGGGGAGTGAGGGAGTGGGGGAATTTTGCAGTTAGGCCATTGCTAGGGGGTTATCAGGGAAGGGGCCTTGTGGACATCACCTCCCTTCTTTGAGGTGGTCACTGTTCCATGTCAAACCAGGTAATTTGGGGATTCTAGTCTTGGATAACAATTTCCTTTTTTTGCATGGTGATGGAATACAATTTTGGTTTTTTTGCCTGATGATGGAGTATAGTCTGGGGCTTAGGTCAGGCTGAGTCAGAGTGACCTTCAGGTGACTCTTGTTCTAAGATGGAGGATATGTTTCAAAATGGTGTTGCCTATGTCAAGTTCTACCTAACAGTACTACGTCCATATGATATGATAGGAGGATTCTATCACCTACATGAATAAAGAGCTATAACTTGGGAAGCCTCGATGTAATATAGATGTCAAACGTTACCCAAATGATCTATAAATACAATGTAATTCTACAAATGTCTTAATAATATTATGAAAGTCCATCTTGAAGAGAAGCAGCACAATAACAGCAAAGAAAATCTTAAAACAGAAGAACTAGAGAAAACTTGACCTTCTGTATACCAATATACACTATAAAGTTGTAATAAGTAAAAATGTGTTACTGATGCAGAAATAGACAAATCAAATAAGATCTCTATATGGCAATTTAGAATGACATAGGTTACATTTCAAATTAGTGAACTACTTATTTAATTATATTAGAATAACTGATAAATGGAAAATGAGCCTTACCTTATTCCAAATCCAAACATAATTTCCAAGTAAACCTAATAAGATTTCAAGCAAAGGTAATAAATGTATTACCTTTTTGAATTCTTAAGATGAAGAAAGCTTCCTTTGTACTGCTGTTATAAGGTACTACAGGACAGATTTTTTACAATTAACATGAATTTAATAGGCCCTAGATCTGGAGGCTAGGAAATCCAAGATGGAGGAGCCAGTGTCTGGAGAGGGCCTTCATGCTGTATCACCTCATCCAATGGCAGAGGGCAAAGAGAGGGTGAAAGAGCAAAAAAGGAGCCCAACACATCCTTTTATAAGGAACCCATTGCTGCAGTAACAAACCATTCACAGAATAGCAGCATTAATCAATTTGAGGACAACTCTTGTGGCTTAATACCCTCTCATTAGAACCCATTTTGAAATGCTGCTGCATCAGTGATTATGTTTCCAACACGTTTTGGGGGGGACACATTCAAACCAAAGCATGAAGTACATCACATGACCCAGAAACTATAGTTTTATTTATTAACGTACAACAAAGGCTTTTTGTTCTAGTCCTTGGGATATACCATTAAATAATGCAAAAACCTTGCCTCACATTGAGCTTACATTTTACTATATATGTGAATATCTGAGCCAAAAAAATGCAGTAATAGATGTTAGTGTCTGTAAACAAGTCTGGATGGCGCCTGGCATTTTGCCAGAGGGAGTGGTTTGTGAAGTAACGCCAGCGAGCCATTAAGTGTGGAGATTCTTTATTGGTTGACTGCTGTATCGAGTTTATGTTAATTAAGACAAGCTGTGTGGAATGTATATATACCCCTCCTGTCCTACAATAAACGGTTCCCACTCCTGCTGTATCAATGTACACAAGTTGCTCGACACCCCCCAGTTATTTTGCTGCAGCCGGACTGCAGCAAATAGATATATAATAATAGATAATATAATAATAGATACCATGGAAAAAATAAAACAGAGTAATAATAGTGGGGAGGGTGGGTAGGGGAGGACTTGCTGAAGAGGACATTTGAGAGAGGTAACCAGATTCCACAGAGCATACTCCAGTAAGGCTTTTATTTAAAGGTACAATAAGAGATCTAAGCGTGGGGGCACATGTCTGTATTACCAGCACTCAGGAGGCTGTTTCTCCAGTCTATTCCTCCTCCCCAACATCCTCTTTTTTGGAATTCTAAATTCTAAAGAAAGCCCTCTGAGATAAATTTTCTTCTCCTCAGTTTAAAAGATAACATGTGGCTAGAAAAGCTCTGTGTCTATCTCTGAGGGACTCCTGGGTGGCTTGGGGCTTTACCCTTAGCCAAGATAAACTAAACAAATCCCACTCTTGGCAGTGGGATTTATGTGTGATTTAAACTGAAACCTGACTGATGATCCCTAGGGTTTCTTTACTCATGTTTTTTTTTTTTTCTTTTTTGTATAATGACAGGTTTTCAATGAGCCTAAACAGTTAGTAGCTGGGCTTGATTGTATGACCAGAGCGATATTGAAAACTCCTCTAGGAACTTCTGCTTTGAGCTCTCCCGTAACCAATATGGTTGTATCCAGACAACAAAGTGCAAATAAAGGTCAGGTGACAACAAGGACCTTGGAGTACTTGCACTTCTAGGAGTCTTATCTTCCCTATTGTATCTCCCTCCTCACCCCACCCCAACACCGCCACCCTGCTTTTATTTTCTTCCTTTTGTTACTGGGAGGCACAACATCCTGACCAGAGTAGGAAGAGGCTAGGCTCCAGTAACATTTGAAGTCAAAGTGGTAGAAAATGGGTTTACCCAAAGATAGCTGTGAAGGAAAATCGAAGAAACTTACTGGTTCAAAGTTTCCATATCTGAAAAGCTCTGGGACTACGAAAACCTTTTTAAGTGGGAAAAGGGAGCCAGACAAAGGCATAGACAGAGGTTTATTTAGGAAGGTAGATACACATTCAAGAGAGAATGGGTATGTCTCAAGAGTGAGAAGCAGCCCTCACTTGGGGTGAGAGTCCAATATTTATAGAAGGGCTGTACTAGGGCTGGACAGGAGGCAGATCCAGGGTGGAGCTGCACAATTTCCTGCAGTTTTCCTGCACTTGCGTGTTTCCCTTATTTTACAAGAGCACTGGCCACTGGGCCAAGGTTGTGGGCCAGGACATGGGCCAAGGTTTACAACTGTGTTTTCTCCATCTCAGTGGATTGATTTTGCCTTTCAATGGCTTTGGGGTGTTTCCCCACAAGATTCCATATTTCTCTCTCCTTATTCTATATCACTATCTCAATAATACACTTAAATTATACTAAGATAAGCAATATTTAAGAATCCTCAACATTTCAAGAGGGTCAAAAAAGGGAACCCTAATATACTTTAGAAAGACATGCACATAAAAGACAATGTGATAATATTCTTTGAGCCAGCCATTGTACTTCTAGGAATCTAACCTGCAGAAACATATAAGCAATCAAATATATCATCTAAGATTGTTATTTATTAAAGCATTGAAAATTTTGAAAACATTTAAAATATTGGTTAAATAAAATATGGTATGGTATTTGTACTATGGAATATTATATGATCCTTAAAAAGAAAATACTCCCTTGGGGCTGGGGTTGTGGCTCAGTGGTAGAGCACTCAACTAGCATGTGTGAGGCACTGGGTTCAATCCTCAGCACTGCATATGGAATAAAATGAAGGTCCATCAACAACTAAAACAAAAATTGAAAAAAGAAAATATTTCCTAAGAAAGAATTCCACAATATCTTATTAAACAAAATAAGCCAACTGCATAATTGTATGAAAAGTATACTCCCATGTACGGTCTTTTAAAAACTACACATATGTATTATATTACAAGTTTAATATATATAAATTCATAATGTAAACCAAAACTTCAACAATGGTCACTTATACAAAGGGGAACAAGATTAAGGGGAGTAAGCACAAAAAGAAACGTTCACTTTTATTCTTTGTATTTCTGTATTATTTGAACTTGTGCTACAATGAGCATGAGTTTTTGTCTCATTGTTTTTTATGAACATGTAAACATATATAATGTGAAGCAACTTTAAAAATACATAAACTTATTGTGGCAGACAGAAATGTGGTTTGATATATTAAATGTTAGTATTAATTATTTCTGGTTTGTGGATTTATACATGATATAAAATTTTGTTGCTGATCTGTATTTTAATTTATATAAAAGAATATATTATTAGTATGGTAAAAGAATTTACATATAAATAAAAGGAAAGAAGTTACTACTCTGTAATTTATAGAGAAACAGACCATGTATCTACAAAATTGGGTAAAGAAAATAAATGAATAGGAAAATCACAAAAGAAGAAATATAAATGGTTAATAATCTTAAACTCTCTAAATTTTAAAGAATATAATTTGTCATAAAGTAAACCTTCAATAACTCATTAATTGTAATTAATGATTCTAATTATTACAACAATATATGCATAAGAAATCTGATTATGTGACCATAAAAAATGAGTATCACAGAAATCTATGGCCAATCTCAACAAAGTTCAAAATACTGAATGCAAGAACTTTTCACAATGATGCTGTTATATTCCATCAAAAAGGAAGCCTCTTCAAAGGGCACTCACTAAACCCCCAAGAAATCTGGCAGTCACAATTCTAACTTAGGAGGAATGGCTTCTCTGAGGTCAATAAGCCAGCAGGGAGTACCCATTCCTCACAGAGGACTCACCTGAAGTTTGATTTTCTGAAAACTATTAATTACAAAACACAGTGATACTTTTGTTCTACATAGGATAAAAGGGAAGAGGACATGGAATAAGAATAGAAATTGAGTCAGGCACAGTAGCACAGGTTTTTAATCCCAGTGGCTGGGAAGGCTGAGGCAGGAGGATCTCAAGTTCAAAGCCAGCCTCAGCAACTTAGTGAGGCCCTAAGCAACTTAGTGAGAGCCTGTCTCAAAATGAAAAGTAAAAAGAGCTTGAGATGTACCCGAGTAGTTAAGACTCATGGGTTAAATCCCCAGTACAAAAGACAAAAAAAAAAAAAAAAAAAGCAACAGAAGTTGAGCAGATAAAAGGTCAGTTTTAACATTCCGAATCCACATTGTCTCCCACATCCTACCCATTTCTATCTTCCCCAGATTCTTATCATTGAAGAGAAATGGACCCCAGGGAGCTCAGTCTACACTCCCACCAATGTAGCCTTGAAAAAGTAAGCAACATTGTTTTCATAATATTTCTCTATAAAAGTAATACGTGATCTCAACAGAGAAATAAGAATGAAAATTAAAATCACTGATAATTCCATCACCCTAAAATAATCCCTTTTAATATCTTGGTATATGTTGGTCTCTTTTATCATTTCTGATGTCATACATACTTATTTAAGCATTCTCATGTAACCTGTAACATAAGCGTTTTCCATGTTGCTACTATCTCTTAGTGACAGTAATTTTATTAGTGATATTGTGGCTGTGTGGACGTATAACCCAAGAGTCTTCATGTTGGGAAGTGCTGAGACACAGATGGATTCAGTACAGCCAGCCATTGGGGACCATATTTTCTGTTGGTTTTAATATAGAAAACTTGAGGACTCCCAGAGGTAACTCTGGAATAGTCCTCCTGCAGAATTCCCTCCACCTCTCCAGGGGGGATTTAGGCCAGTAGACACCAGATCCTTGCTTCTTTTGAATCTCTTCCAGAAATACCAGGGGTAAGACAATGGAGACTAAATGCGGTTCTGATAATCTGGCTCTTCCTCTGGAGCTTCCGGGTGCATGAGAAGTGAATAAGTGATTGTGTTCTCAGCCTAGGAAAAGCAGAAACACGCAGTGGAGATCCACACCGAGAAGAGGTCATGGGACAAACAACAACAGAAGAGACAGCAGGGGAGAGGGAAGAGACAGAAGGAAAAGGAGGTGGCAGGGGTTACTCACTCCAGTTTTGGCAGCATCCTCAGAGTCAATGACATTGGCTGTGGGCAAAAAGAAGACAAATTAGCCCACGCACTGCTGGAGAAGAGGGCTTGTTTGTGCAGCTGCCAAGGCTACAAAAGCAAACCCCAAACCAGACTTGAGTCAAGGACTGCTGACCCCAACTCAGGCCTGTACACCAAGCTTCATTCACCCACCCTGGAGCATCCCAGTCTCAGAGGTCCCCACTGTCCACGCTGGCAAAGGAAAGCAGCAGTCTTTGCACCACATTCTTTTTAGAGAATTGCTGAACTTTCCTAGAAGCAAATCAGGCAGATTTGGGGATCTGAGATATTGGGGAAGAGGAGAGGGGTGTTCAGTCTCAGGGTAAAATGAAGTCCAGATTTTTGAGGGCCACAGGCTTCAAAGAGGGAACACCAAAGCCATTTCTACATTGGCCAAATGCAGTACCTCTTCTTTGGGGACTTTGCTTCAAAAAGAAAAGAAAAAGTGAGGAAGAAAGAGGAGGGGAGAAAAAAAAAGGAAAGAAGTCAGAGAAGAAAGGAAAGAAGACAGAAAAAAGACTCAAAAGACAGAAAAAAAAAGGATGGAGGAAGGGAAATGGAGAAAGAAGATAGGAAGGCAAGAATTGAGAAAGGGGGAAAGGAAGGAAGGAAAAGCAAGCAGTAGGCATGCGGCACACTCCTGTGGTCCCAGCAGCTGGGGACTTTGAGGCAGGAGTATTGCAAGTTAAAGGCCAGCCTGGGCAACTTAGTGAGACCTTATCTCAAAACATAAAAAAGACTGGGGATGAGGTTCATTGGTAGAGCACCCCTATGTCCAATCCCCAGTACCACAAAAAGTCATGAAGAAAAGGCAGGAAAGGGGCAGGGACAGAACTTTGTCTGATAAATATCCAAATTCCCACCTAACACTTTCACACTGGAAAAGTGAAATTAGAGCAAAAACATGTGGGAATTTGGATATTTAATAAATAAATTTTAGCTGCAGGGTGGGCTGAACACTGGACCCTCACTCATCTGTTCCTTATCACTTGTTTGCCTCAAGGCTGAACGCTCAACCCCCACCCTTCTGGTGGAACGAAACCCACATCTGGCCCCTGCCTGGTCTGCCTGAGGGCAGAAGATGACACCCTTAGCAATTACTGTGAGATCCAATCACTGTACGCCAACAAGGCAGCATGCTGACCCAGAGACCCCACTAGATTTTGACTATAAAAACTCTCTCCTGCTGTGCACCCCCCCATACTCTCACTCTCGCTTCCTCTCTCTCTTCTCTCTTTCCCGCTCTCGCTTTCCCTGCTCGCACTCGTTCTCTCTCTCTCTCTCTCTCTCTCTCTCTCTCTCTCTCTCTCTCTCTCTCTCTCTCTCTCTCCTTCCTTCTCTGTTTATCAGACATCGCCTCAATAAAGATCTCTTGGTCGCTGCGAGTGTTGTGGTCACTTTCCTTTCAAAAAGCAGCCTCAGTAATCTATAAATCATCATTTCCCTGGAAGTTGGGGAGGAGCCTGAGACAATGTCTCTAGTCTCTTCACGCACCCCCTGGACACAAAGAGCCCTTATTTGCTATGTTCCAAATTCTGGAACAAACCACTTTCGGAATTCTCCTTCTATTACATTCCTCAACAATCCCAGCAACTTACTATCCCTTTCTGGAAACCATCAGTTCCAGCGCTTGGCTGCATAGATGCCTCGTGAAATATTTATGCCAGAGTAGACAAAAATCAAACAATAAAGTGGTGAATCCAGCTGTGTTTGGACTTTTTTTCTACATCTGGTTTGGCCCCAGATGTGGACTCAGGCCCACATCCCACGTGGCCTGGCCAAGAGACACGCAGACCCTACTCAAAGTGCAGCTAAATGAGTAACAGATTGCTCAAGCTCTCAAATCTGTTGGCTCTGCTCTGAGTCATACTCCAGCCATCTGAGGTGAAATCTTCAAGGGCCTTTTCTTCCTGCCTGTTTTTGCTGTCATGGAAGCTGCAGTGAAAGTTCCATCCTCCTTTGTGCTCTGATTTTAACCACATTCAGGAAATCTCCTGGAATATTACTCATTTTACATACCTCCACCTGGGCCAGAGGTTGGATGATTACTGGCTCTCAAAATGTCAGACCTATAAGGGCCCAGAGGTCACCCAGACCAACCCACTTCCTTTCTCAGTGAGGTGACTGAACTCCATCAGGAGGAGTGACGTGCTCAATATTGTATTGTATGATGATGACAGAACCAGGCCAATATTTAATAAACTGACCCAAGTGGACATCAGAATCAACCACTGCCCACAAAATAAAACCCCACTAATGGCTCTCGTTCCCTCAGAATTTTCTGAAGCCCAAATCTCCTCTTAACTTTCCACTAAGAGCTGAGTTTTACCATACTTACATATTTCTCACAAATCTAAGCATTTTCCCCAAATCTTCCCCCTCCTTTCCTCTTAGACCCCTACTTCCTTAATCCTATTGGTCTTCATCTTACACCTTCTTACCCCTATTCTTTGTCAACTTTGCCAAGTCACAAGAAGACCCAAATATCTCTGACTTCCTGCTCTGCACATTTTCCCAGATTCCTATTTCCAGAAATTTGAATGCAGCCCTCCCTTCCCTATCTAAGACAGATGTTCCTTTTCTCTTCTCCAGTGAAACCTCTTTGGGCCCAGGAGTTAGACTCAGAACTGGCCAAGGGATTTGAGCCCCTGCCCTCTTCCCCCTGCCCCCTCCATCTCCTGTGCTTAGGCTGAACTTACATAAGCCACTGGTTGCTGGCTCCGATCCATCTGGCAGCCCTGGGTGGAACATCACTGAGCCCCCAGAGGGAATGCTGTACTCACCTAGTTCCTCAGGGAGGGTGTCTCCCATTTCCCTGTGCTCAGGGTTTCCTGAGAGAGCTAGGAGGGGCACATAGGAGGTTAGTAGGATTATGAGGTGGGGCTTTAGTTCTCAGGACCAAGGACCAGGGGAGGATTCGGTTAGAACCAACATGACCCATCCCTCACATGCCTCCTCTCCTACCTACTCCCAGCTGCCCTGCCCAGGAACCACTCTGGCTTGTAAAGGCTAGTCAGGGAGCCTTTTAGGCCAACAATCCCATGGGGATTCCTAGGACTGTCTTCCTTTGGCTTACTCTGCCTTTTAAAAGCATTTCTCTTTTTCTCGGTATCTCAGTACCTCCATACTTATTTATTGTCAGTAACTGGGATCCTGCTATGAATGAATTGCAAAGTGTTTTGTGAGATATTAGTAGTATTATTTTCTCTTTCTCAGTGGCCTGCAGCACCCTTTTCTCTTTCCTTGACCACTATCCTAGCCACAAAATTCCCCATTTCTATATCTTGGCCTCTGTGCCAGGAACGTTCTTCTAGGCCTCTTTGCCTAGCCAATTGCTACGCCAAACATCACCTCCTCCACTGTGGTAATTGCTCATATATATGTGCCTTCTACTCTCTATTAGGCATTGTTATGAGAGCTTAATCCTTATTCATTGTCAAAATAATCCCATGAGGTGGGTCCTATTAGTATCCCCATTTTCCAGATAAGGAAACCGAGGAACAGAAAAGTTGAGCAATTTACCCAAGGTCATATTGCTGCTGAGCTAGCTGTGAGCTAAAATTTGAATCCATGTAGTCTGGTCCCAGTCTGTACCTCAATCACTACAATATAGTGTCTCCCCATGAGAACTTCTCTAACTGCTCCAGAATGAGCTGGCTGCTATAGTTTGAATCTTGAGTGTCTCCCAAAGACCCTTGTGTTAAACCTTTGGTCTCTAGAACAATGGTACTGGGAGGTGGTGGAACCTTTCAGAGGTGGGCCTAGTGGGAGGTCTACAGTTCACTGGGGGTGTGCCTTTGATTTGCTATAGACACATATTCCCAGTCTCTTCCTTGCTTCTTGCTTTCTGACCACGAGATGTTCCTACTGTGATGTGCTGCCTTGTCACAGGCCCAAAGCAATAGAGCCAACTGATCATAGACTGAAACCTCTAAAACTGTGAGCCAAAATGAACTTCTAGGTGCCCCCATTTACATCACTATAGATTATTTATTTGTACTTCTGTTTTCCCCACACTGCTGAGTACTCCTGAAATCAGGAACTAGACTTCTTTATCTTGGCATCATCTACAGTGTCTAACACAGTGCTTGACACAAAAACAAGTTCTTTTGAGCCTTGCTGAATGGATAAATTAATAAATGAATGAATGAATAAAATAGAGCTAGATCTGAATGTTAAGGATTTGCTAGTTCAAATATAGGGGTTCCAGCAATATCTAGGGTTAGGGCCTCTTCTAAGCAGGAACTAATAACAAAAGTCAAGGAAAACCACAAACCTGAAGTCCGCTTTCGCTTGAGGTAGATCGTGACTACTACAATAGCCACAATGGCTACTACAACAATCCCGATAACCACAGGCACAATGATCATTTCCAGTAAAGGGTGGGTCGACTTGAGCCCTAGGGAAAACAGATCTGAGAATATGCTCCCTGTTCTTACTACCACCCTCTCACCCTCCTCCAGCAGGATGGTCCAGTGCCTGTCACCTGAAGCTCTTCTTTGACTAAGTCATCCACAGGTGTAAAACTTCACCCCACAACCTCATCTGCCCAGAGTTTTTATGGCTGAACTTGGGTCTTCCCCTTATTCAAGTTTCTCCACCAAACTAATAAAGGTATACTAGTGAGTGTCTAAGAGGAGAGGGACAGTGCTCAGGGGCAGTGGGGATGGTGGGCATGAAGCCTCCTACTGTCCAGAACATGCCAGGCCTTCAAGAGGAAATGGTCAAAACATGGGACATGAGAAAAATCGAGGTGAACTTCAGCTCTTAGCAATTTCCAGGAGTTTAAGGAACCTCTGTACCAATGAGAGAGCTCTATTTCACTACTATTCTCAGTAGGGTACCTATGTTTCAAAGTGGGACGACAGCCTTGTCACTTATCACCCAGGAACTGGGGGCTCTTAGCTCTGGCTCCTACTCCTTCCCACCGGTTTCAACAAGGCCTCTACAACTCTCTCCTTTGTCTCAGCACCCAACTTTGCTACCATAGCATTTCTCAGATCTCCAAGTGGCCTATATGACTTTAACCTAACCCCTTGCAACCCTTCCCTACATTTTAACAGAGTTCCCATACTTTGGACAGTGATGGTCACAGATTTTGATGAGTAGGGCGTCCTCCCTATACTTCCTTTGCAGTAGTAATCACCACTGTGACTGTGGTTTGCTGACGGGATGGAGAAGTTGACATTGAAATGGGAAAACTGCTTGGAATTTCCATTCTGGTAGAACGTGATCTTGTTCAGAGGGTTGTTCTTCCAGCTGTGGCACCTCAAAACAATGGTGTCCCCCTCCTGGAACACCAGTTGAGAGGTCTGGAGCAGCAGCCAGTCTGAAAAAACACAAAAGGACAACAGGACCCAGGATGTCATGGCTCAACTCTGAGACTCAGACCATCACTACTGGTGGGATATGATGTGCAGAGGGAAGGGCTTAAGTTTGGAACCAGGCAGTTTAATCTCTAATTTTGGATTCATTCATTTATGAGCTCTGGATTCTTGGGAAATTTTTAACTCTTCTGGGCCTCAGTTTCCTCATCTGTGCAAACAGGCATTATAACACTATGCATCTAACAGTTTCTCGTACACAGCCAGTATTCTGAAAACACTCATCTTCTCTGTTCTTTCCTGGGAGAAGGCAGCTGCAATGTTCTCCTGTCAAGGACACAAGAGACTTGGATTTATAGTCCCTTCCCTAGAGGAGGAAGGGAGGAACTCAGTCTGACTGAGAAAAGGACATTTGAGGACAATGCAGCAGATCCATGTTTCAGAAATAGCAGAAATCCTTAAACCTCCAACGAATGTCACTTTACTTGATAAATATTAATAAATGTAGAGCCTCAGTTCAATAGGATCTCTGAAGGCAATATCACAGGTGAATTATGACCTTGCTGTACATTTTTTGAGGATATTTGGGAATAAGGTAATGGGAAGTGCCTAATGAAGAGTAGCAGTAACAATAGTCATTGTTTGTTTGCTTTTGTGGTACTGGAGATTAAACCCAAGAGTGCTCTACCACTGAGCTACACCCAGCCCTTTTTATATTTTATTTTGAGACAGAGTCTTACTAAGTTTCCCAGGCTGGCCTCAAACTTGTGAACCTATTGCCTCAGCCTCCAGAGTTGCTGGGATTACAGGCAAGTGCCACCATGCCTGGCTAGCAATAGATGTTGTGATCACATAGTGGCTCTTTATAGAGAGCCTACGATTTTGTCATTGATCTGTTCAGCAAACATTTATTAAGTCCTGCCCTATCTCAGGTACTGGAAATACACAGATGGAAGGAGACGCAGGGCACCCAGCACTATGAGAGGTACAGAGATCAGGGAAATGATAATTCTCTCCAGAATATGACAGGTGAGGCATTAGTATACACATTGTTCAGATGAGGAAACTAAAACTTAAGCATTAGATGAATTCATCAGATTTATATGGCTAGTAGTTTCCAGGGTCAGGATTCAATCATAGTCTGTGTTATTGTTGTTGTTGTTGTTTGCTTGCTTGCTTGCTTTCTAATTTATTTTTGCTCTACCATAAAAAATGGAAGGGTTTTTGTGATGAAGGGACTTCCTTCTGCTTCTCTCACACTCAGCTGTGTGTCTGTGGCTTTTGGCACCCTCTTGCTCAATCAGGACTATTGCAAAAATTAATCATTCATATACGCTGAGAAATTTCTTAGGAATTTGGACCTCCACCCGACATACGAAGTAAAAAGGTGGGTGAAAAGGGAAATGACTGGGCAAACAAGCACCTCACGTCGATGTTTCCCAGTAAACAGACCACCTCCCTTTTCCACAAACCTCTGCAGTGTAAGCAGATTCAATCTCTCCAAGGCCCCTCCCTGAACTTCCTCTACTGACCAGAAAATACATCCAGATGCACGGGGTCACTGAGGCTTGTCTGGTCCATTTGACACCGGTACTCCCCACTGTTATTGTTCTTGGCCTTAAACTTGTAGCTGGGCTGAGTCTGGCCTGAGATGAGGCTCCCATTGTGGAACCACTGAGTAGAGTGGTTCTCAGGATTGCGGGTCCCTTGACATTTCAGTGTCACAGTGTCTTCCTGCAGCACCTGGATCCATGGGGGCTCAAGTTTCACCACAGCCTTCGGGAGATCTATGGAGGGGCAGAGAGAGGAGACAGTTTGAGCAAAGGGAACCCCAAAGGCCTAAGCAGACTCTGAATCCCAAAGAAGTATCTTTATTCCTATTGGGGGCACCAAGAGTAGAATCAGGCCTAGGAGGCTTTGGCAACTGAAGGCAATTCTTATTACTCATACAACCCACCACCAGGGGCCCAGGGAACTCTCAGGGCACTCAACTGATTCTCAGAAGGAGAGGGCAAGAGGAAAAAGGGAAGCCAGTTGTGGTGGAACATGTCTGCAATCCCACCTACTTAGGAAGCTAAAGCAGGAGGATCACAAACTTGAGGCCAACCTGGGCAACTTAGCAAGACCTTGTCTCAAAATAAAGTAAAATATTAAAAGGGCTGGGGATGTAGCTTAGAGGTAGAGCACCCCTGAGTATAATCCCTATACCAAAAAACAAAAAGAGGGGGGGCATGGAAAAGAAGAGAAGCAGGCAAGGTAAATACCCTAAAAATAAATAACATGCCAAGAATTGTTCTATCTATCTACCTAACTATCTATCTTTATCTCTCTGGATATTCACTTTGCTCCCCTATAAACTGAGGCACATTTGGACACTAGTGATAAATTTTTTCCAAAGCTTCGTCTAGACAAGAGGGGACATCTGGCAAGTGGAGATGTCAGACATAAGCGTTAGAGATCAGGTTTCTGTTGCAGTCTGATGTCATTCCTTATCCTTAAATAGGAGGTCAGAATGGCCAGGTCCCATACTCAAGCATACAGGAGTTTCTGTGATCTCAGAAGAATAAAGAGAGGAAGAAAAGCTAGAGGGTCAGTCCTGAGGGTGGGAGGAGGTTGAATGTACAGATGAAGAATTACCTGGCAGAGGTCACTCCGACAAAGCTCTCTCTGTCAAGAGAACAGGCCTTGAAGCCCTCAGATCTACTCAAAGTAAAGAATTTAACAACATGGGGCAATCTATGCATATCATATTATTCTGTATGTCCTTGAATTTTATTTGGAGAGAGGAAACTTGTTTTCTAATGAGGTTTTTAAAAGAAAAATCATATTTTGATATAATGCATAATAACTACACATATTTATGGAGTACATGTGATACTTTAATACATATATACAATGGGTAATGATCAGATCAGAGTAATTGACATATCCATCACTTCAAACATTCATCATTTCTTTGTGTTGGAAACATTCAAAATCCTTTCAACTAGCTATTTTGAAATACACAGCTAACCATCGCTAACCATAGTTTCCTTTCTGTGTTATGAAACCCTAGAAATTATTTCTCCTATCTAACCATACTTTCTAACTGTATCTCAGTACCCATTAAATATCCTCTCTCCGTTCTACCCCCTCCCTTATCCTTCCCAGGTTCTGGGAAGTAACTACAATTCTACTCTACTTCTTCAAGATCAACTTTTAAGAAATTCTTGATTTTTTTGTTTTCTTTTGTTTTTTAGTTGAGAGAGGATAAAATTTATATCTTCTGTGACAATGTTTGTAACATCTCACAGTAATAGAACCAGAAGGGTTGAAGCACCCACCCCCTTCCTCCTTGGAGAGAAGAAGCAGGGACAGGGCATCTCTGGGAGCCATGACCCTTTCTGGATCTGACCTGGTATGGAAGTTGGTTGTTGGTCTATTCAGAGTGCCTCCAGATAGAACATTGGGGCAGGGAGAAAATGTAGGTAGAGTACTTACCAGGTATCCCAGCAACAGGAGCTGTAAGAAAGAAAGCAAAGATCAACCAGGACCTGAATCCCCACAATGAACAGCCTGCCCGGAGTTCTTTCACCCTTAGTCCAATCCTTAGCCCACATATCCCTAGATGCATTTTCAAAAGTACTGAGAGCTCCCTCCCCAATAACAGAAAGAAAAGAAGGAAGGAAGGAAGGAAGGAAGGAAGGAAGGAAGGAAGGAAGGAGATACAAATCACTGTCTTATTTATTTATTTATTTTTACATCATTGTTTGGCTTAACACTTAACACTGTCTTATTTATTTATTTATTTTTACATCATTGTTTGGCTTAACACTTGGCTGATTAAAATAAAAATACAACAGTAATCCCAGGTAGGAAGATCACAAGTTGGAAGCCACCCTCATCAACTTAGCAAGATCCTTTCTTAAAATAAAGAAGAAAAAGGAGTGGGAGTGTAGCTCAGTGGTGCAGCCTTCACTGTGTTCAATCCTCAATAGTGCAAAATATAAATAAATAAATTTTTAAAATAAAACAAAGTAAAAATGCCTCTGGAAAGTTCCCTGTTGGACTTTGCATCTGATTTATGCTCCTGTGTAAATGATTTTGCCAGTCTATCTGTTCTTTTGCCAAGGAGTGTATAGAGATTACATATTGTCCATGATCATTGTAGAAAAATGGAAAATAGGCATGATAAAAATATTATTACCTTGGCAGTATACCCTGTGGAATTTTCCCCATGAAAACATACACATATGTTTACATACAGACATACATAAATAGCAAATGAGAAAATAAACTATTTAAAAAGTATTCTCTTACCTAATTTTTCACTGAGCAATATAAAATCCACTAAATTTATAAAATCTGTCTTCATATTGATTTCTTCTTCTTCTTCTTCTTCTTCTTTTTTTTTTTTTTTGGTAGTACTAGAGATTGAACATGGTAGATGGTAGGCAAGTGCTTTACCACTGGTGCTATTGAACTGCACTCCCAGTCCTTTTTATTTTATTTTGAGGCAGAGTCTCATTAAGTTGCCCAGGCTGGCCTAAAACTTGTGATCCTCCTGTCTCAACCTCCCCTGAAGCTGAAATTATAGACATGCACCACCATGCTAAGTCTATGTTGTCATTTTTAACAATTGCATTCTGTCCTACTATTTTTATTTTGCATTTCTGCTGCTTGATAATTAAACCTTCCAGATTCTTGCCAATAGGCAAATCTGAAAGGAGGAAGAGTGTGCAAAAGGACACCAGATCTGTGTTTTCATGTGCAGGCATGTGGAATGACACTGGGTTAGGGAAAGAACTTCCCAATTGGAGGCAAATTAGGGGCCAGGAAGGGCCAGGAAAACTGAATGGAAGTGGATTTGTGGGCACCATCATTGAGTGAAGCAGCAAAGCAGGGTCCTTAGATGAATTAGAGCCCAATGCCTATGCCGGTGTAGGGCATGTTTATGTGTCCATCTGTTTCAGGGGGGTTTCCTCTTGTATTTGGACTGAGAGAAAGTCAAGAGGCTTTCAAAATATGTGTGTACTTTCAGGGACAAACACATGGAATGTAAGTGAAGCAGAAGCAAGGAACCAGAAACAGGCACTGTGGAGAGTTGGCCTGGGAGTTTGGAGAACCAGACGCTCGTCCTGATGTTACTACATCTCTAATATGTACATTTAGACCCACTGTGCTGTTCCTTTGCAATCCAAAGCTAATCAACAAAATTGCATTGAATTCCTCCTGTCCCACAATTCATCCTGAGTTCACCTAAAGTTCACCTGAAAGATCTTAAGTCCCTGTCCCCCACTGAAACCAACAGTCTAATGGTGGAGATAAGCATATGTATAATTTAATGTAAAAGATATTGCTTCATGACATTGGAGGAGTGTGGATAAAATACTATGGAGGTTCAGAGGAGAAAAAGATCCTAAGACTTGGCAGAATTTGGAGTTGGTAAGAAGGAGAATCCCACAGAGGAGCTCAAAATCATGTACATTCAAGGATTGATAGGATTTTGACATGTAGAGAGAGGAGATATTATTCTATGGGAAGGACTGGAAGGTAATTGGCAAAATTTCTAGAACATTCCAAGCCAATTTCTACTTCATTTCTTATCTCAGCCAAAGCACTTCTGACAATGAGGAACAAAGCTAAAAATCTAGGTAGGAACATACTTTGGAGGGCTCCTAATGCCAAAAGATGTGGCAATGGGTCAAAGCACAGAAAGAGTTTAAATGTTGACTTTGCCACTGCCAAGTGACCTTAAACAAAATGACTTTCAGTTTCCTTGCTTGTAAAGGAGATAATGACAGTGTCACCTACTTCGTAGGGTTATTATAAGGATTAAATAAGAGGATAATCCAGATAAGACTTGACATACAGTAAGTTTAAAATAAATATAAATTAACTTTTATGTTTGCTCTTTAGTTCAGCGAACAGTGGAAAGTCACTCAGAATGTTCAAATTGGAGCCCAAAGTGCTGTGTCAGATGAATTGGAACACGGGAAGTAGAAAGAGATTAGTTAAGAAAAAGACAATTATTGTGATCCCAAATACACATACATGGGTGACCTGTCCAATATCCGACTTCATTATTCCATGACCTACTCATCCCTAGTGAATGATTATACAACTTAGCACACCTGCCCACATTATACCCAGAAACCATCATCACCAGAAGCCATACTGATTTCAAAAATCACAAAATCATATATCTCATGCTTCAGTCACGACCTCCTCTCCTTCCACTTCATCTGCTCAAGTACAGCTCCCACAATCATCTTGACCTCATCAAAGATCCCAAAACATTTACTCTACCACTCTATTCCTAAGCCCACACTTGCCTGTATCTCCCCCCATCTAACTTAGATTTGATGATTCATCATTATAATAATCTCATTGCAAATCCCCTCAAATCCCTTGCCCTTTTCTGTCTCAATAAAATGCACATGTATTTTCCATATATTTATTTGTTCAGTTGGTTTGACAGTAGGAAGTAAAGAAGAGGGTACAGATCTCAGAGAAAGAACAGAGAAGTTGGCACCTAATAAGATGATATAAGTGGATGACATAAGTGGATGACCAGGGAAAAGGTGGTTGTGCTCATGCACATATAAATATTAGAAGGATACAAATATTTATAAGAGGAAGATGGCAAGTTGGACTTTTAATATATTTTGTTTCTGAGCTCTCAAACATTCAGAGATGTCCAATTAACAGAATATGAAATTATATAAATTATATAATTATATAAATCGTATATGTTTATATATAAAAGTAAACAAGAGAAATAGGAAAGGAAAGAGAAAGATCTTATACTTTAGGTCAGCAAAACTGTCTTATCATGTTCACTGATAAGTCCCCAAGTCCTAGAATACTGCATGCCACATAGAATTAACATGAGGTTTAAACAAGGCAGTCAGAATTAGCAGAAGCAAAGGTGTTATAAATGAAGTACATTCACACATTGCCTGACTGTAGAGGAGAATCTATTGGAGGCACAATGAGGAACATGGTTAAGAAGGGTAGAATCGGAGCTTTTCCAGTAGGCAATGGACCAACACTGAAGGCATGTATGAGTGCAGTGAGTCAGCCATAGCTGTACTTGAAGATGCTGTGACTTCATCACAAAACATGAAAGGACGAGAGGGGAGTCAGGAGCAATCAAGACACAACAAAAGTTGATATAAAATTGTCATCAAGTGGTGCTGGAGATGTAGCTCAGTTGGCAGAGTGCTTGCCTCACATGCACAAGGCCCTAGGTTCAATCCCCAGCACCACAAAAAAAAAAAAAAATGTCATCAAGTAATGATGAGATGATGACCTAAACATGGATTACCAGAAAAGAATGGAAAAGATAAGAGTAGATACTCAGTGATTTAGCAAAAGGCAAATGGAAGAAAACACCAAAAATCTTTCCCAAGAGTCCTGCCTAGGTTACTGGCACTATTAGCACAAAACAGAAGCACATCACCTCTCTAGGTCAGCCTTCCCACATAATAAATGAGGGGATTCAGAGCTCACCTTGCATCTATTCTACTGTAATCCACTCAAGGGGAAATTCTTTCTCTTTACCTCTGCCTCCTGCAGTCTTATATCCTCCAGCATTGAGAGCTGAGCTCTCCTAGAGCTGACTGGATTTCATTATCAGTCATAGCAGTAACTTGGGGGAGCTGCCCTTATGTGTTTAGGGTTGAAGCCCTAGGAATTGAGCTAGAGGAAACAGTTCTGCCATTAGGGGTCCCTAGGGCTTCCCCTAGGCTCTTACAACCACTTAGCACCATCACTTCCTGTCCCCTGGTCCACACCTTGAGAACATGATCAGAAAATGATCTTCTCACCTGGCTTAGCACATTGGCTTTCTCACTGATCAGAGGTAGGACCCACACCATGGTCTATGCAGCACCATGGTCTATGCA
Source organism: Ictidomys tridecemlineatus (assembly GCF_052094955.1). NCBI lineage: Eukaryota > Metazoa > Chordata > Mammalia > Rodentia > Sciuridae > Ictidomys > Ictidomys tridecemlineatus. The sequence goes on from NC_135487.1 coordinate 116,383,151, forward strand.
GTGAAAGGAGGCATGCGTGGTTTCTGATTCCACAATTGCTGATTCCAGAATTGCCCAGTTTTGTGGATTCTCTGAGCCCTGGTTCCCCGGATAACCCAGATCCACCTATGCTTCTGCCCAGGGGGTCTCCTTTTGTGTTAAGAAAATGGGCTTTTGCCACATTTAGAGGTGAGGAGAGTGGCCATTGTCACCCCACAAAATGTATCTTAGAGCTTCCTTCACACCCATCTAAGGTAGCATTAGCTTAAGATTTAGTCCAATGTAAAACACAAATTTAAAGGGAAATACTATGGCCATCCATTTGCCACTCAGGTAGGTATAGGTCACTGTATTTCCTTGGGCAGATTCTGATGTTGAGGATGGCAGAGCATTGGGAGCCCAGGGACCCAGTGAAATTTGACTAAAAGATAGTTAAGGGAAAAAAAAAAAAAGACCAACCAGAAAAAAAAAAAAAAAAAAAGAGCCTTGCCAACTTTGATTTTCTAAGGGTTGTTAGAGTTTGATCTACTTGCCTCCATGCACCTGATTTTCCCAACACGCTTCCCATGTCACTATCATCCCCTATCCAAGCTCAGTCCCAACCCAGGTATGCCTGTTCTTGTCTCCCTTCTGTGAGCCCCGACTCACCCAGAAATAGCACAGCTGTCCACAGCAGCATAGGGCCCAGAGTCTGTGAGGGCTTGGAGTCAGCCCAGTCACTCCCAGTGGCAAGAAGAGGTAGGAACAAGGAGACTCCCATCACCCCCTAGAATAAGTTGGTTCCAACAGCACAGGCTTCTCTCCAGGTTTGGCAAATTCCAGCAGAGGACAAACCAATTCTGAAGTTCAAAAGAGGAAGTGAAAAGAAACGGTCTATTTAATCCTAGGCTCCTCCCCTTCCACCCTCTTTCTTTTCAACTGTTCCCTCCCAGAAGATTCAGGCTTTCCCAGAATGAGTCTGGATCAGTTCAAGTCACCGAAATTTTAGAAAATGGGAAGCAACTTCCTTTTTCTGGGGCAATAGCTGGCCTTTGAAAGAAAGAGGGAAATGGCCTCCCTAACTCAGCTTAGAACTTCTTAACCTCAGTCCCCATCCTCCTCAGAAAAGATAATTGAAAAGAATATACAGGCAAATTCTGGTGCCTCTTCCATTTGGAGATCCAGATACTAAAATCTGGACTCTTCCCCAAACTGACCATAGGGTCTTGAGATCACCAACCATCATTTGATATTTCTCTGTTAGAGTTCCTGAGTCACTTTTGGATTGTGGAAAGAGAGTAGGGGTAGGATGACCACACTCATCCTCATTATTTCCCTCCTATATTTGTTCATTTATTAATTTAATGAACATCCCAATGCATATCTACTGAGTACCAATTTGGGCCCTGGTTCCTTATCCTGGTCATTTCTCTCATCACTGTTCTCACCACTGTAACATGCTGATGGTAAGTCCAAGTTAGAATGCCAGATAGCTTCTCAGAGCTTCAGGTCCTGGATCTGTTAAAAAAAAAAAAAAAAAGAAGAAGAAGATCATCGTACTTATCAATTCAAGCAGAGTTTTTTAACCTCAGTGTTAATGACACTTTGCACCAAATAATTCTTGTTGTGATGACCTGCCCTGTATATGTAGGATGTTCAGCAGCATCTCTGGTCTCTACTCATTAGATGCCACTGGTTTCCCCCACTTGTTAAGAAAGAAAAATGACTCAAGATGTTGGCAAATGTTTCCTGGGGGTTTGTGTGTGGGAGGAATTACCCCTGGTTGAGAATCAGTGAACTCAAGATTTTTAGAAAATAAAAGAATATGAGTCGGCTGGGATGCAGCTCAATGGTAGAGTACTTTCCTAGCATGTGTAAGGCTCTGGGTTTGATCTCCAGTACCAGTACAGAGAGAGAGAGAGAAGAGAGAGAGGGGGAGGAAGGAAGAATATGAATGTGCTTGTTATATCATGGGTGTCTAATGAATATAATTTTTTTTTCTTGTTTTCTGTCATCATCCTCATTTGTTTACCCTTAACTTCCTCAGAACATGAGATAATTGTGGGATCTGTTTTGGGGTCCTCTCCTACGGCCTCTCTCCCAAATGCTCTTTCAGGAAGCCAGCTGTAATACTCAAGGAAGTGACATTGTAAAACCTTCTCACGCTCTGTGGTCTTCAGAAACTTTCAGCAGCCCCACCCTCTCTGCCACATGCTTTTACGACTGGCACCATCTTATTCACTAACCCCCTTCAGCTCTTGTTGGGGTAAACACCAGTCAGTGCCTAGGAAGCCCTGTTGTTCCTGATGGTAAGATAAGAAGGACTTCCAAGAATGTGGTAATATGCAAAAGGAGAATGGAAACTGGTCACTTCCCTTGTCTCCAGTCTTTAGGTGGGGATCAAAGCAGAGTGTCCTTTGTTCTAAAGGAATGTACTCATAAAATATCTGAAGAAATCTGCCTGTGCGGTAGACACACAATCTATTCTGTATACATTCCCTCTTCTTGTAGGTGAGGTGTGGCCCTCCATATTGTCACGTCTGCTACCACTGAGGAGTTCACAAGTAAAAAAAAATGTCCAAACTTCTCCACTGAGTCCTCTAAGTTCTTTCTTTGGGATAACTAAATCTGCTGGAGCTTTTTCAGCTCTGGTACTAAACAATCCTTAACTAATTTTTAGGTAAAAATAATATTTTTACCAGTGAAGAGAGGTCAGTGGGCTGATATCAATACTTGACAAATATCATTAAAGGGATGGAGACATAGCTCATTGGTAGAACACTTGCCTAGCAAGTGTGAGACCCTGGGTTCCCTATTACCACACAAACACACACTCACACACATACACACACACACACACACACAAGTTAGAAATGGAAGTTACATATAGCTAACAACTTGATATAGTTAACACACCCTAAGAAACAAATACAATACCTATATGAAGCATATGCACACTTATTTTTGAGGAGACATTAAGCTTATATTATCTCTAATTTTTACAATCATCCCAGAAGATAAATATTATTATTGTCATTTACACCTAAAGAAACTTAGCTTCAGAGAAGTTCAAATGATTTGTCCATAGCTAGATGATTAGTAAGTGGTAGAATCAGAATATAAAACCAGGTCTGTCCAATGTTAAAGACTTCATGTTTTCTTTTTTTTTTCAATTTTAATTTGTTATATATGACAACAGAATGCATTATAATTCATATTACACATACAGAACACATTTTTCAAATCTCTGGTTGTTCACAAAGTAGAGTCACATCCTTTGAAGACTTCATGTTTTCTATAATGAAACTACTACCTACATGTCTTATATGAGTCACAAGTGCACTGAACCATTGAGTGGCCCCCAGGCTTGGGAATAGCTGGGTGGGCCAGGTGCCCTGTGTGAGCAACCTCATTTGTTTACATCATTACACGTGTGATTTTCTCTGAGTGCCACGATGTGAAAATGATCAGAAAACTCTGCACGCTGTACATGTTAATTTCCCGAATTGTCTCAGGCCCTAGATGTCACTACTCACCATTTCACTGAGATTAAAAAACTAGACCTCTTTTAGACAGCTTATTAAAGGAGGTCATCACAGAGCTGGGAGAGGCATTTTCAGACATGCTGAAACTGAAATAGGAGTCTTTTTTCATCACAACTGGGAAAACACAAAATATATATATATATATGGAGATATTTCTAAAAGAAAATGCTTACAAATATAAGGCATGCTATTTAAAACTGAAATATGCCAATCAGAAAAGAGAGTTCTTCAAAAAGGAGAGCTTGATATAAAATGTGTGTTTCTGGCAATGGAATAAGTGTGAGAGACTCAAAAGTCATGAAAGATGAGATAGATCCAGATCAAAATCCTCATTCCTTCTCAGCTGTGTGTCCCAGTTATATTATTCATCCTTTCTAAGCAATGTTGCCTCATCTATAAAATGGACATTACCTCAGTCCTTACTTTATAATGTGGTGAAGATTAAATAAGAAAATGAGAGAATAATTTCACTCAGAACCTGGCATATAAACTTCGTCTTTATCGTTATTATCATTAAAGACTAGAAAAGTGTAGTTCACTGCCTCCACTAGGGACTGGTGTTAATAGACCCACTTTGGGAAAAGCAGATAAATGCTATAAACTCAAATGTTTCCAACTTAGACACTCAAATACCAGCCACTTGATCTTCAAGGCACTCTCTTCTCTACGTTCTGGTTAGGTTTTGTTTCTCTTCCTCTTACTGTCCTGGACAACCTTTCAGTGGATCCCTGTGATTGCTTTATCAGTGTTTTCTAGAGCTTCCTGGTACAGCCACTTCCCCGTGAACTGAAGGACCCCAGGCTCCAGGCTGCTGACTCTGGAGGAAGAAGCCTTGCGGGGGAGGCAGAAAAGAGGAATGATTGAGCTAAGGAGGCTGTGGTTTGAGGGATGTCAGCTAGATCCAAGCAGCAGCATCACTAGTCTAGACTGGAAACATCTTTGGGGAACTCAGGTCTTTGTGTTAAAGGATTGCATTTTAGAAATGCAAATACTCGAGGCTATGTGGATCATTAACTTTAGAATGTAAATTTGTTCACAATTACTTCAGAGAAATAGCTTGGTGAGGAGGTTTGATGAGAGTCAGATAGATAAACTAAAATGGGCCCATGCAAAGAGACCTCCCAAACCATGACACGTTATGTGGCACTTGCTTTTTTTGGACGGAAAGTTTAATGTATGCTTATGAAAGAATAGACATGTTATTCATGAAAATGTCACCCACCTGAGGAACTTACACAATGTGCCCACAAGTGATTAATGGCTAGGCTGTTTGACCAAAGAGGAATACTCTGACCTCTAAATATAGGGTGGTGGCCATGAGACTTGATGCCTCTCACCTCCCAAAATCATATATATAGTCGGAGAGCTTAAACCTGAGCATGTCACTTGTCTTCTCATATCTGAGAAATGAGGGGTGCCCATACACTCCCTCTGAGTGGGCTGTTCTTAAATAAGTCTTTACCTGTGCCTTGCTTCCTGACTCATTATGTTATTCTTTCTGTGATGGATGTCAAGAACCTGAAGGTCCCCCTCCAGTGACAAGAGGGATAGAGGCAATAATGTAGGCAAGAGAGCCCTTCCTAAGGAAGCCAAGACCCTTGACATAGTGAGGGGTTTAGACAACAAAGGGACATTTATCTCTAAGGACCTCAGTTAGAAAGGGAGATATGACACTTAATATGACCCAGCTGTATGCCACTGTATGACCTTGAGCACTGTATGACCTTGAGCATAGCACTGTTTCTCTGGAACTCAGTAAGTGAGGGAAGTAAGCTGGATGCTTTTTACCAGATGTGTCTTTTGCAAATATTTTCTCCCCAACTGTGGTTTCCCCCCCCCTCTCTCTCTCTCTCTCTCTCTCTCTCTCTCTCTCTCTTAATATCTTCATCTTTATTTATTTATTTTTATGTGATGCTGAGGATTGAACCCAAGGCCTCACACTTGTGAGGCAAGCACCTCTACCACTTGTGAGCCACAGCCCTCTTCTCATTCTCTTGACAATGTCTTTTCTTCTTCTTTTTTTTAGAGCTGAAGGGGTTTTGTTTATTTGTTTGTTTTGGTACAGGGGTTTGAACCCAGCAATGCTTGACCAATGAGTCACATGCCCAGCCATTTTTATTTTTTATTTTGAGACAGAGTCTTGCTAAATTGCTTAGGGACTAAATTACTGAGGCTGGCTTTGAACTTGCCTCAGCCTCCAAGCTGTCTGAATTACAGGCATGGTGGTTTATGCCTGTAATCCCAGAAACTTGGGAGGCTGAAATAGGAAGATCACAAGGCCAACCTCAGCAACTTTGCAAGACCCACAGCAACTTAATGAGAACCTGTCTCAAAAAATAAAAAGGTCTGGAATGTAGCTCAGTGGTAAAGTGCACCTGGGTTACATCGCCAGTACCAAAATAAAATAAAACCCAGCTTATCAATTATTTCTTTCCCAAATTGTATTGCTGGTGTTTTATTTTTTTTTAATATTTATTTTTTAGTTTTCGGCAGACATAACATCTTTGTTTGTATGTGGTTCTGAGGATCGAACCTGGGCCGCACGCCTGCCAGGCGAGCGCGCTACCGCTTGAGCCACATCCCCAGCCCATCTCTGGTGTTTTATATAATTGTCATGCTGATTCTCCTATGTTACCTTCTAAATGTTTTATAAACATATTTCACATCTTGCCTATGACCCATTTGGAGTAATTTTTGTGAAGGGTATGACATATGTGTCTAGATACTTCTTCTTCTTTTTTTTTTTTTTTGTATATGTTTAACCCCAGTGTATAAATGAGACAGGAATATAGTATGTTACAACAGCCCCAGCATACTATATACCTATTTCAAAGAAAGGACTCAATGGAAAAGATTTTAACATTTTATTACTCACATACTCCTTGTTGAGCATGGAAACAATGTGGAAGACCATAGCACACCTATAAGCAGGATGAATATATGCAGTTTAGGGTGTGTGCCAAATGTTCAGATGGACTTCTTCAGATTTTTTTTTTAAACTGGAGATTGAACCCAAGGCCACTCTACCACTGAGGTACATCCCCAGCATGCCTATCCCCTGCTTTCTAATTTTTTTTTTTTTAGTTGTAGATGGACAAGGTACCTTTATTTTATTTATTTCTACGCGGTGCTGAGGATCTAACCCAGTGCCTTACTGCATGCTAGGCAAATGTTCTGCCACTGAGCTACAACCACAGCCTCCCCTTTCTAAATTTTGAGACAGGATCTCTGTACATTGCCCAGGCTGCTCTTGAACTTTCAAACCTCCTGACTCAGCCTCTGGAGTCACTGAGATTACAGGCATGCTTCTCAGTGCCATCTCTTCAGATGTTTTATGAGTATATTCCTTTAGGTTGATCTCCTCATAAAGATTGTAAACAAGGGAAGAGGCCAAATTTCCCTTCTCTCAGTCCACATTGTTGCGGTTTTTGAAGTTCTTTTCTCACCACCAGAAACAACAAGCCTTCCTAGGCAGTGACCTGTGTTCTCTCAATCCTATGTGGTGTTCCAGCACCATTTATTTAAAAAAGCCTTTTACATTATATTGCATTTCCTTCTTTGTCAAAGATGAGTTGACAATACTTATGTAGGTCGACTTCTGGGCTCTGTATTCTGGCCTGGTGGTCTTTTCATGTATTCTTTCACTGATAACTGCACATATTTACGAATTCTTCCTAGGCTGGCAGTTACAATTCAGTGGTAAAGTGCTTACCTAAAATGTACAAGGCCTTGTGTTTTATCCTCAGAACTAAAAAAGAAAGACAGACTCTTTATTCTAATCACATGTTCCTAGATTTTCAAGGAGCTAATGAAGATAAAGCAATGCCTCATTTCCAATTTTACCCAATGCAGTTCCAGACTATTTTGTTGTTGTTATTTTTATTTTTTGTTTTTCCCAGCACTGAGCCTTGAACCCAGGGGTGTTCTATCACTGAGCTACATCCCCAGCCCTTTTTATTTTATTTTAAGACAGGATCTTGCCAAGTTGCCTGAGTTGCCTTCAAACTTGTGATCTTCCTGCTTCAGCCTCCCGAGTCACTGGAATTACAAGGTATGCACCACCATGCTTGTCTCCAGACTCTACTTTCTCTTCCATGATGATCAGTGCTCAGTATTTCACAACCTATTGGAGAGACAGTTGAGATCTTGGGTCACACCTGAGAAAGTGGCTTTCCGGGCAACACATGTAAGGATGGAGTCAAAGAGATAGCTTGCCATGAGTGCCACCATAAACAGATGCTGAGCCAAAAGGTAGAAGCCTACCATCTCCTGGAGAGAAAGCAGAAGGGCTGGGAGCCAGAGAAACCCATTAATCAGGTATCCAGAGCAGAAGAACTCTTGGAGAACAAGAATTCAGAGGCAGAAGAGAGTGTGGTGGGTCTAAGTTCAGTTGAGTACAAATTTTTCCAACACTATATTCCCACTCATTCATTTAAGTTCTCATCCATTTCTTTTTCTGCATTGATTGGATGATTGCTAAGGAAGGACAAAGCTTTAAAGGGACTAGAGAGTAAATGAAGGATATCAGACACCTTCTCTGACCGTAGCAAGACCATATCTTGCTCTGTTGTGACCCACACAACACCTGAGTGAAGTAGCAAATATGAAAATATGTCTACCACTGAGTAATCTTATGGAAAAGTCCCTTTATGTGGCCTTAGTTTATCAATTTAAACACTTGGAAAGGTTATCTTGCATAAGGCTATTGTGGGAGTCCCTGCTCAGCATCCATTCTTTCCTGTGGCCCCCAGTCACAGTAGAGGCCCCAGGAGAAGAAAGGTAAAGAGCAGGAGGGCATGCTGGAGTAAACTTGGGCCTTGGCAAAGCTACAGAAATGAAGTTATGTCCTCTGGAAGCACTGAAGGAAACTAATGCATGTGTTGGTCAGCTTACCATTACTGTGACAAAATACCTGAGGTAATAAACCTACAAAGAGTAAAGATTTATTTTTGACTCAGTTTTGGAGGTTTCAGTCCATGTTTGGTTAGCCCCATTGCTTTTGGGCCTGTGGCAAGGCAGTATATCACAGTGGGAGCATGTGGTGGAGGAAGTCTATTCACCTCATGGTTGGAAGCAGAAAGAGGACTGAGCCACACAATCCCCTTTGAGGACACACTCCCAATTACCTAAAACCTCCCAGTAAGCCCCACCTTTTAGAGTTTTCCACCACCTTCTAGTAGCATGAAGGTGAGGACCAAGACTTTAATACAAAGACTTTAATACAAAGGTCCAAACTGTAGCAATACTAAAGGTGGCAACAGTACCTGTCACAAGCTGTCCATGGATTGTGTGTGGGTCATCGTGCACTGAAGCCTAGTAGATAGAAACATCTGGTGTCTGGGAATGACCTGTAGACATTTTCTCTACTCAATTGCCCAGGGACAGTGTGAATTTCTATCTTGCTCTGTTGTGGCCTACACAATACCTGAGATGGGTGTGACCTGCCAAGATGTCAATCAACCTGCTGACTGCAAGACATCATGAAGCAAGATTCTGCCCTTAAAACCTCATCCCTGCCTTTGATGTACCCCCTTAAATAAACCACCAGAACCATCTTTCCTTTGTCTATCTCCAGCTATTATGCAGACTGGATGTATTAGGGGCTCCACTTTTGTAAATATATTTCTGACCCTTTGTGTTTTGTTCTTCACTAATTATTTTAGACTTATACCCTCCTCGGCAGGAAGAAGAACCCCCCAATGAGATGCTGACTGTCCCCTCCCCCTCCGCCTTAAGTAACATAATCTAAGCAAGGGAGAAAGAACTCATATAAAGATTGACTAGAAACTGAGCTACTTAATTCACATCTGAAACTCTAACCCAATGTTGAGTCTATGCTAGATAAAAGAGATGAGATGAGGGTGGGAGGAGATGCAAAAATTAGAACAGACAAGAGTCTGTCTCTTGAGGGATTCTCATTACAATAAGAAAAACAGGACACATGTAAGAGACAGATATTAAATAACCCCAGGTTATCTTGTGCTTCACCTAAATTAGCAGAGCAGAAAGGAGCTTTGAATTTGACTAGAATTAAAAATTGAAGAAGGGCCGGGTATGTAGCTCAGTGGTAAAGCATTTGTTCAAGACCCTGGGTTCAATCTCTGCACTCTAAAAATAAATAAACAAAATTGAGGAAAAGTGTAACTGTTAGAAGAAATCATTATTGACTGTCCATCCAAAGTATGTAATCAGACGGGTTTTGATTTCAAGCACATCTGTATGTTAACTGCAAGGAAGGTTTATATTTATCAAATATAAATGTAAGAAATCAGCAAAGAACATTGTGGCTAAGAGAGAAAGGCTTGGGCTGAGGTTGTGGCTCAGTGGTAGAGTGCTTGCCTGGCATGCGTGCGGCCCGGGTTCAATCCTCAGCACCACATACCAACAAAGATGTTGTGTCTGCCAAGAACTAAAAAAATAAATAAATATTTAAAAAAAAGAGAGAAAGGCTTGTACCATAATTGGTTAGGACTATAAAATCGAAATCATATTTGCATGACAAATAACACAGCCTCAAGGAAAGGAAATGCCACAGTTGAAAACTTAGAGTAAGGAGATTACAAACTGACCTAGAAGGACAGACACATATAGAAGTGCCTACCTCCCTTATCATGTAGGTATAATGTTGAACTCAGAGTCTTGGATAAGGCCAGCCTGGGCAATTTAGCAAGACTCTGTATCAAAATAAAATATTTAAAGGAGCTCAGTGGTAGAGCGCCCCTGGGTTCAATCCCTAGTACTGGGGTAAAACTTTTTTTTTTTTTTCAAAAATAATGAAAGTTACCAAACCACAAATCCAAAACCTCAAAAGATCACAGATAGACTAAACACCATACAGACACACAGACACACGAAAGGTAAAGGAAAATTCCTTAAAATACCAATAGATCTTTATTTTTTAAATATTAATTAGAGAGATAGAAAGTTAGCCAACCACCACTCTAGTCAGTCACCAAAGGCCTAACTAGAGGTTACATTAGCAGAAATGCCAAAATAGCCCAGCCTAGTGGTGAACATCTGTAATCCCAGAGCCTCAGGAGTCTTCGACAGGAGGATCATGATCTCACAGCCAGCCTCAGCAACTTAGCAAGGCCCTAAGCAACTTATGGAGACCCTGTCTCAAAATAAAAAATAAAAATGGCTGGGGATGTGGTTCAGTGGTTAAGCACTCCTGGGTTTAATCATATATATATATATAGCCAATATACCCAAATTTTTATTTTGGTCAACTCAATTGGTTGATGAATTTAATAAGGAAAAAAAATGGTTTTTTCCTAAAGAATGGAGATGAGCAAAAGAAGACTGGTAGAGCCCAGTGTCTAAAGCATGCCATACAACAATACTCTGTTTCCAAGAGTTGGGAACCTGGAATTTGTTTTCTGGTTTTCCTTTAAAGATCAAAACTTTAGGCCATCTTCCTTTCTTATCTCTTCCTTGGAAAAGGAGGTCACTCTTCCTTCTGAATCTCAAAAATTCCTTTTCCCTGAATTGTCCTAGATGTGGCACTGGATCTTATCACAGAAAATGCCCCTTTGAGTCATTGCCTAAGAAGAACTCAGAATCCCTCACTTCTTCAAGCAATTTCTTTCTTTCTTTCTTTCTTTCTTTCTTTCTTTCTTTCTTTCTTTCTTTCTTTCTTTCTTTCTTTCTTAGCCAGAGGTACTCTACTACTGAGCTGTCCCTGGCCCTTTTTATTTTTTATTGTAGATAGTCTTACTAAATTGCCTAGGACTTCACTGAATTGCTAAGGCTGGCCTCAGGCTTGACATCCTCCTGCTTCAACCTCTCAAATCACTGGGATTATGGGTGTATGCACTCATGCCCAACTCTAATCCCTGGAGCCCAGGAGCAGTGTGTAGTCTTTTAGGATCAATCATTGCAGTTTGCAGGAGCAAAATACTCTGAGGTCATTCATCCTCTATTTCATTAAGACTTGTCAGACTTGCCCTCTTACTGTCCCTTGGGGACTCTATGAACATTCCTGTATCTTCAACATTCATCAAATATTGGTGTTGGTTCAGCTTTCTGTCCTCAATCTACCTCTTGCTCTAGCAATCATTTTCTAAATGTAGAGGACTCTCTCAGGGAGTGCATGGAAGCAGGAAGAAGATGAGGTAGTGGCATAATTTGATATATTTTTTTTTTAAAGAGAGAGTGAGAGAGGAGAGAGAGAGAGAGAGAGAGAGAGAATTTTTAATATTTATTTATTTTTTTTAGTTCTCGGCGGACACAACATCTTTGTTGGTATGTGGTGCTGAGGATCGAACCCGGGCCGCACGCATGCCAGACGAGCGCGCTACCACCTGAGCCACATTCCCAGCCCTTGATATTTTTTAAAATATTTATTTTTTTAGTTGTAGTTGGGCACAATACCTTTATTTTATTTATTTATTTTTATGTGGTGCTGAGGATCAAAACCAGGGCCTTGTACATGCTAGGCATGTGCTCTACCGCTGAGCCACAAGGCCAACCTCAGCAACATAGTGAGACCCTGTCTCAAAACAATGAAAAGGGCTGGGGATATAGCTCAATGGTAAAGCACCTGAGTTCAATCCCCAGTAACAAAACAAAACAAAAACTGGATAGGCCAAATAAACCCACACAAAGACATTTAATAAGTTTAGAACTGGGCTGGGGATGTGGCTCAGTAGTAGACTACTTGTGTAGCTTCTTCAGTGACTTCTCATTGCCTTCAGAAAGATGTTCAACTCTTAAAGTTGACATTTTTTCAGGATGACACAGAGCCTATAACAGCATATTTATTACTACTGCCCCTACCCCAATGTTATACCAAACTTTTTACTGTTGCCATGTTTCCACTATGCTGTTTTCTATAATCAAAGCTATCTTGTCAACTCATATTTATCTTCATGATCAAACTCCCTCTTCAAGGTCTGTATAAGTCATGCATAGCTAAACAGTCATTTACAAGAGGAAAGAAGTCTTGCTACTCTCTGAGGTCTCACCACTCTTTGAGGTCTACCCTGTCCCTCCTGTTCATGAGCAGACCATGATAATGCTTTGTTTGGGGTACTTTAACATGGATGGGCATGATGTTGGAGATAGACTTGTTTTTTCTGGGCTTAGAAAGGAGGCTGTTTTTTACAATCTACTGCCCTCTGCTGAAACAAAGTGGGAACTTTGTTTCAAGGAAACTAAAGAAAGGTCCCATTCATTTAACACAGAAAGCCAGCTAAGGATCTAGGGAAGTGAGAATTAGGTTCAGGAGCAACGAGAACCTGGAGATGTCCCAGCTTTAAGTGACTTGGTCTGCTCTGATTGAACTTTTGTTTCATTTTTCTTTCTTTCTTTCTTTTTTTTTTTTTTTGTGTGTGTGTGTCTTTGGGAGACTGAACCACTGAGTTACATCCCTAGCCCTGTTTCTCTCATTCCTGCCATGCCCTGTTTCTCTCATTCTAGCCCAGATATCTTCTTCTAGATATCCAGCTAGTTCTGAACATGCCACTGGTGTGTCACACAGGCACCTTGGGCTCAGGATATCCAAATCTGAACTCACCATCTCTCCACATCTCCATCCCAATTCAAACTTCTTTCCATCATCTTCCCCACTTCAAGGAATGACCATAAACCAGAAATCTGGATTCAAGATTTCCTCCTTTGCCGCATTCTAGATGGGCACAAATCATGAGCCACTGAAGCAGGAACAAACTTTATTCCTGAACTACACCAGCACACACCACACACGCTCCCGGGAACTCTCCCGAACGCCATGTGGCTCCTCCAGGAACCACCCACCAGAAATCCCTCCTTTGGCACTTCTCCAACCAATGGGAACTCTCCTCCGGGAATCTCTGTGAGAACTCCAAAGTAGCTGGCTGAGGCGGACAGCAGGGGTCTAATATTACAATTGAATACACAGCTTAACATAACCATTATCATCTCAATGGCTTGCTGGTGTCACCCCTCAACCACTCCATTCTGGCAAAATGCCATGCGTCATTCTGACTGGGCTATGGCTCTCAGCACTCCTTCTCTTTCATAACCCACAGCCAATTTTGCCAGTTCTCCTTGTTGAATATCTCATCCCCACCACTGTAATGTACTATCAGGCCACCTTCACCCACCATCAGGACTGATGCAAAAGTCTTTCTGCTCCAGTCTTCCTCCTTCAACCCATTTGCAGGCTGCAACCAGAGTATCTTAAAGCACAAATTAGATTTTGTCACTCCTGCTTAAAATAATCTAGTGGCTCTCCAAGCACTCAGGATAAAGTCTAAACTCCTGATGGCAGGAGTCTAAACTCCTGGTGCAATGATCCACTGTTCCACCCCAGCTTTATCTTGCTGCAATCTCTTTATACTCAGGAGGAAACACACTCAATGCTGGAGGAGTCTTTTTGGTCTCAGTGTAGACATTATCTACTCTAGATGCCTGTTTTGCTTCCTAAAGTTGAAACACTCAAAAACGTTTAACCATGTTTATCTTTAAGGTGCTTCTGCCTCAAATGTGTTCATCAAAAAGGAGAGACAGGGCTGGAATTGTAGCTTAGTGGTAGAGTACTTGCCTAGCATGTGTGAGGCCCTGGGTTTGATCCCCAGCACTGTTTAAAACTAACTAAACAAAATAAAGGTACTGTGTCCATCTACAATTAGAAATATTAAAGAAGGAGGAGGAGGAGGAGGACACATAGGGGGGAAGTCAATAACATGAAAAAAGTGGGATAAGCACTTAATGTTTCTGTATTCTTTGATAGCTCTTTTTTGGGCTCTAAGGAAAGTCTAAATGTAGAGGTCAAGAGGCAGGGACGTAGAGGCATCAATAAACCCCTTCCAGGAGGCAAGATTTTAGGCAGACACCACTTCTCAGAATACAAGCAAATCCCAAAGATTCAGGAGTTGAGGCAAAAGGATCTTAAGTTCCAGCCCAGCCTCAGCAACTTAGTGGGATCCTGTCTCAAAGTAGAAAATAAAAAGGGCTGGAGATGTAGCTCAGTGGTAAAGATCCCTGCATTCAATTACAATTATAATACAAAACACACACACACCCCTAAGTGAGCAAGATACTGCTAAATGCTGGTAAAGACACGCACGAGATATGATCACACACACTAGTTATCAAGAAAATACAAACTTAAATGAGAAACTATTCTCATCTATCAAGTTACCAATGATTAAGAAAAAGAATGTAATTAAATAGATTGTCATAGATTTCTGAATGTAGTATTCTGTAGGAACAAAACAAAAACAATCTTTTTCCTCTGCTCTCATGCCACAATCAACATAGACTTCTGTGACCCCCAAAAGATGTGGGGATTTCTCTCCACCAACAAGCAAGCATGATTGATTTGATAACAGACATCAGCCGTGTCCTCAGTTCAACTCTGACACAGGAGATATAACGCAGAAAATAGCATCAGATCAGATAGGGACTCAGCCCCTAACAACTCCCCCTACTCCCAGTGGAAATCCCGTTGTTCTGCTGTGTCTGTGTGACCAGCTATAAATAGGTGATTCTACCACCCTCTCTTTTTTGTAGCAGCTCACAGAACTTAGAAAGAAAATACAAATATATTTATTTATATATATGTATAAGTGTATATACTTATATGTGTTTATAAGTGTGTGTGTGTATATATATATATATATATATTTTTTTTTTTTTAAACTGGCTTATTTACTTATTTTATTTGAGTACTGAGGATTGAACCCAGGGGTACTCTACTACTGAGCTACACCACCAGTCCTTTTTATTGTTTATTATTATTTTTGGTAAAAAGAAGGAGAGGGGCCTGAGCATCAAGCTCAGTAGTAGAGTACTTGTGCAAGGTCCTGGGGTCAATCCATAACACAACAACAAGAAGAAAGGAAAACAGAAAGAAGGAGAAGCTGAGAACAAAGGAATTCCAGAAGTCACATTCATGAAAAGAAAGGTGATTAGTGCAGAGAAACTATTCTAACACTAAACTTTACATACTAGGCCACACATGACTGAGTGCTAGGGCTCACTAGATGTAAAGTTTGTTGGTTATTTGTGACATTTGCTTAATTTCAACTGCTGCCCACAGCCAAGCCAGGGACTCTGCCTGGACAAATTCTACCACCCTTCAGCATAAGAAATAGGCAAATGAGAGCCTACAGAATGGGAACAATTTTTTTACCATATGCACATCAGAGAGAGCACTAATCTACAGAATATATGGAGAATCCCAAAAACTTAACACACACACACACACAAAAAAAAAAAAAATCAATAAATGGGCCAAGGAACTGAACAGATACTTCTCAGAAGCTATACAATTGAATAACAAATATATGAAAAAAATGTTCAACATCTCTAGTAATCAGAGAAATGCAAATCAAAACTACTCTAAGATTTTATCTCACATCAGTCAGAATGGCAGCTATCAAGAACACAAACAATAATTGTTGGCAAGAATGTCGGGGGAAAGGCACACTCATACATTGCTGGTGGGACTGCAAATTGGTGCAACTAATCTGAAAAGCAGTATGGAGAGTCCTTAGAAAACTTGGAATGGAAACACCATTTGACCCCGCTGTCCTTGGTCTATACCCAAAGGACTTAAAAACAACATACTACAGTGACACAGCCACATCAATGTTTGCAGCAGCACAATTCACAATAGCTAAACTGTGGGACCAACCTAGATGCCCTTCAGTAGATGAATGGATAAAGAAACTGTGATACACACACACACACACACACACACACACTACAATGTTACTCAGCATTCAAAAAGATAAAATCATGGCATTTGCAGATAAATGGATGAACCAATCCCCAAAACCAAAGGCTGAGTGTTTTCTCTGACAAGTGGATTCTGATCCATAGCAGGGGGTAGGCGAGGGTGGGCATGTGAGGAATGGGCAAAGGCGAGGGAGTGGAAGGGAGGAGCATGGGGGTAGGAAAGATGGTGAAAAGAGACAGACATCATCACCCTAGGTACATGTATAAAGACACAAAAGGTGTGACTACTTTGTGTACAACCAGAGACATGAAAAAATTGTGCTCCTTTTGTGCACTATGAATTGAAATACATTCTGCTGACTGTATAATTAGATCAAGTAAGTAAATAATTTTTTAAAAAAAATTATATAAAAAGAGAAATGATATAAAAAGAGATAAAAATGATATAAAAAGAGAAAATTAATTTTATGTAGTTTGATCAAACTGGGCAGAAGTGGCTAGTTTCTCTGCTGATGATTCTACAGAAATGGTTATAATTTATAGAAACAAAAACAGGTTGGTAAAAGGAAGGAGAAGGGGCCTGAGCATCAATTTACATATGTAAATTTAGCTAGGTTGTGCCAGAGAATATGTCAGTTTTGATTTCCTTGACCCTTGACATCTATCCTTAGCAGGAGGAAGTTTTTATTTTCAGCATGAGGAAGTTCAGGAGTTCTATGTTTCATAACTTCCAATGAAATATTTTTCTTTCTTTCTTTTCTTTCTTTTTCTTTTTTTTTTTTTGGTACTGTGGATTGATATCAGGCGAGTTTTAACACTGAGCTACATTCCCAGCCCTTTTTATTTCGAGACAGGGGGTCTTACAAAATTGCTGAGTGTGGGATGTGGCTCAGTGGTAGAGCACTTGCCTTGCACACATGAGGCACTGGGTTTGATCCTCAGCACCACATACAAATAAATAAATAAAGATATTATGTCCATCTACACCTTAAAAAATATTTTTAAAAAATTGCTGGGGCTGGGGATATAGCTCTGTTGGTAGAGTGCTTGCTTCACATGCACAAGGCCCTAGGTTCTAACCCCCAGCACCGCAAAAAAAAAAAAAAAAAAAAAAAACAAAAAAAAAAAACAAAAAAAACGATTCCTTTCTTACGGGCTGGGGATGTGGCTCAAGTGGTAGCGCACTGGCCTGGCATGCGTGCGGCCTGGGTTCGATACTCAGCACCACATACAAACAAAGATGTTGTGTCCGCTGAAAAACTAAAAAATAAATATTAAAAAAAAAATTCTTTCTCTTTCACTCTCTCTTTAAAAAAAAAAAAATGCTGAGTGTTGGCTTCCAATATACAATCTTCCTTCTTTAACCTCTTGAGCCACTGGGATTACAGGCATGTGCCACCACACCCCAATAAATAATATTAATAGCTTTGCAAGCCTTGTCCCAGTTAAAGGTTGTCTTCCTGTGTCATGTTCTTTTGCCCAGTTCAAGAGTTCACTTTCCCAGACAGCAGCATAGTTCTGGTCTTCCAACAGTCCCTCAAATTCATTTTTTTTTTTAAACTCTCTTTACTCCTTTTTTTTTTTAATTTTAATATTTTTTATTTTTTAGTTCCCGGCGGACACAACACCTTTGTTGGTATGTGGTGCTGAGGATCGAACCCGGGCCGCACGCATGCCAGGCGAGCGTGCCACCGCTTGAGCCACATCCCCAGCCCCCCCTCAAATTCATTTTGAAATGCTCTCTAAAAGTTGCTTTTTTAGCATTATTTTCTTCTGAATTTCACAAAATTAAAACAATAGTTTATTTTATTTTTTTTAATTCACTACATAATCTTTTTTGGGGGGATGGGAGCAGGCTGTTACTGGGGATTGAACCCAGCAGTGATTTACCACTGAGCCACATTCCCAGTGCTTTTTATTCTTTATTTTGAGATAAGGTCTTGCTAAATTGCTTAGGTACTTGCTAATTTGCTGAAGCTGATCTAAAACTTGCAATCCCCCTGTCTTGGTCCTCCCAAATCACTGGGATTACAAGTGTGCACCACAGGGCCTTGTCAGATAGCCTTTTAATGGGAATCATAAAAGACCAAAAACATTTTCTGCAAACTGTCTTTTTTAAAAACAAATGATTTATTCTTAATTACAAATCCTGTGTAAGACAATTCCTTCTTCTGCAAAACTGACAAATACAAGAAAAAAAATTTAAACAAGTGATTTATCTAAGATGTTTGAGAAAGAAAAAAACTTGATTTTTCAGTATTTATATGAATCAGAATTTATTCCTTAACTTTTCAGAATAAGCCTGAAAGTATGAGTGAGAGTGAGAAAGTGGGGCTGGGGATGTGGCTCAAGCGGTAGCGCGCTTGTCCGGCATGCGTGCGGCCCCGGGTCCAGCCTCAGCACCACATACCAACAAAGATGTTGTGTCCGCCAAGAACTAAAAAATAAATATTAAAAATTCTCTCTCTCTGTCTCTCTGTCTCTCTGTCTCTGTCTCTGTCTCTGTCTCTCTCTCTCTCTCTCTCTCTCTCTCTCTCTCTCTCCCTCTCTCCCTCTCTCCTCTCTCTTAAAAAAAAAAAGTGAGAAAGAAAGCAATTGTTTAAAATAAGTTGGAAATTTGGGCTGGGATCCTGGCTCAGTGGTAAAGCGCTCGCCTAGCACACATGAGGCTCTGGGTTTAGTCTTTGGCACCACATAAAAATAAAATAAAGGTTATTCATATACCTACAACTAAAACAAATATATATAAAAAATAAGTTGGAAATGTTATCTAAAGCTTAGAAATGTCCATGATATTGTAATTTCACTTCAGGGAAAATAGCTTTTGGAAATATTTCAAAGCATAAAAAATACTTTTGCTCTTTGCTATACTATCGAACAGTAATGAAAATCAGAAACAACCTAAAATGTACAACATCTTACCTAAGAAAATTGTTCTATTACTACTTTAACTGGAGTATCTTTGAGCATTGCAAGAGAGGTGCATGTGTCAATTAGGTGGTTTTGTGCAGCAAGTGCCAGAAAAATTCCACTAAATGGCATAAATAATAAGAACTATTTTACCCTCACATATCAAATTTCTTAAAGACAGCACAGTCCTACGGTTAGTTCATCTACATCAATGTCATCAATTGTTTGTTTCCAGGTTTGCTGGAAGCCATCCGTGAACTGTGCATGAACCAAATTGGCATTGAAGCCACTGGGTAGGAAAGTCTGGTATCTGGGGACTCACAGTGGCGCTCCTGCTGGTTTGAGATCACCCAGTGCATATGAGATCCTACCTAACTCTGCCACAGGTTCTGCACAACACCAGAGATGGGGTGACCTACCGGAGACATATAGCCACACAGCCTCTCAGAGGTGGGTGTGACTTGCCAAGATTGCAATCAACCTGTTTGGGCAAGACACCAGGAAGCAAAACTCCACCTGCTGAAACTTAATCCCTGCTTTTGATGTTCTCTCTCTTAAATAAAGGACCAGAGCCATTTTCTAATTCATTTGATTTCAGCTCCTATGTGGATTGGAGGACCTATCAGGTACTCCATTTCCCTTTTAAATCTCATTTCTGGGGCTGGGGTTGTGGTTTAGCGGGAGGCTCTTGCAGGGCACATGCAAGGCTCTGGGTTTGATCCTCAGCACCACATAAAAATAAATAATTGACGGGCTGGGGTTGTGGTTCAGTGGTAGAGCAACCTTAGCAGGGGTGAGGCCCTGGGTTCGATCCTTAGCACCACATAAAAATAAATAAATTAACTTAAAGATATTGTATCAAACTACAACTAAAAAATAAATATTTTTTAAAAATCTCATTTCTGGCTCTAGCTTTTATTTCTTTATTATTAGACTTTCATTTTCTCAGGTGGCTTGTCACCTTCTGAGCAGGAAACTACTCTGGTGAGGTACTGATAGCCCCGTGATACAGATTCTTCCGTTGCTTTGCTTTACTATGCTCAATATGTCAGTTACTTCTCTCATGGAAACAAGATGACTGCAGCTGCTCCCAGCATCACATCTTAAACCTCACCATGTCCAAGCTGGGTGTGGTGGCACTCGCCTGTAATCCCAATGACTCAGGAAGCTGAGTTAGGGATATCACAGTTTGGAGGTCAGCCTCAGCAATTTAGCATGGTGGCCCTCAGCAACTTAGCAAGACCCTTGGGATGTGGCTCAGTGAACTCCTGGGTTCAATTCCCAAAACAAAACAAAATATCACCATGTCCAAAGACTGACAGAGAATTAATTACTTCTTGTATTCCAAAACTCTCATCCCCACCCCCAACAGAGTATGCCTGAGGATTCACTGTTTAGAGCTCTATCACATGCCCAGTCCTAAGTAAATGACTAGCAAGAGAATGTGTTAATGAAGGAGTTCCCAGAGAGGGGAACCTTGACTCAGAATCTCAACGTGCACCAGAGACACAGATTTATTTAGGAAAGCAGATCCACATTCAAGAGAAAATGTGGGCTGTCTTGGGTGTTACTATTTATAGAAAGTCTAGGGGCTGGCTCAGTCAGCTGACAATGATGCCCTCATGCTGAGAGCCTGACCAGACCTGGACTGACATCCCAACACTTTTCATCATTTGCTGATCCTCTGCATTTTCCTCATGGCTCTCAAACTCTACAACCACATCTTGACCCTGGTGAGAGCTGCAACTTCTCCCTATTACTCTCTCTTCTACGGAGGCCGTCAGCTCCATCCCAGGAGAAGCCTACCTTGATTCCTGATCTGATCGCCACCGTCTAAGCTAGCTGCACCCAAGATGCATGATGATGAAATTGTAATTGGATTTCTTCTGGAAAACAAGGCTTACATGCAGAGTCAGCACCAAAGAAATCTGCAATGAAAATCCAGAAAAAGTTGTTTAATTTTATTAAGATGCTTTCAGGTCCAGGGTTTGGGGGAATTTAGAGGAAGACCCCTTCCTTTGAAGTTTTTCTAACTTGGGGCTGGAGATATGACTCAGTGGCCAAGTGCGTTCCAAGCAAGTGTAAGGAGTTGACACAACAAACAAACAAATAAAACAAACCCTGAAAACTTTCTGAAGTTTTTCTATATTGTGTTGTGAATGTTTCATGTAGTTTGTCAAACTGAAACTTGAACATGGAATTTTGATAGTCTTGCCGGCCTTTGTCCAACTTATTCCTACCAACACCATCTCTAGGTGAAAATTCATGTAATTTTAGGGGTGGACATTCTGACACATGTTGTCAAGCTTTCCTCTTCCTCTGTCTGGTGATTTGTACAATCTTTGATTTCATCTTCATGTGGATAAGGTTTCTGGCAAAGTCAGAAAAGCCTGTTGATGAGTTTTGTCTCCAAATCCAAGTTAGTACTTTTGCCAAGAGTGATTGCTTCTGTTTGAAAAAGAAAAGGGTGGTGGTAGGAAAGATTGCTGGTTATCTCTCAATACCTTCCTTCCTCTTTTTTTTTTTTTTTTTTTTTTAATCTGGGGAAAGAAAGTCTAGGGGGTGGGCTAGAGAAGTTAGAGCAGTTACACAATTGCACACCAGTTTTTCTTGCCCTTGCACATTGTCCTTGTGTCATTCTACTTTTTGCACATAAGGATATAGTCGAGGTTATGAGCCAAGGACTTGTGCTAAGAACGTGGGCCAAGTTGCACAGGAGTTGCTTATTTTGCATTCAAAAGTTTCTTGGGCGTTTCCTGCATTCCAATAACTCATTCTATCTTCTATTTTCTGTATCCCCACATTCCTAGCTCCAGATCTTGAGAATAACCAGATCACCATAAAACCATCTTATGCTCACCAGACTGATATCACCCTTACATTCCTTCTCATACCCACCCTTCACCAAGTTTCCTTGAAAGAGGAGTCAGGGACCCCCAAACACACCTCTCACTCTCTAGCTAGCCTGCATTCTATCTTGAATGTGTATTCCTTGCTTTCCTAAACACATCCCTGTCTATGCCTCTACTGACACATGCTGAAATTCTTTTCCTTCACATATATCAAGGACCCTGCTGATCTTGAGCTGAGTTTTCCCTCTCTCCGTAGAACTTCTTAGGATCCTTTCCAAAAAATAGTATTCGTACTAGCTGGAAATTAGTTAGATATACAAATTCTCAGGCTCCACCCAAATCAGAAACTTCAGAAGGAGGGACCCACCAACCTGAATTTTATTTTATTGATTTATTTGGTACCAAGGATTGAAGCCAGAGGTGTTTAAGCACTGGGCTACATCTCTAGACCTTTTAATTTTTTTATTTTTTTTTTATTTTGAGACAGTCTTGCTAATTGCTTAAGGCATCGATAAATTGTTGAGGATGACTTTGAACTTGCCTCAGCTGCCCCAGCCCGTGGGATTATAGGTGTGCACCATTGCACCTGGCTAGCCTGGATTTCAACAAGCCCTCTAATGACCCTGATGTGGCTCAACTTTGAGAACTGTTGTCTTAAAGTAACCAAGTCACTTCCTGAGTCTGGGAAAAGGTCCAGGCTTCCCTAGTGCTTGTGGCCACCATATACCTGAACAAAATCACAAGAATTGGCCATGCAGTAGACAATGTCTGAATAGGAGAAAGCCCCTATTCTGTTCCTAAAAATGATCTAAGTAATTTAAGAATAAAAGTCAAAGGATGCTACTATGTCTTTCCCACACATCCTCAAAAATATTTTTTGACATTCTTTCTCCAATTGAAAAAAAAATGTATCTCTATGTGTATGTGGAATTGTTGTAAAAAAGTAAGTTGCAGAATAATATGTATCAGTTGGGTGTGTGGTGCACACACTTGTAATCCTAGCAACTCAGGCGGCTGAGGCAGGAGGATTGCAAGTTCAAGGCCAGCCTCAGCAACTTAACAATGTCCTGTCTCAAAATAAAAATTTAAAAAGTCTGGGGATATAGCTCAGGGGCAAAGTGTCCCTGAGCCCAACCCCCAGTACCTAATAATAATAATAATAACAACTAGTAATGCATAAACAATAACATCAAAAGTGAACAAAATGTAAATGGGTATAGGTAGATGTGTGTTTATATGAATATGATTGTTTAGGGAAAGTTCTGGAATGCTGTACCACAATCTTGTCAGAAGTCCCTGAGGAAAGGAGTGAAATTGGAGAAAAAAGTCATTAATGCCATTTTCACTGTATTTACTTGGAGTGTTTTGCTTATTTAAAGCAAGAATATATTATAGATTGTTTATTTTCAAGTGAAAAACTGTTAACAAGAACAAGAACAAAATCCTGATGAAAGGGACAAGGATTGAGTCTCTCAGAATGGTTCTAAGCCCTGTTCATGATCCCACTGATGTTTCCAATGGCTCGGTTTTAATAACTAATTTTTAAACCTTGAAAATTAAGATTAAATCTTAATTTAATTCTAAAACTAAAATTTAATTTTAGCTCTGCTAAAAAAAAAAAAAAATCCTTTTGGCTCTCAAAAGTGGCCTAATGAGCTTCGTCAGGATTTTTAAGAAAACAGAAGACTACTAGCAATGTCTAGAAGTTACTATTGGAGGCACACATTCAGAACTGTAGAATCTTTAAGATGGAAAGAACTAGATAGAATGTCTCCTAATTACCTCACTTCACAGATGAGGAAACAGATTTAGAGAAGAGATGTGGTTTGACGACAAACCCCAGTCAGAGTGAAACCAAAACCTGATTTTCTTCCTCTTAGACCAGTGTCTTCCCACAACACATCACGGACACACTTCTTTTGAATCTTTAAAAATTTGCAGTTTTAAAGAAATAAAGGATACATATGTTTGATTTCATTGAAACATTATGGAATGTACACGGGAAAGGAAATACCACGTGATACCCCACAAACATATATAATTTTTTGTTTTTATGTATCAGTTAAAAAATAAAACTTAAAAAATTATTTTGTAAACGAGAAGAGTCCAATTGCATTCTGATATAGGATACCATAATGTAGGGTTTTTATAAGTCACTCTAGCATAGCATTCCCGTTCTGGAAAGTTCTACATATCCATAGGCTGTATTCTATGAATAACCACTTCCAAAGTGAACAAGCTGTGGCTTAAGCGCACACCACAAAATTGATTTCAATTCCTCTTAGTTTTCTTCCTTTGCTTCTGTCGATCTCATCCTGTGTTTTGGAGTTGTTCTCTCCTGATTCCAATAACTGGTTTTGTGTGTCTCTGGGCGTGTCTATTTCCAGATATCTCTGTATGTGCCTTCTTCTATGTGCAGTTTCCATCTTTTTTTTATGATTCAGTGAGGCCCTGAGCAACTTGGCAAGACCCTGTCTCAAAATAAAATATAGAGAAGAACTGGAGATGTAGTTCAGTGGTTAAGCACCCCAAGGTTTAATCTGTGGTACCAAAAAAAAAAAAAACCACCTCAAAGTTTATGAACCTACATGACTTTTCTTTTCTTTCTTTCTTTTTTTTTTTTTTTTTTTTTTAGTTGTTGATGGACCTTTACTTTATTCATTTATTTATATGTGGTGCTGAGAACTGGACATATGCGAGGTTATCGTTCTATCACTGAGCCACAAGCCCAACCCCTACATGACTTTCTTAGTAATTATTTTCCCTCCCTGATCCAGTGTTTGTCTTAGTTTGCCACCATTGGTTTTCTTCTACCCCACTTAAAGTCTTAACATCTCTCTCTCCAACTCTGGCTTCCCCTTCCTTTTATACGGCTAGTTTCCTTTCCTATTTCTTTTTCTCAATATACTCCTCATGTAAAGTGATTTTTTTTTTTATTAAATGATTTTTTTTCCCCCACTTCTCAGTTCTGGAGATTGAACCCAGTGGCTCTCTAGACTCTGAGCTACATCCCCAGACCTTTTTACTAACTTTGAGACAGGGTCTCACTAAATTGTCCAGGCTGATCTCTAACTAGTGATTCTGCTGCGTCAGCCTCCCCAGTCACTGGGATTATAGGCACATGTCACTGCAACCAGCTATTTTGATATCTATTGTAATGGACTTCTGAATTTAGCAAAATAAATCAATCCAAAAAAACCAAAGACCTAATGTTTTCTCTAATATGTAGATGCTAATTCACAATGGGCGGGGGACACTTGAGAAGAATAAAGTTACCTTAGATTAGGTGGAGGAGAGTGAAGGGAGGAGAGGGGAGGGGATGTGCGATAGGAAGGATAGTAGAACAAAGCAGACGTTATTACTGTATATGTATATGTGACTACATGAGCAATGTGATTCTACAACATGTACACTCAGAAAATGAGAAATTATATCCCATCTATGTATGATATATCCAAGTGCATAAATGCATTATACTGTCATGTATAACTAATTAAAACAAATTTAAAAATTTTTTTTAAATAATATTTTTTTTTAATTAAATGGGCAAGTAGAATACTTCCTTAAAAGGCTATTACAGGGCTGGGGCTGGGGCTCAGTGGTAGAGCACTCACCCAGCACGTGTGAGGCACTGTGTTCAATTCTCAGCACCACATCATAAATAAATAAAATAAGGTTTAAAAAATGCCTATGTGACTCCAAGGGGTGAGAGTGGACATTTAAAAAGAAAAAAAAAAAAAAAAAAAAACAAGGCAATTACATTCATTTTTTACTCTCTGGGGGGAAAATATTGTCAATTAATTGTAAATTTTTTTGATAAGTAATGTTTAACAACACCAAAAAAGTAGAAGGGTCATTTACCCCTCTAGTTGACTTTCAAAAATTCATAAAATTGAGTCCATTGTGCCTAGTGCATGCTGTAATCCCAGCAACTCTAGAGGCTGAGGCAGGAGGATCATAAATTCAAGTCCAGCCTAGGCAACTTAGTGAGACCCTATCTCAAAAAAGAATTGAAATTTGGTGGGGGCGGGGGTGGAGAGGTGCTGCTGCAAACGTGGTAGAATGCCCCTGAACTTAGCAAAATAAACCAACCCCCCCCAAAAAAAAAAGAGAGAGAGACATAAAATTGTTTACCCAGAGTTGGGTCTGAGCAAGTGTACAGTCCACTCTCTCATTTCCTGAATGCAGAGACTGAGATCTGGTTAGATTTCATGTCTGACCCTGGGCCTAATAGCCAGGTCTAGAGTTTCTTGCCTCTGGGTCAGTATTATTCTCTCTTCTTCATTAAATGTCAAGGTTCTTCCCCCCGTTAATCATTAATTCCTTCCAGATGGAGAATTTCTCAGCTTTTTAATAGGCATCTAGGAAATACCTATATATTTATTGGGATGCCTTTGGCTGAAGATAACAAACCTTGAGTTAGAACTGCTTAAACAATTAGGAAATATACTTCAAATTGAAGGGTTCCTCTTCCCTGGCCCACCCCCAGACCTTTTTACTAACTTTAAGACAAGGTCTGGTTGCTTCAGAAACTCAGGGATGTCACCAAATGTGACCTTCCATCTCTCCACTTCTTTCTCCTTGGTGTTTTGGCTGCCCTCAAACTCTTAACAACAGCTGCCGGCAGAACTTGAAAAAAAATAAGCCCTTGTTTATGTCCAATGAAAGAGATATACTCTTTCTTCAATTATGCCTTGGAATTGGAATTGTTAGTCAGATTTGCATTGCTGTGACCAAAATACCTGACAAGAACAACTTAAGGGAGGGAAAGTTTATTTTGGCTTGTGGATCTAGAGATTTAGTTCATAGCAGGCTGGGGGTATAGCTCAGTTGGTAGAGTGATTGCCTTGCAAGTATAAGGCCCTGGGTTCAATCCCCAACAACACCCCAAAAAAGAGAGATTTAGTTCATGGCTGGCTGAGTCTATTGTTCTGGGCCCAAGATGACACAGAACATCCTGGTGGAAGAGGCCAGGGAAGATCAACTGAACCCTAACCCACCTCCTCCAGCCATGCTCTACCATTCTCTGTGAGAATGGACTGATTAGGTTGCAGCTCTCAAAATCTAATCACTTTACTTCTGAATATCCCTTCATTAACACAGGAGTTTTTTTTAGCAGGTGGGGAGGCTCATATCCAAACTACAGTGATGGCATTCCCTTCTACATGCTTGAACCTATTGAAGTCAGTATTTCTCTTTCCCCCATTAAATCAATAAAATGCAGGTCAATGCTACATCCTATGTGGCTACTTCTTCAAATGGGGATAAATTAGACTCCTGAATAAAACTCAGGTTGTATTAGGAAGGAAGAAGATGGATGGATATTGGGTAGCTACTCTATCATATTCTACATGTTGAATCAACTGATTTTTTTTTTCATAGCAATTGTTAATTTGGAAAAACTCAGAAGTTATTATGGGTTAGGTTCAAAAATTTCTTATTTCCCAGCTGTCAGTAAGTTGCTTCTTGAAAAAAAAAAAAAAGTATTGCAGTGATCAATACAGTGGGCCAATTTTATAGAGTTATTCCCTTAATCTCATGTTCCCACCACTCACTTCCATCTGTCCCCTATCATCAGCATTGCTCTGTATCTCTGAACTAAGAGTGTCAAAAAATACACTGTTTCCTTGCTGTTAACATCTTAAGCAAATTTCTGGATCTGGAAGGTACTGAATGGGTAATGTCCAGCTAACTTTCTTCTTTCTAGTTAATATCAACTACCTCCTTTCTTCCTGTGGCTGTTCTTGAGATAGCATAAAGTTCTTTCCTTTCTTTAATTTTTCAGTCTCCTAAACATGCCCACAGGACTTTTCTACTTGTAAGGATTTCGTATTAATTACCACAACACCAAAGGATCAGAAAGTCTTTAAATTTATTAAAGTAGCTAACTGTAGCAGTATGAAAAAAATATTTGCTGTCTGGTGCAGTAGCACATGCCTATAATCCCAGCTGTTTGGAAGGCTGAGGCAGGAATTGTGAATTCAAAGCCTGGCTCAGCAAAATCGAGTTGCTAAGCAACTCAGTGAGACCCTGTCTCTAAATAAAATACAAAATAGGGCTGGGGAGGTGGCTCAGTGGCTGAGTGCCCCTGAGTTCAATCCCAGTTCCCACTCCTCGCCACCCAAAAGGGCTGAGGATGTAGCTCAGAAATAGTGTTGTAGGGACAAACGAGGCAGGGCACTGAAGATAGCAGAAAACAGTTTTATTTGGCTGCAACCAGGTTCAGAGGGTACAGCCTTTGCTGTAATCAATCAAACCCCTGAACCCCGAGTTCAGGGAGTTTCAGAGTTTTATACCTAGCATGTAAGGGGAGGGACTCAGAAGTTCACAGTCTGCAGAAGTTCACATAAAAGCAGTTTTTTCTTTTACTGTTTTGGACAAGTTAACTCTTCAAGGACAACACCTGAGAAGGGGAGAACTTCTTCTCCCCTTTCTTTCCTCCCCTGCCAGCTGTTACCATGGAGCCCAATTGTAACTTATCTTAAAAATGTAGACATCTCTGTGAAGCCCAGCTCAAGGCCAGAGGCCTTGTTTGCACATTTCTACAAACAGCTATACTGGATATGTTTGTGAAAAACCTGGAGTGCTGGTATCTTCTCGGCCAGTGGCCAAGTAAAACAGGGCGACATGAAAATAGGAAGTTTATTTACATTGAACTCTTTTGCATAGTCTCTTTTGCTGACAGTTCTAAAATCAGCTGTGGGGAAGATTTCTCAGTTACGACTTTTCTGTGGAGAAAGGGAGTGCTGCTTCAATAGAGCATCTCTTGATTCAATCCCCAGGACCAAAAATAAGAATAAAATTAAAAAATAAAAGATGGCTAAAAATTCTTCGACACTCTTTCCATCAAGAGAAGATAAACTCTCCTCCACCCTTGCATCTGAGTGGCTTTTTAACTGCTTGGATGCACCTACAAATCCATAATCACCCATATCAGCTGGACACTGGGTGGTAATCCTTTCTTGAGTGTTTGGAAACTTTGGTGATCCTTTTACAAATAGTCAACTCCTTCCCTCATTTACCATAAGGGCCAATTTTAAAATTGTCTGGTATCCTCAATCCACCTACCACAATGTTTACCCATCTTTCTTGGGAGGTGACTGACTCTTCCTTAATCAAGAAAATCAGGACCATTATATATAAATGACTTTAACTTTCTCATTCATCCTCTGAAAATAGACTTGCTTATGCACCACCTCACCTCCTGCCTTCAGCTTGGAGGATGAGGTGTTCTGTATCCAGTAGAAAAATAACTCCCTGTCCATGTTTTGTTCTAATCTCTTCAAGATCCACACTTGCTTTGTCAAGTATTCCCTCTCTGTCAGACATCTGATCTCTCCCCTCTACTGGCTTCTTCCAAAGGCCTATAAACAAACTCAGGTCTTTCACTTAAAGTAAAACAAAATCTTCCTTTTTGCTTGATTCCCTCTAGCTGCCATCCTCTGCTTCTCTCTCCTTATTGTATCACTCAAGACCCTTGGTTTTGAGCAAACCGTATCAGAATCTGAATATACTCAGTAAGGAAAGGAATTTATTGGATTGAAACAGGAGGCAGATCAGCCCATTCCTTTGCTGGGATGTCTAGGACCTAAACATTTCCTTCCCTCACAAGTTAACAAGTGCCATTTATTCAGGATTCAGCATCCCAGAAAAGACTATTGGACCACACCTGTCCTGTAGCTGTCTGTGTCAGTTTGTTAGGCCCACCATAACAAGGACATAGAAACGTGTTAGGCAGAGAGGGTTAAGGTCACCTGCCTCAGGAGTTTACAAATGGAGTAGACATCTCATGACCATTGACTCCACTGGAGATTGAAGCTATGCACTGGATCAAAAGTTTGAGACTGGGCTGGGGATGTGGCTCAAGCGGTAGCACGCTCGTCTGGCATGCGTGCGGCCCAGGTTCGACCCTCAGCACCACATACCAACAAAGATGCTGTGTCTGCCGATAACTAAAAAAATAAATAAATATTAAAAAAAAAAAAGTTTGAGACCAGTCTCCACAATTTAATGAGACTTTGTCTTAAAGCTTTAAAAAAAAAAAAAGTGCTAGGGATGTAGTTAAGTGGTAGATCAATCCCCAGTATGATTAAAAAAAAAAAAAAAAAAAAGCCAAGACCATCTCTCCCTCTCTGAAAATTGTTTACTTTATTCTGCACTATTAAATTAACCCTTGTAGCTGGGCACAATGGTGCATACCTACAACTGGGAGGCTGAGGCAGGAGGATCACAAGTTCGAGAACAGTCTGTTCAACTTAGTGAGATCTTGTCTCAAAATTTAAAAAAAAAAATTTTAAGGGCTTGGATGTAGCTCAGTGGTAGAGAGCCCTCTGGGTTCAATCACCAGGAAAGAAAGAAAGAGAGAAAGAGAGAAAGAGAGAAAGAGAGAGAGAGAGAGAGAGAGAGAGAGAGAGAGAGAGAGAGAGAGAGAAAGAAAGAGAAAGAAAGGAACTCTTATAAAACCCCAAATTTGGTGAATGCTCAACAAGTACTGCATGAAACCTGTTGAAGTCTCCCCACCCTGTTACTTTCTCTCCTGCTCTCTCCTTCTTATCTGACATTTCCTCTGCGGCTAACAATCCTTCCTCTATTTGAAGGCCACAGAGAGTCAGAGAAAAAAATAAAATATCAAAGAAGAAAAACTAAAGTGAATGGCCCACACCTCAGAAAATCACCAGGAAGGGTGAGGATACATAACCTTCACCTCAGAGATTTTCATAGATCTGAAGGCATTTTTTTGTGTGCCTTTGTGTGAGGGGTACTGGGAATTGAACCCAGCAGCACTCTACCACCGAGCTAAATCCCCTGTCGTTTTTATTTTTTATTTTGAGAAAAGGTGAGGCGAAGTTGAGCAGGCTGACCTGGAATTTGCTATCCTCTTGTCTCAGCCTCCCCACTTGCTGAGACTGCAGGCATACTCCACCACACACAGCTAGAAGTTAAATTACTACTTTCTGTATGCGCACAGGTCCTGAGCTGGGTGGAGATGGGTCTTGGCCAGGCCAAAGAGGGAGAAATTCTGACATAGAACCAGGGCTTCTCGGGGGACTGGCCCTCCTTCTTGAGGGTCATCCTCAGGGTTATGCACACCAGTCTTGACCCTGTGTGGACTCAACCCCAAGAGATAGGAGGAAGCATCCTGAGATTGCTGAAGATATACTCTGATAGATCCTCTGTGTGTCCCTCAAGTGCTTGGTGGTGACCTGCCCTGAACAAAGGGGACAAACACACCTTGGCTTTTCCTTCAGCTCTTTTGCTCCCATCCCTGCTCTATCACGGAGTTCACTTGTTGGAATTTAGATCTGAGAACCATATGATATTCCCGGAAAAGGAACCTGTTTAGTGTGGTCTGGGGGATGGGGGAAAGGCGGTTTTACTTCCTCTCTTCCAGTTGTCTACGTCCTTTAAAGGGCTCCGGATATCTGTGGTGACTCCTTCACGCTAAGTGCAGCAGCAACATGGAACAGCTGTTGCCACTAACGGCTCTGCTACTTCTAGGTAAGTCAGGGCCCCCTGACTGAGGGAAAAGCTCAAGATGCCCTGGGGTGGAACCCCCACCAAAGGATAGGACCCCTCACCACATCTACAGCCTTGAATTTAGCTCCTAGGACAAACTGTCTGGGGTGGCGCTGAAATGCACAGAATGCTGTTTCTGATTTGTGTATCACTCGAAGGTAAAGGGAGACTTTGCGGTCAGTTTCTTCACCCCTCTAAGTCTCTGTTTCCCTATGTGTAAATTGAAGAGCATGACCAAATGATTCCTAAGGTCTGTCTCTTCCAGTCTGACATACCAGCATCCATCCCTTCTACAACTTTTAATTTTGACTCCTTCAAGAAATTTTAGGATCAAGTTGTTTCTGTAGCTTGATTCAGGGAAATCCAATCTTCACCCTTAATTTGTGACTTTGAACAGGGAACAAGGAGTAAGGGAACAGTGTCAAAAATAGGTATTTGGGTGTTCAGTGGAAGTAGGAGGCCCAGACACTGAAGATCAGAGGGCAAATCAAAATGCATCCACTGTAAATGTCTCCATTCTTGGGAACGCAGTGCTCCCAGGGTTGGGGTGGGTGGAGGCAGCTTTAGATCACTTTATACTGTAGTCACCCTGGTCTCTGTTCTTGCTCAGGGTCTAATTCACACTTTTTTTTTTTCCCCTTGTAGTTTCAGCTGGCATGCAAGCTGGTGAGTTTGGTTTTTGGTTTCTTTTGTTCGTTTTTTGGGGGAATGTTTTTCCCCCCACAGTGCTGGGGATTGACCCAGGGTTTCACACTTGCTAAGCAAGTGCTCTACCGCTGAGCTACATGCCCAGTCCGTGAGTTTGCTATGATCTTGAATTAATCAAGTAAGGTACATATGGTTACAACAGTCACAGGATGTTTGGAAATGACCATTGCGTGGGAAACTGTTGATACGGGGTAGATAGGAACAGCTTCCCAATACCACTGGGCTTGGCCCAGTGCCTCTCTGGGCCATTTTCTTCAAGGTACAGAGCAGGCCAAAAATGGGGCCAAGCTCCTCCTGGTCAAAATGCTCTAAGACTACTAGCTGGGTGTGGTGCTGCCTGCCTGTAATCTCATCTACTCCTGAGGCTGAGGCAGAGAATAGCAAGTTCAAGGTCAGCCTGGGCAATTTAGCAAAAGCCTATCTCCAAATGAAAAATAAATAGAGCTGAAGATGGAGCTCACTGGTAAAGCAAACCTGAATTCAATCTTCAGCACTGAAAACCAAAAGCAAAACAAAAATAGAGGCTCTTAAGGTTGAGTCATACATTTAGCCTAAATTACCTACTGTGGGTTTGCAACGGGCTCACTCTGGCTTTGAACCTCTCTGGGAATGCCAGTGTGGGGTGCACTCACCACCTGTTCTCATTCCATATTCTCTTGAATTCTCAGAAGATCTCCCAAAGGCTGTGGTGCTCCTAGATCCTCCATGGGACTGGGTGCTCCAGGAAGACAGTGTGACTCTGAAGTGTCAGGGGGCCCAACACCCTGAAGACACTTCCACACAGTGGTTCCATAATGGAAACCTCATTCCAAGCCAGGCCTCTAGCTACTACATTGCAAAAGCCAAAGATAAAGACAGTGGAGAGTACAGGTGCCAGACCAACCTCTCCATGCAAAGTGACGCTGTGCATCTAGAAGTCCACACTGGTAAGCTGGTAAGGGGGGAAAAGGGAACTCACCAGTAATGGGCCCTGAAACACTTGGGAAGAACTAGAAGATGATGTTCTTGAAGATTAAAATCAAGATGAGATTTAAAAAATATATATTATGAAATAACGTGTCATCCCACTGAATGATATCAGAATTGTAGTTCCAGTTGTATGTAGGCCTTAAACAAAATATCAAGGCCTGTCATATAGGGAATACAGGACTGCTTCATTGCACAAACCAGAGAATCATCATTCACACAAAATGCATACAATGTGAATGTATCATCTGAAGGTCAGGGCATGACACTGAGTCTCAATAATATTTATTTTAAAAATCAAAAAATTGTTTTTGGAATCTCAATATTCTTCTCATTCTCAGGTCTGTAATACCCTAAGCCTCCCAAACTATCCAAGATTACCTACCATCTTCTCTCTTTTCCCATCAATGCTGTACTGAAATTCACACTTCAGGGTAAATTTGGCAATGTGATATCCCTGATAATAAAGGTAGATATGTTTTCAGCCTGTATATTAATCCTGGAATGAAAGTATTTGTGTGTTAGCAGCATCTTGACAACAGGAGCAGGCAAGAACATTTTTGTTTTTGTTTTTAGTTTTAGATTGAACGCAGGGATGCTCTACCAGTGAGCTACATCACCAGCCCTTTTTCTTTATTTTGAGACAGGGTGACCCTAAGTTGCCCAGGCTGGTCTGAAACTTGCAATCCTTCTTCTGTCTCAGTCTCCTGAGTTGCTGAGAGTACCAATGTGCACATTTTGGAGACGGGTGTCTTTCCTGGTATCCTTCAAATATCTGTAGTATTACCATGAAAGCCTGGCTCTACTTCCATGGCTGCCCCACAACATATATGGGTGAAACAGGCCTGGAGGGGAAGGGGAATATAACAAGAGTGGGTCTGCAACAGTTTCATGAAATTGGACCTGTGATCTGGGTGTGGTGGCCCACACCTGTAATACCAGGAGGCTGAGGCAAGAGGATTGCAAGTTCAAGGCTAGCCTGGGTAACTTAGTGACAGCCTACTTCAAAATAAAAAAAGACAGAAAGGAGAGAGGACGTAGCTCATTAGTAGAACATTTGCCCAACATTCTCAAGTCCCTGGGTTCAACCTCCAGTTGTAATGAGAAAAAAAAAAAAAAAAAACTCCTATAACTGCCTATTCCTTCTTGAAGTCTGCCATTTTTTTTCCTAATGGGACAAATTATTATTTTCTAATGTAGTTTTTACCTTCAGTCTAGAATTTACTGTGATTTCTTATTATCTTACAAAACTAATCCAGGTCTAATACTTAAGAATCCTGCAGAATCTTTACTTCTCGCCTCATTCTTAGTCCTTTTGCTCTAACTTAATGTTTGATCATGTGTATGTCCCTCTTCTCCATTTTTTAGATAAAAAGGCCCAGTCAGGTTTTTCCCAAAGGGTGTTATGTATGATGGCTCCTGGTCTGACTTTTCATTATGTTCCAGGATCTGGGTAGTGAGTGTCATCTTCTAAAGAGCTCTGTCTGCATAGACAGCTTGGGCCTTCTGACCTAAGGTCTCTCTCTGTCTTCAGGCTGGTTGTTGCTCCAGACCTCTAAGCGGGTGCTCCAGCCCGGGGAGCCTCTCCGGCTGAGATGCCACAGCTGGAAGAATACGCCTGTGCATAAGGTCACATATTTACAAGATGGCAGAGGCAAGAAGTATTTTCATCGCAATTCCGAGTTGTACATTCCAAAGGCCTCATCCAAGGACAGTGGCTCCTACTTCTGCCGGGGTCTTATTGGGAATCACAACCAATCTTCAGAGTCTGTGAACATCATCATTGGAGGTGAGAGCTATTCAGCCCTAGAGCACTCAGAGCTGTTTGGAGTTGGTATTCACACTGGGAAATATGTTAGGCCAGGTAATCCAAGTGACTCAGGAGGTTGAGGCAGAAGGATTATAAATTCAAGACCGGCCCCACCAACTTAGTGAAGACATCAGCAACTTAGGAAAACATCAGCAACTTAGCAAGACATCAGCAACTTAGCAACTTAGCAAAATAAAAAAAAAAAATAAAAAAGGCTGGCAGTTCAGTTCAATAACAGAATGCCCTTGAGTTCAATCCCCAATCCTGTTAATAATAAATTTTTTAAAATGTAAAAATTAAAAAGAAAATTAGTTGGGAAAAGATACCTAATTCCTCCACAGACTTATTTATATGGAGTTCTTCCTAGTAACCAATAGACACCTGGTTGCTGGGTAGGTTTGCAGTTCTGTTCTAGCCTGTTGCTAAGGGGTAGCCAAGAGGTGCCATTCACTCTGCAGTGTGAAAGCAGGAGCGGGAGCCACATTTCCTTACCTATAAATAGACCTCTCCTTACCCCAACATGCCTGCAATATCATGTGACCCTGTCATGCTGGCCCATCCTTAAAAGCCCTCCTTTCCCATGCAAGCCTTGTTTATTAATCAAGAGTTAGACTGGCAGGAGCCCCTCAATTATAGAAAGGACTCTGAATCTGGGTTCTGTGGTTAATTGACTGTGTGACTGTAGGCAAACATGTAGTCTCTTTGAACCTCAATTTCTTCTCTGTAACAAAAGCAAACTGTCATTTATTAGGCATCTTTCAATGTGCTAGATTTCTGTTGGGGGTTGGGGTGGGGCAGGGTGGTGGGGTATTGGGTACTGAACACAAGAGCTGCATCACTGAATTACTTCCCCAGCACTTTTTTTTTTTTTTTTTTGGTACTAGAGATTGAATTCAGAGGCACTCAGCCACTGAGACACATCCCTAACCCTTTTTGGATTATATTTAGAGACAGGGTCTCACTGTCTCTAGCACCTAGCTTTTGCTGAGGCTGGCTTGGAACTCGCGATTCTCCTGCCTCAGCCTCTTTAGCCACTGGGATTACAGGCATGCCTGGTCTATTATTATTATTATTATTATTATTATTATTATTAATTATTATTATTATTATTTTGAGACAGGGTCTCACTAAGTTGCTGAAGCTAGCCTTAAATTTATAATCCTCCTGCCTCAGCTTCTCAAGTTGCTGGAATTACAGACATGAACCACCAGTATCAATACTGCAATAAATAAGTAAAAAGGAAGTAAATACAGCTATCACTTGGGATCTGTGGGGGGGGATTGATTCTAGTCCCCCCACCTGCATGCCAAAATCTGAAGTCACTCAAGGCCTTAGATAAAATGGTGTAGTATTTGCATATAACCTGTGCATGTCTTCCTATTACTTTAAATCTTGTTTAGATTGTATTAGGTACTTAATGTAAATATTACACAAATAGCTGTTATACTGTATTGCTTAGGGAATAACGATAATGAAAAAAGTCTGTTTAGTACAGACACAATTTTTTAAAAAATATATTTTTGATCTTCAGTTGGTCAGATCCTCAGATGCAGAACCCACAGATGTGGAGGGCCTATATTACTCTCAAATGGTTAGGAAGAAAGCAAATGGTAAAGCAATGGGGAAAAATGTAAATAATCAGTGAATCTGGGTGAAGGATACATGAGAGTTCTTTATGTTATTCTGGTAGATTTGTTCTGTTTGAAATTATATCAAAATTAAGTTCAAAAATTGAAACAAAAATCAACAAATTTGTGCCAACAGCAACAATTTCATAATTATCACACAACTTCTATTGACAACCTAAGTTGCTGGACACTCCCTGTCACATTCCCACAAACAAGTTGAAGCTACAGCTAAAAGTGTTGAACAAGCTGAGCCCAGTGGCATAGCAGTAAGATTGGGAGTCAGTGGAAGGGAGCAAAGGCTTCCCTTAGGTTCTCCTCTCATTCATTTCCTAGAGCCTGTCTCTTGGCAGGTGTCAGGAACACTGTCTACTGGTGGCCTCACTATTTATTCCAAATTTCCTAATAACTGTCATTTTTCTCATTTCTCTACTTCTCCTAGGTTCAGCATTTCCATCCACCTCCTCAGTTTTTCTACCTTGGCACCAAATTGCTTTCTGCCTGATGATGGGACTCTTATTTGCAGTGGACACAGGGCTATATTTTTCTGTGCAAAGAAACCTTCAAAGTTCAGGCGGAGACTGGTCCAAAAACAAAGTTAGATGGAGCCGGGACCCTCAGGACAAATGACCCATGGGGTAATAAGGGCATTGGCACAGCTTCTATGAACCTCTCTGTGGATCAGCAACCTCATCATCCCCATCAGGCATTTCTTTGAGCAGCAGAAAAAAAATACAACTCAGAGCCTGGGCCGAGGGCATCTCTCCCAACTCTCTGTTTCCTCCAGGTCTCTAGTGAAAAGGAAAGGCCAAAAGCAATGCCCTAGTGAGAAGCTGGGGAATTCTCTCAGGAGCTGAGTGTAGGAGATATATACTTTCTCTGGCTCAACCATTCCCTCACACACTCTGTATAATGAACCTTTAAACATATAAAAATCTTTCCTGAATACATGAATAACTAGATAAACTATTAACAGTTGAGGAAGGGCCAGAATGATAGTGGTCTGGTTGCCTTCAGGGGAACCCCAAGCTCCTTCCAGATAGAGGGTGGGAACTCCTGGGAACCTAGGCAATTCAATAGACCTAATGAAGGGGATGGCTGAGAAAGAGCAGGGAAGTCCAGAATAGACCGGGGGAGGGATCCACATCTGGACCCAGAGATAAAATTGCCAAAAGCAGGAGGCATGTTGGAGTCAACAGGAAATTATAGCCATGATATCTAATTGAGTTTTCCAGAGGAGTATCTATCAAAATTGGAATGGTTTGTGAATATATGATAATGAACCCTTTTAATGCATGAGTAGGCAATAAGCCTAGGAAGGGGGCTGAAGACTTGGGGGTGGGGTAGAGAGCAGAGGTTGAAAAAGAAAGCTTAGATCAGACAGACTTGTGTTATGCTAAGTGAAACAGAGACAGTTCACTCTCTGAGCTGAGAAAAGCATGCAACAAAGAGTCAACCACAAGTTCACAGGAAGGAATGGTCAAGGAGTGAAGACACTTGTTGACCAACGTAGTACGAGTTAGAGACAAGGAGGAGCAGGGACTTTAAATACAGCTTTTCTGTTTCAATATCTAATTCAGATATAACTTTGTTCCCATTATTCATTGAACAAATGTTGGATAACCAACTCTAAATGTCCTGAATTCTACTGACTGAGTTAAATTGTGAAACTTTGAAATCTCTCAGCCTAACAGTTCCAATGGGGTGGGGGCAGGGAAGGAAAACATTGCTTATGGAAGAAAGCTTTAACTATCTCTTTCTGTTCTAGATGTTTTTAACAAAAAACACTTTTGCTTTCAATAAAACATTTTACAAGATCTTGCATGCGACTCTCAAAGATGGAAAAAAAACATGGTAATAAAATACAAATGATCGGATCTGTTTTTCCCCTTCTTTTGTCAAAAATCTGTGGGGGTTTAGTTTGGATTTATGCAAAACCACATTATACTCAGCAATCATTTTACCACAACTCCTATGAATTATTAGCTTCTTTTTAAAATCTTACTGGACAACTGAGTAAAATGGGATTTTTTATAAGCTACATGTGATAGGAAGATGAATGGGAGTTAGAGGTCATTTCAGCACATTGGGGCTGATAGGAAAAGCCACAGCTACTAAGGAGGTTAGAGGCCTGGGCAGAGGTTCAGCCTAATTGTGTGGTTTATACCAAGTATAATTGTATAGTTTATATACCAAGATCATTCAAAATGAGTTTATGAATATTAGATAAGAATTAGACATGAGACAAGTACATTTGGTAACCTTGCACTTTCACTCATATTTATTTAGTTCCTACAACATGCAAAGGTTGAGTGTAGGTGATGAAGATATTAGACACCTCAGGGTCATTCTCTGGAGGAACTTTCATTATGAAGAGAAAAACAGGCAAATAGGAAGAGAGCAAAGAATCCCCTTTATGGCAGTGAAGGATAGGCAGGGCTTGCCAGGCAAAAGTCCATGGGTTCAAGAAAACAGTTTGATTCTTTTGGAGTCCACCCAGTGATGAAAAGGGGAGAGTTCTGGGCACACCGGGAAGGGCGCTGCCTGCCAAAGTATGGAGGTTGTATGGGACCCAGCAAGCCATTGAGGTAATTGAGGCAGATCAGGTTTGTAGTTTAGAAAGATTCCCTGGCATTTACCTGGAAGATGGACAGGAGAGAATAAAAGGCAGGAAACTCGCTAGGGGGCTAGGGTAGATATTGCAACAAACCAAGAGGAAGCTGTCCTACTGACTGTTAGGCTGAAGAAGTCTGGTTGAAAAATATTTAAGAGGCGAACTCTCCAGGAATTGGTAGCCAGTAGGACTCAGCTTGAGACTGCGGATCCAGATTCAGGGCTTGGTGCCCTTTTGATAACGCAGGAAATACAAAGGCAAGGCAAGAACAGGTTTGGTGGAAAAGATAATGAATTTGTTTTCAGATTATTAATCCTGAACTTGCTTCCTTTGGTTGGTAAATTCTTGTAAAAACCTTAATTTCGTGGTGCAGTTTCAGTGGTTAAACGGAAAACAATAATTGCTTTTTAAAGTTACCAAACGCAACCCTACTTTTAAAAGCAGGGGGTGAGGGGGTGAAACAGCTAAGGATGAAGACTATGATAACAACCATTTGCGGGCTGCTAGCGGTTACACGTGGTGGAGTTTCACCATGCACAGGTCCTCACGGTTCACAAAACACACCTTTCCGTCCCTGGGTGGGCTCGAACCACCAACCTTTCGGTTAACAGCCGAACGCGCTAACCGATTGCGCCACAGAGACAGGCGCTGAGAGAGTGAGCTGCCAAGTTAATTCATTGAAGAATAAATTCGTAGTGCTCTTTACGTCCTAAAAGTTTATGGTTAAGGCAGACCTAGGAATCTGGAGGCACCTCGGTTGCAAGCACACCAAGGCGCCGAAGTGGCGCGTCTGTTCCCGGGCTAGCACCTGGTTAGGTCTGGAACAGGACTCAGCTTCTACCCGCAAGAGGCTGAGGAAGAGGAAGCCAAGGAGGATGGACGAGCGAGAAAGTCTTCAGGAAATCCCAAAGAATGCTCTCCGTGGGTTTGGAAGTTCAGTTGATTTTGCTCAGAAAGATATGTTAATAAGCTCTAAGCTTTTTTTTTTTCTTCCTTTTCTGATGTAGACTATTTAGGTAGCATATATATGGGTAAGTAATGACTTACGATTGTGAAACTTAAAATATTGTATCATGATTGTATCCAACTATGTCTGAAAAAAAATACAGCAGGGGTGTTTTGAATAACAATATTAATCTTCAACCCCAGCTATTTAAAAAGATTTTTACTAGTATATTAAGCACCCAGATAGAACACCGAATTCATAAATACTTGCAACTTCAGTACTCTCCCACTGACATATTGAGATCCAGACCTCTAAGAGTGGAGACTCCTCAGTCTATCACCATGAACTTAGGGTCCTCATCAGGTCTGGTCTAATAAAGAATTTTCTTTATTACCGAAGTCCCAGGCCTCAGGAGCCTCCACACATAACCTCTCTTTCTGCATTGCCATCCTCTTATCAATGGGTTTCATTTTAGGCTCAGTTTTCAAAGATTTCAATGAAATTAAAATACACACATAGTGTGCATGTGCAAAAATTATAGATGAATACATATATAAATATATTTTTCGCAAAATACATACATGTGTTTGTATTGTACATATAAACATATATTTGCCAAATGACCATTAAATGGAGATTATTTTTTACACTATAATTTTTTTAAGTCCTTTCTTTTATAAAATTATAATTAGGATAGAGGAGAGTTGTTGAGGATATGATTGTTTTTGTTAGTGTTCTAACTTGACAAAACAAAAAGTTGGGAACCCTCTCCTGGTAACCAACATTTGGGGGAAAATTTTGCTCATCCATGAAATCCAAATTGGGAACCATGCTGAACTTCACCTCCTTTGTTAGACTGACAGTAGAAATAAAAAGCATTACTCGCTAGTTTATTTCCTATATTTCACTTTACATGCACACAATAGCAATCCAAACCACGGCAAGAGAAAAAAAAGAAGCAGCATTTTATTTTAAAAGATAAAAGAAAACTTGAGGCCAAAAGAAAGTGCAAAATGGGATGGTGATAAACATATCAGTAACTATAATAAGCAAACAAAACTTGCCAATTAAAAGAGAAAGTGGAGTTTTAAAATCAAGTTTTCTGTTTAGAAGACATTAAAATTTAAAAAAAAAAAAAATGAGTGGAAAACGAAGTGCCAGAATAGAGCAACCTGAACTCTGCTGCATTAATGATTGCCAATCTGGTCAATTTGATCCTTTAAGGCTGTAACTATTCACTATGGGTAGGTACTACCT
Source organism: Ictidomys tridecemlineatus (assembly GCF_052094955.1). Taxonomy (NCBI): domain Eukaryota; kingdom Metazoa; phylum Chordata; class Mammalia; order Rodentia; family Sciuridae; genus Ictidomys; species Ictidomys tridecemlineatus. The sequence goes on from NC_135487.1 coordinate 116,424,524, forward strand.
TGTAGTCATTCTTGTTTGTGGCTACTGTGGGAAGGGCAGCCTCCAAGAGACCTTGATATTAAAGTCCTGGAATTAACAGGAAGAGCCAACAGATAGTAACAGATCACAGGGAAGGCACAAACCAGATGTTCTTCCTGTGACAGGATGGAAGCTGTGGGGCTGATAGAAACATGGGCTGAGAGAGCTAATGGATTGCTGAGATGCAGATGCTACTTCTTCCCATCCCGGTTGAAATTCACCTCCATTCTACGGGGCAAGATTATTTAAATCCCAAATACCCTACCACCACAGGGATTACAGCTTTTATTTTAATAATAGGAAGGATAATTACTGCTTTCTCATAACCAAACACCATTCTAAACATATTGTAACCCTTTGAGAATTGCAATTATTGTCATTATTTTCTTTTGCAGATATGAGGGAACTCAGACAAAGAGAGCCAAGTTTCAAACACAGGAAGTACCACAGAGTCTCGGCACTTCACTCCCACACTGTTGCCTCTTTAGCCTGAATGGTTGGATTCAAAGTAATTTTTAATGTCATTCCAATAAATGTTTTTCATGTATTAGAGATAGCAGATGTGTAAAAACCTTCAAACAGTATTTTAAAGGCTAAGAACAAAAGCAAACAAACAACTACAACAACAACAAAAACAAAGACTTGAAAATTTGTGAATTCAATTGCTGTTTAGTTCAACAGATGATAACAAATCCAGCATCATGTTACAACATCCTACTTATTGAGACTACAAATCACTTAATGATTGTCAATTTATTGAGAAGTAATTGGAGAAATTTGATCCCTCCCCCTCCCCCCCCAAAAATGGATCACTGCCTCTCTCCTAACTCAGTTCCAAATCAAAATCAAACTCAAGTACATCTTACTGGTGAGAACTAAGTCAAAACCAAAACTACAGCTGTAGAGGTATTTTAGGAGACAGATGAGGCAGGGCACTGAAGATAGCAGGAAACAGTTTTATTTGGCTGCAGCCAGATTCAGAGAGCACAGTTTTCGCTGTAATCAATTAATCCCCTGAACCCAGAATTCAGGTAGTTTCAGAACTTTATACCCAGCATGTAAACAGAGGAGCTCAGAAGTTCACAGTCTGCAGAAGTTCACATTAAAGCAGTTATTTCTTTCACTGTTTGAGGCAACACTTCTCCCCTTTCCTCCTCCCCTTGCCAGCTGTTACTAAGGAGCCCAATTGGTAACTGCTCTTATCTTTGAAATGTAGACATCTCTGTGAAGCCCCAGCTCAAGGCCAGAGGCCTTGTTACAGGATCTGTCATTTTTAAAATCACATTTTGTGTTTGCAAACACACTTCTACAAACTACTATACTGGATAAATGTTTGTGAAAAAGCAGTAAAGGGGCATTCAGCACCTGGAGTGCTGATTTCTTTCAATCCAGTGACCAAGTAATAGAACAGGAAAACAGGAAGTTTACCTACATTGAATTCTTTTACTCTCTTGCTGGTAGTCTTAAAATCCATTATGGTGAAGATTTCTGGAGAAGCTTAGTTAAGATTTTCTGTGGAGAAGTGGGTGTCACTACAGATTTATCACATGTCATATCTCAAAATAATTTTTTTCAAAAAGAAAAATACTGCCAAAGAAGCAAAACAAGCAAACAAACAAAAAACAAAACAAAAAATTCATGAAATTAAAAAATTGATTTGTGGACTGAGGGCCTAGCTCAAATGTAGAACATGTGCTTATAAACAAGGCCCTGGATTCAACCCCTGGCACCAAGTAACCAAGTAAACAAACAAAACAAACACCTGACCTAATACTCAATCATTCTATGTATAAAAAAATTACCAGGAAAAATATTTGACTACATAAAAATTAGAAACTCCTCAATTTCCAAAAGAGTGTGAATAAAATTAAAAAGCATTTCCAGTTTCTGTAATGTTAGATTAGCTTGAGTGAAACTAATCACTACACATATAACAAACTATAAACTCTGGACTGAAGATTTTTTCAAAAATCTATTTGTGGGCATTGGAGAACAACCAAAATAGACAAAAAATAAAAAGGATTCAAGGTGTGGAAGAAGGAACCACAAATATGACCCTCATCTTGTGGGTACTCATCTATCAGCCAGACTCAGACGTAAACAGAAAACAACAGTCTTGGTCTTGAGCATCAGGATACAGTTAGCAGCTGCCAGATTGTCTTGGAAGTTGAAGGCATAAATCCAGGAAGGAGTGAGTCACATGGAAGAAAATCAAATTTGCCAATAAATCTCCGTCAAATCCTTGTTTCACACTTGAAATGGACATTCATTGAGCAGAGGTTCTAGGAAGGTCGAGGTGGAAGTTATTTCTAGAAGACTGAAAGAATACTGAACAGAGATTTCAGAAGCTGCCCCACGAGAGGAGAAAAAAACAAAACAACCCCCCCCCAAAAAACTGGAAATATCAATGTTCAAAAATAAGAGATTTGTTAAAGAAATTGTGATGTATCCATATAGTGAGAAACTGATGTGACTCCATTTTTAAAAATAAATAAATAACAGCAGCTTCTACCGTAAGGCCTGTCCTAAGGAAGGGGGTGTGACCCTTGTCCTTGGAAAGACCCACAGAGCACTCCTAAGCACATACCCACCCTGCTGAGTTGTTTGCCTGTAAATAACAGAGTTCTGCTGTGGCAGGTGTCCCTGACTCAGTTAGGCTAGGTAAGGACCCATAGCAATCCCCTAGCAACCACCAATCAGCATGAGACAGGGAAAATACCTGGGATGCCAGATGACCCCCAAGTAGTTTATGGTGGTGGATAACATGTTGGGAAACCATATAGTTTAGCACATACACCACTCATGGCCTAAACCAATCAGTTCAAACGAATCCTTCTCTTGTACTAACCAATCACCCCTACCCAACTTGTTCCTGACATTGAATGTGCTAATCAGTGTTAAGAGTTGTTGTTTGACTTTCCTGCGGTATGGAATGATAAGCTGTGTGATGTTGTACACATAGAGTACCCCCCAAACCTATAAAATCTCACTGAACAAAGGACCAGGACTCACTCCCTGTGACCGTTGTGTCGGGAATGGTTGTGAGTCCAGGCTCGAGCTTGCAATAAAGACTCTACTGTGATTGCATCGGATTCGGCTCATGGAGGTCTATTGGGGTCCCATGAATCTGGCATAACAATAGTATAACACAATAAAGTGATTAAAAGATTGTTTTAGGCTAACAGTTAATGAATAAATAGTCACAACATTTCTGTGTAAAAAGTCAAGCAGGTTAAAAAAACATGCCATTATTCATTTGTCCAAATCCCTAAAATATAGGACACCAAGTGAATCCTAATATAAACAATGTTGCCTTTGGATAATTATGATCTATCAATGTAGATTTATCAACTGTAACAAATGACTACTCTGGTGGGGAATATTAATAATGGTGGAGACCATGTATATTAAGGATAAGGAGTGTTTGGGAAATCTCTGTATTCTCCTTAAAAGTTCACTATGAACCTAAAACTGCTCTAAAAGAATAAAGTCTATTAAAAAACAAACAATATGCATAGTATGATTCCAACTTTCCATTTAAAACACACCACCTCTGACCCCAAATATCAAAGAGATATAAAAACAAAGCATAAAGAGGAGTTTTCTGATGATAGATATATAGATGTCTATCTATATCTATCTATCTATCTCTCTCTATATATATATCCATCTTTTTTTTGTACAGGGGATTGAACCCAAAGGGTGCCTAACCACTGAGCCACATTCCCAGCCCCTTTTATTTGGAGTCAGGACTTAAGAGAAGTTGCTCAAGCTTGCTTTGATTTCAAAATCCTTCTGCCTCAGCCTCCTGAGCTGAATATGGGTGTATGCCGCTGTGCCCTTGGGAGGTGGGTGCCTTTCATTTGTTAGTAATTCATTTATTTTATACCTGTGTGATTTTTCTTTTTCTTTTCAGTGCTGAACCCAGAGACTTAATGGTGTCAGGCAAGCACTCTACCACTGAATTACCTCCTCCGCCCAATTCCCCATATTTTCTGCAAGTACTGAAGCCAGAATTAGGCAGGCAGTCAGTATAGATAGGTAGGTCAAGTCAGGACAATTTGAGTGAATTTCTACGAGTTGGAGAGACTGTCCCCTGAGGGACAGTTAATTCCTTCAGAGCCCTTCCTGCTCCCTTATCAAGAACTTGCCCTTGCTCCAACCTGTTGCTAAGGTAACCGGTCCAGGAGTTGCCCCTCCCTACAGGGAGCTATAAAGTTGTTAAATAATGTGACCTGGGCAGCACCATCCTGCCCTTCCCCCTTCAGCCCATCAATTTCCCACCTTTATTTAGGCTGTCCCACCAAGCATTCCTGGGCCTAGTCCAAGGCCCAGTCAAGTACTCAGGAAGGAGAAAGATAAGGGGAAGAGGGCAGGAGAACAAAGGAAGCCTAGGACAAGTAAAAAGGGCAGAACAACTCGCTTCTTGGCATACCAGGATACCAGCTATGGCCCCCTTCTCCCTCCCGGAAGAAGCCTATGTTACCCCTTTTAAAATAAACCCTGCTTTATATGCTTGCCTCCATATGCTTCTCTAATGTTCAGACTTCAACATGTGGGGAAGCAGAATCCACCCCCAATAACCTGCAGTATCAGTACTATGTATTACCTATTCAGGAAACCTTTTTTTAAAAAAATGAGCCTATACTATATACCATATATTTTTACACATATTATCTTTCATCCTCAAAACAACCATTTGGAATAAAATATAGAATTATTCTTAATTATTCTTTATCAGAATAAATACCTTTTTAATATATACATTAAACGATGAAACAGGCTCAGAAAGTTTGAACAATTGGCTCGAAGTCAAAGGGCTAGTTAAGTGGGAGAGTTGAGATTCAAAATATGTCAATTAAAAATCACACTCTTCCTGCAGGGTTCTACTTCAAAGGACTTTAGAGCTACAAAGTGAAAGCACATGAAAGAGAATACAAAAAGAAAAAGAAAATGGAGGCAGACCTGGTGGACCAGCAATGCTTTATTCAGCACCAGAGGGGAACATCTTCATCTTCTGGGCACAGGGGAAGGGCGGTGGGACACCTCAACGGTCTGGAGAGCCAGGTCGTGGGAGGAGTTACTTAACTTTTGGCGGGCTTTTTGGCTGGCCAGGCTAGGTCGTAGGAGGAGTTTTGGCGCCGGGGTTAATTTGGGGCGGGCAGGACCGCTGGCCGGTAGGGGAACTGTAAGGGAAGTTCCCTCCCTGGGGCCTAATTGCCTATGTACTTCACAAAGGATCTGGAAGACTCCCACTCAAAGTAGAGTTTGGAATGCTCCTCCTTTTAACAGGTGAAAAATCAGAATTTCACAGAAGTTAAATGATTTATTTGCCAAATGCAAGCTCTTCCTTAGTGAGTAAAAACAGCAGCAACAAACAAAACAAAAACCCAGGTCTCCCTATTGTCTTTCCGTGCTTGATTTGCTCCTTTCTTTGCTTGATTTGAGCACGAAATCTTTGTTATTCCCTATAACTTGTAGTTTGTTTCTTGGTTGTTTTACAAGTCTACAGACCTTCATGCAGTAGGGCACAGGAAAAAGTGCGGACAAGAGAACTGGGGAGCTGGCTACTGCTCAAGAGCTACATACGCAGGAGCTCCTCCTATTGGTGCAGGGGATAGCAAGAGGAAAGGTGGGAGTCCAGAGGCCAAGACTTAAGGCACAGCCTGAACCCCAGGAGGATCTTCCTGTGGGCAGCAGAAAGTTCTGGGAATGGAAGACAGTAAAAATGAGTGACAGGCTCATCCAATGACAGGTATGGAAACTCGCTTCTAGGATTAATACAAGAATTGGCTACAGAACATAATTTTGAAACCTAAATTTTAAAGTTATTTTAAGAATGATATACTTACAGAGGGGATGAAAAAAAATATGCTGAAGTCTCCCCGTCGGGGAATCGAACCCCGGTCTCCCGCGTGACAGGCGGGGATACTCACCACTATACTAACGAGGAGGACTACTGCTCTCCTACTTTCAAAATCACTATTTATGAAAGTCCTAAACTATACTGAACCTTCGAAAAGTTGCCGGTGGCTGGCATAGTTTTTCACCGTCCTGATCCATGTAGTGCAGTAAAAGAGGCAAAATCATATGTCATTCATAGGGAATCTATAGGTATTTACATTCCATAAAATTTACAATTGAAAAATAAGGGGCATATACCTGTTTCCCGCCAAATACTTAAACTTTAAATAGCTGTGGTGAGTATCCGTTTAAGAAGTTCTACTTATTTAGGAACTTCATTTATTAATGTATTCTTTCAATTAATTTATAAATTAAAAGTAAATTTGAAAATTCGATGTCTTAAATGAACCCGCCAATTTCACACTGCCCATGTGTTTTTGGCTATCATCTGAACTTTGCAGAGGAATTCCTTTCCGAGTGTGAGATTCAAGCATGAGATCCCAGAATCCAGAAGATCACAAAGATTCCTGAGTACTGGGAAGTATCAAAACTAGAGACAGTGAGACATAAACTGCAGTTTCTAGTGTCAGGTATAAAATGCAACAAGCATCTAAAATGAATGAGTTACTCTGCGTTGGCCGGGAATCGAACCCGGGTCAACTGCTTGGAAGGCAGCTATGCTCACCACTATACCACCAACGCTCCGAGGAGTCACCTTTGGAATTATATTTATAAGAGAAATAGAGGTTTAAAATTTGTCAAAGGTCTTAAATTGCGCCCTGACTCTGAGGCGGGAATACAGAAGCCACCCAGTGCCGGAGCCTCGGACGCCAAGGTTGAATGAAAAAGCCAGGGCTTAGCTCCACGGCAGTTATTTCCCCCGCCTCATCTCAGCCCTGTTAGCCTTACAGCCGGATGTTCCCAGTTCCCTGAGACTCGATACTGGATCCACCTGCTGTCGGATTTGGCAACAGACATTTGGGGCGGAAGGTGCTGGGGAAACAGATACTAGATTCACGACTGGCCTGACTCTGCTTCTCTAGAGGACAGGAGCGCCAGGGAAAATGGAACTTCAAGGTTTAAGGCTGTGAGGAAGTTGGAAAGAGCTGTTAGTAACAGTTTTATTTTTGCTGCTTTGCAAAGAAAGGGGTGCAGGGAGAATCAAATTTTTATTTGAAACGATAAATAAACATTAATATGATGTTGCATAATGCTCCATAATGATAAACTTAAAGGAAAATAAAGTAAACCTCTGGCCGTGTGTCAGGATGGCCGAGCGGTCTAAGGCGCTGCGTTCAGGTCGCAGTCTCCCCTGGAGGCGTGGGTTCGAATCCCACTTCTGACAAAGGAGCATTTTGGCTCTGCAACTTTCTTTCTCTACCAAATGATTAACAGTTATTTTCTGGAGAAAATAGTGTTGATATATACTTTTTAAAAAAATCTTACATGTTTACCCATACGAAGATTATTTGTGCTTTGTTGCAAATGTAGAGGTGAATCTACTTTTCTGTATTATATGCAGAAGACTGTTAAATTTGCAGTTGCAATTAAGATCTAAATCTGCCTAATGAGGAAGAATATTCTTTTTTTTTTTTTTTTAACTTTAAGACACCAATTTTCCTGTGCCCGTTTATCCCTTCCTTCATCCAACAACAATGTATTGAGATCTTTCTATGTCAAGCACCCTGAGGAAGGCAACTATATCAATCTCTTTTGACTGAACAAGTGACTAAACAAAGAAAAGCCCATCATTTGCTATAGCAAATTAATTATTAATTGTAATTACCTCAAGTCTATTAATGCTAGGGCAATGGTGTCAAACTTTGGTGAACATGAGATTCTTATGTTTCTCCACTTTGCCCACACCCACCAATTTAATTCAATAGGTTACCTATTTCATACCAGGAAAAGAGATCACTAGATCAAATGGAGAAGTAATAGGAAAAATAAACTCATGGAATTAGTTGCTTCAAGAAATCCTTTTTCTACAATTTCAAAAATAAACCACTTTCTGATTTGGGAGAAACTGTATGGAAAAAAAAAAAAGTTCTGTCCTTTTAGGAAGAGAAAAGCGCTGTTAAGAAAAAGAAGCAGAATGTAAGAAGTTCATAAGGGCCAAGATATAAGGATCTTTAGCTTGATTAATGGAAGTTTGCCAAGCATAACTGTTATTTTAATAGACTGTGACCTTGGGGAAAGCATTGGACACTTCTGAGCCTTAGTTTGCTTCCTAGTAAAATGGATGTAGAATTGAAATAGCCTAGAACTCATCAAAAAGGCAGATTTCAGGTCTCACCTCAGACATACTTATTTTTTTTTTCATTTGGAAAAGAAAAAAAAAGGTCTACTTAATTTGTATTTTGTAATATTCCCTCAGCTGATTCAAATGTATATTAAAATTTCAGAACTGGTATAATCTACATGACTTTGCACAGGTTGATCTTCAAGGTGAAATACCCTTTCCCTTGCTTCTCACTAGGTCATCTTTGACTTAGTGTCATTTAAGTATTTACAATGTGTCAGACTCTGTACTTTGAAAAGAAGGTACAAAGTTAAATTAAGCACTGTGTGTGTTTTAGGAACCTCATAATGCATACATAAGAGACATGTTTCCAAAAATTTTAAAAGGTAGTTTTTAAACAAAGCTATTCAAGGTTACCATTAACCAAGTGTTCAAGGTTAGTAATGCCAGTGACTAGTGACAGTGATACTATGCAGTCTCAATTTAATGTGATGACTGGACACTTCACTTCAGTAGTATATTCTTCCCCTAAAGCCTCAGTCAGATCTGAAAAAATATCAAACAAACCCAAATTAAGGGGCAAGCTACAAAATACCTAACTAGTAGTCTTCAAAAGTATTAAGGTCATGAAAAACAATAGATGACTGAGAAACTCACAGATTATAGGGACTTTAGGAGACATGATGTTAAATGCCACATTGTGTAACAGTAGTCCACTTTATGCTTTGAATATAGTCCTTGCTGCTCTGCCAATGTGACTTATTTTTTTAAATGGACATGTTTCTTTCTCTTCCTCTCTTCCTGTTCCTCCCTAATCTCAGGGGAAATAGAATTACCTTTCTTCCCCATCCTAAGCAGAGTTATCTGTCCCTGAGTACACACTCACCATAGGAATGAAGCAATCCAGACTCTGGGGATGGTAACAGAAGATTTCATAAATGACTATCTCCCAAAGTAACAAGGGAATTACAACACCATGTGGAATGTAGCCTTTGAGTCATCTCTTTAAAAGCCCCCTGTTCCTGCTGATGGGCAGAATCACAGCCTTTGGGACAGGAGTCCCCTGTGTTTCTCTTTTGCAATCAAAGCAATAAACCTTCTTTTTCCTTTTACTCAAAACGGTGTCCTCGTTATTGGATTGACATGGGAGACAAGAACCGAGCTTTTGAATACACTAATATCAGTAGAAACCAGATAGTGATGTGATTAGAATTGTCTAATTGTTGGCCTCCCACAATATACTCCAGAGTCCAAGACTTGAGGTTTTGTTTAAAAAAAAAAATGGGTAAAGTGACTTGATTAGAATTGTCTAATAAGCATACTTATTTCTTTCACATAGCTAAGATCAATCATTCCCCAGACCTATTCTAACATATACTGCCATGTTGCATTCGATGAACACTCAGGGGTCACTCCAGGGGAACTGGGCCACACGAAATAACCATACAAGAGACAGAAATACTTTTATATTTGGGGGTGCTGTGACGGCTCCTCTGGCCTTAAGGGTCTGCAGAAAGAGAGTGAGCCTGCTCATGCTGACCCCTTTTATTGAGGAGAAGCCATTCAAATGAGGCAAGAGGCCAGGTTTCAGGGTACTGTGTTTTCATAATGTCTGCTGCCAGCAGGTTGACTGACATCTAGGAAGGCCACACCCAAAGGCAGAGTAAGGGAAGGGGACACAAAAAGGGCATGTCCATGGAACATTCTATCCCAAACAGGGAAAGGGGGAATATCACAAAGGAACAGGTTAGTGTAGCTCAACCCATAGGGATGTAGGAAGGCACACCCATGCACAAGACACACTTGCATTTTCTCAACCCTAAAGATGGGGGCTACTATCTTTGGTTACCTAAGCAATCAGATCACAAGGTGACAGACAGTGCCACACCTATCAAAAGGGGAGGCAAACGCTGGTCACATGCTATGTCAGCCTCCCACAATATACTCCAGAGTCCAAGACTTGGTGTTTCAAAAAAAAAAAAAAATAGGGTAAAGTGAAATATTTGTCAGTGCTATTACTACATAGACTGACAAACTAAACTAAGCTCCCAATGTTACTGAAAGCTTGGCCTTATCCTTGATGCCAAGCCAATAACTCGGATATGATTTTGAGAAAAAGAAAAAAGATGTATTGCTTTGCTAGCAAAGGAGAAACACAGAGGACTCCTGTCCCAAAGGCTGTGATTCTGCCCATCAGCAGGAACAGGGGGCTTTTAAAGAGGTGACTCACAGGCTACATTCCACATGTTTTCTGTCCGGAATTCTAATACACTTGTTAATTTGGGAGATAGTCATTTCTGTAATCTTCTGATGCCATCCCCAAAGTCAGAATTACTTGTTTCTTTGGTGGGTGTGTGCTCAAGAACTCTGCCTAGGATGGGGAAGAAAGGTAATCCCATTTCCCCTGAGATTAGGGAGGAGCAGGGAGAGAGGAAGAGAAAGAAAAATGTTCATTTTAAAAACAAGTCACAGTGGCAGAGCAGCAAGGGCCATATTCAAAACATAAAGGGGACCACTGTTATGCCAATAGAATTTATATTTAATTCTTAGGGTCACATATGAGAACCTTGCCAGTACTTAAGTTTCTATCCAGTCTCTGCCTTTTCAACTCTGTCTCCTTTACTTTTCCTGAACAACACAGTTCTCTGTCAGCACTTAAATTTCAGTATTGTTTTAATGTTTCTGCCTCACACTCTTCCTCTTATTCTATTTTCCCTTATAGAGAAGTTTCATACTCAACCTTGTGAATTCTCCTTGCATCTGGCCTTCAGCACCTGCCCTAACATCTCCTGCTTCAGAACCCAAGCTCCATCATGTAGAAAATTGGTAGGAAAGAAAACCAAGGAATTTTAAAAGTTTATTTAGATCTACAACTATTTTTCCCATAACAAAATCCATACATGCAGATAATAAACTACATAAACTGTAGGTAAAAACAATGTTAATGAGTCACACAAATGTTAGTAATGACGACTTCTGCCTGTTTGAAATGAGAAAAGAGAGTTTAAAAGTCAAATGACAAATACCTCAGTTATAAAACATATTGAGAAGAAAGTTCCCCATTTGTGGGGGAAGACACTCCCTCACCCACTGAAGTTTCAAGGCAGGATCATAGAAGATAGCTTCGAGGGCCCATAAACCCTGGCTTTACCGTAACAGCTGACTTATCATGAGGGTCATTCAATCTACCTCCTCAATGATGGGGCCGGTATTGGGCCTCCCCTGTCGGGCTTGAGCCCCACAACTACTGCCCCCAGGGATACCAGGCCCTCCGTAGAGCCTAGAAAAGATGGGGTGACAAATTTGCTCCAGTTCCCTCTTCTGATGCTCATATTCCTCCTTCTCTGCCAACTGGTTGTGCTCCAACCAGGCAAGGACTTCCTGACACTTGTCTTGAACTTTGTGCTTGTCCTCTTCAAGAATCTTGTCACTAAGACTTTCTTCTTGCAAGGTGCCCTTTACATGAAAAACATAGGCCTCCAAGGAGTTTTTGGCAGTCACTCTGCACCTCTGAGCATCATCCTCAGCTTTGTACTGTTCTGCCTCACGAATCATCCTATCTACCTCCTCCTTACTCAGCCGGCCCTTGTCATTGGTGATGGTGATCTTGTTAGCCTTTCCTGTGCTCCTGTCAGTGGCTGTCACACTTAGGATGCCATTGGCATCAATGTCAAAGGTCACTTCAATCTGAGGGACTCCACGTGGTGCAGGAGGGATGCCACTGAGTTCAAAACGCCCCAACAGGTTGTTGTCCCTGGTCATGGCCCTCTCACCCTCATACACCTGGATGAGGACTCCAGGCTGATGATCAGAGTAGGTGGTGAAGGTCTGGGTCTGTTTGGTGGGGATAGTGGCATTCCTTTGTATTAATGTAGTCATCACACCACCTGCTGTCTCCAGTCCCAGGGACAGGGGAGCCACATCGAGCAGCAGGAGATCCTGCACTTTCTCACACGTGTCCCCCATCAACACTGCTGCCTGCACAGCAGCCCCATAGGCCACAGCCTCATCAGGGTTGATGCTCTTGTTCAGCTCCTTGCCATTGAAGAAATCCTGCAGCAGCTTCTGAACCTTAGGGATGCGGGTGGAACCACCCACCAGGATGACATCATGGATTTGGGCCTTGTCTAGCTTGGCATCCCTTAGGGCCTTCTCCACCGGCTCCAGGGTGCTGCGGAAGAGATCTGAGCACAATTCCTCAAAGCGGGCACGAGTTATGGATGTGTAGAAGTCCACACCCTCGAACAGAGAGTCAATCTCCAGGGTGGCCTGGGTACTGGAGGACAAGGTGCGCTTGGCTCGCTCACAGGCAGTGCGTAATCGGCGAAGGGACCGCTTGTTCCCGCTCACATCCTTCCCATGCTTCCGCCGGAACTCCTCCACGAAGTGGGTTACCAGACGGTTGTCGAAGTCCTCTCCACCCAGGTGAGTGTCTCCAGCCGTGGCCCTCACTTCAAAGACACCTGAGTCGATAGTGAGGACAGAAACGTCGAAGGTGCCTCCACCCAAGTCAAAAATGAGCACATTGCGCTCTCCGGCTCCCCGCCGGTCCAGCCCATACGCGATGGCTGCTGCAGTGGGCTCGTTGATAATCCTGAGTACATTGAGCCCTGCGATGGCACCTGCGTCCTTGGTGGCCTGGCGCTGAGAGTCATTGAAATAGGCAGGCACCGTGATCACAGCGTGCCTCACAGGCTGTCCCAGGTATGTCTCAGCTGTCTCCTTCATCTTGCTCAGCACCATGGACGAGATCTCCTCGGGGTAGAATGACTTGTCTTCCCCGCGGTAGGACACCCGTACTTTGGGCTTATTGCCCTCATTCACTACCTGGAAGGGCCAGTGCTTCATGTCTGACTGTACAGTAGCGTCAGAGAACTTGCGCCCTATCAGCCGCTTGGCATCGAACACCGTGTTGTGCGGGTTCAAGGCTGCCTGACTCTTGGCAGGGTCGCCTACCAGCCGCTCGGTGTCTGTAAAGGCGACGTAGCTGGGAGTGGTGCGGTTGCCCTGGTCGTTGGCAAGGATCTCCACCCGGCCTTGCTGGAACACACCCACGCACGAGTACGTGGTGCCCAGATCGATGCCGATTACCACTTCTCTTGGAGTGGACATGGCTATGGCTTCTCGAGCTCCTTGGAGAAGTTGGATACAAAGTCCGATGCACAAGGCTGCGGAAGTTAGTGCTGCTTAGCCGTGGAGGGTCGCTCGGCAGTTCTGTCCTTCTGTTTCTCTCTAGCCAGTCCAGTTGGGATCTACTCAGCTCCGCTTCCACTGGCTTTTTATCTCGTTGCGAGGGACCTCCCTCCCCCGCTGCCACGAACCTTCCCTCACCTTCTCCGCCAGTCGAGAGCCTCCCGGTCCCAGCCCGGCCGGGCTGACTCAGCAGGGAGGCGCCGCGCTGACTCGGGGAGAAGGTTCCAGCAGATTCGGGGAGCAAAGCAGGGCGGAGCGGGGCTAGTCGGTCCCATTGGCTCCTGACTCAGAGCTGCCAAAAAGAAACACTGGGAAAGTTCCAGCTTCTCCCGGTTGGTTCTAAAGGCGCTTAGCTGTGGCAGAAACCAGTTAAGGCAGTAACTTCCCGGACTAGTCCTCCCTGATATTGGTTGGAAGCAGATTCTCCTGGCGCGCAAGCTTGGGAACCGCCTTAGAGGGCGCGTGAGAGTTTCGTGGCTTGGAAAAGTCCCAGGCAAATAGAGCTACAGCCTTAAAACAGTGTTTAAGTTGTTGTCTTTTAGGTATTAAAAAATGTTTTTCTTGGAGCACGAAAACAAACATTTTCGAAACTGCAGGTTAAAGAGGCAGCATAGCTGTTTATGAAACACATCCTGAAATTGAACAGAGGTGAAGAAGCAGTGCTGCCAGCCGTCACCTACCGGCAGCATTGGTGGTTCAGTGGTAGAATTCTCGCCTGCCACGCGGGAGGCCCGGGTTCGATTCCCGGCCAATGCACAACAGCTTTTTAGTTTTGGTTCATTCTTTCCCCGCTGTATGACACTTAGGTAGACAAAATCAGGTTATCCGAGATTTTAGTTTCTTTATATTTGGTTCCCGCTCCTTCGCTGGTGGCTGTGTGATTCGGAAGAGACTTCACTCTACTTGGGAGAACGCTGCATATAGGGTAGGAGGTGCAAGGTAGCGGGAACATAGCTTCTGTTGAGATCCGTCCTTAAAGTTAGTAATTCTGGGGAGCAACATCCTCAGAGACCGGTTGACAAGGGACACTGTACGTTTGTCTCTGTGACCTAAGCGGGATCTGAGCCAGAGCCCAGATTGAAGTGGACAGTAAATTGATGCAGGTCTCAGTCCATCCTTTGTCCTAAATGACTAGATGGGAATTGGGAGTAAATACACACTCATTCCCATTAGGTCTGTGGCTTTATAAATTGAGTCTTCTTCTTGTCTCACTTTCTTTAATCCAGAACATTCTATCAAGACTTTCTGGTGTTTGGACTTTTACTGAAAGCCAAAAGAAGGTCCATTTCAAACACGTACACTTGGAAATACTCTGAGGAAAGGGAAGATTCAAACTATCCTCAAAAAAAAGATAAACTATGTCTTAATTCCAGGAAGGAGAGAAGCTGTCAGTTTTAAATCCATTCCTTTTCAGAGTCTAGGTCGGTCAGACCTGGAAGCCAGAGTCAAGATATTTTAACAAAGAGAGCCTGAAAGAGAAGGGACCTTACTTACCTCAAAAGAGAAAAGATAGCCTGGGCAGGCTAGGGGGGCTGTATCCCAGTCTGTTCAGGAACTGCCTTGTCTGCCTCATTCCTGGACACTGCCCACCCCCAGGCTTAAAATCCTACCTAAGTACTTAAGGTGCTGGGACTATAGCTCATCAATAGAGCACTTGCTTAAACATGCCTAAAGCCCTAAGCTTGGTCCCCAGCATTACACACACACACACACACACACAGAGAGAGAGAGAGAGAGAGAGAGAGAGAGAGAGAGAGAGAGAGAGGATTCTCTCCACCCACACATAAGAGTTGCAGGTATAGCTTTAAATCACATATACATGCTTCCAGTGTCGTTCACTTTTTTGGAATGGTGGTGCTAGGGGTCAAATCCAGGGTCTGGCACTATGCCCCAATCCCCTTCAGATATTTTTTAATTGATCTCTTCACTGAGTTTCACTCATACACATAGAGGAATTTATGTATGCAGTACAAACTTAAACATATCCACTTACATTTAGTAATTTAGTTTGGGTATCTTTTAAGTAGAACAGATATTTAAGTAGTGACTTAAATGGACACTGTGAAGTGAAGGGATGCTTATGACTCAATGTAGAATACAAAACAAAAGAAACCTGTGGAAAAATTTATAGGACGAGCCAAATCACTTATAAAGGTCTGGCACACTAACTGCCCATATGCTCTTAACGACATCATTTCACTTATCTGGACCACAGATTCCTTGGTTTTAAAATAAGGAGGTTTCTAAGCATTTTCTGGTCTTAAGACTGGTCCTTGATTTCAAATGTCAAAGAATTTACTCACTCCATAATTATTTTAGTGTTTTATCATGTCCCAACTGAACTAGGCTTTGAGTAAGTGGAAGTAAACAAAACAGACAAAGACCCCTCCTGGCGCTTGCATTCTAAAGTGGAGAAGGGCAGGGAAGTAGACCACAAACAAGTAAACACATAGTATATCAGTTGGTGATAAAAGTACCATGAAGAAAAATAAAGCAGGAGTGCTGGGCACAGTGGGGCATGCCTGTAATTCCAGCAGCTGAGGAGACTGAGGCCAGAGGATTATGAGTTCTAAGCCAGCTTCAGCAAAAGTGAGACACTAAGCAACTCAGTGAGACCTTCTCTCTAAATAAAATACAAAATAGGGCCAGGGATGTGGCACAGTGGTTAAGCTCCCCAAGGTTCAATCCCCAGTGCACGCCCCTCCACAAAAAAAAAAAAAAAAAAAGAAGAAAACAGGAGAGGAGAATTAGGAGTATGAGTATGGTAGGTGAATGGAGATGTCACTGATAAGGTGACATTTCAGTAAAAACCTAAAGTAATAACATTGTTTTAATCCATTTTTTCTGTTGCTATAGCAAAACATCTGGATAAGGTGATTTATAAAGAAAAATGTTTATTTAACTCCCAGTTCTGGAGGCTGGAAGGCCAAGATCAGGTGACCAAGTCTGCTTAGCTTCTGATGAAAGCATTTGGGGCTCTATGCATGGGAGAAAAGCACAAGGACAAGTAGAAGCACTGGTGTTAGGATGCTTTAGGCCTGAGCCTAAGCAAGCAACTCATTTTAAAAACTCCAGTTTGAAACCTGTGTCTCACCAGGCATACCCACAGAGCCCTCCAGTATGGCCTCAGACAAGTTATTTCCCCTCACCCTGATAAACAGAGGGTAGCCCCTGGCAGGCTGTCCTTGCCTGATAAGAGGGAAAGGCGAGAAGATCAGGAAGGAGACCACCAGACCAGATATTTCTGACCCCAGGGTAAATGATGTCACTGAGAAATCTGGTGATAGTTAATAAGGATTGAAAGGGGGGTCAAAAGCTCCAAAATTTAGTATAAGTAATAGAGCAATGAACAGGGATTCAGCCAGCTGAAACAAGGATGGACTCAAGCTGGAGAACCTGATGAGGACCTGTCATCCTATCACTTGTCATCGTTTCTGAGCCTCTGTGAGATCCTCACGGCTCTCAACTCTACGG
This sequence comes from Ictidomys tridecemlineatus, assembly GCF_052094955.1. Lineage (NCBI taxonomy): Eukaryota > Metazoa > Chordata > Mammalia > Rodentia > Sciuridae > Ictidomys > Ictidomys tridecemlineatus. The sequence goes on from NC_135487.1 coordinate 116,441,355, forward strand.
CCTCTTCTGGATCTTGGTAAGAGCTGCAATTCCTCCCTACGACCCACTCCTCAACCAGCCATCCACTCCACACCAGTAAAAGCCTGCCTTGGTTCCAGACCTAATCACGGTGGTCTGAGTGAGTGTGCATCTGCTGGACATAAAGCCTAAAGCTTAAGACTTTTGAACTTAGCACGCAGAGGGAATGTCTGTCATTAGCCTATCATGATTAAGTGTGTTTTGTGGTGCTTAGAATTAATCTAGAATTGTTTGCTGTGGAATAATTAATCTAGAATTGTTTACTGCAAATTGATTATGTCTATTGCAGTGCCTAGCATTAAGGATTGTCGTTTTCTTGATTAAGAACCTATAGAGTGAAACTGTATTGAGTAACTTGAATGAATAAAGCATTGAAAGGGGCAGAAGTGCGTGGACATTCTTTATTTCTCCTCTAGACTTCATATGTCGCAATTTTGTCCCCTCACGACAATTGGGAAGAGAGAAAACAGCTAAATTACCACGATAGCTAACATATTACTTTAAGAAAGTATTAACTCATGCATGAAGGCTGAGTTTCCATGACCCCAAAACATCTCACTGGACCCCACCTCCCAACACTAATACATTGAAGACTAAGCTTCAACACAAGTTTTGATGGGGCCAAACCATATTAAAACCATAACAGACATGATGAAACATGATGTAGGTATCTGTAAGGAAGAACATTTCTAAAACAGGAAATAATAGGCTCTGTGCAGAAGTATAATTAGTGTGTTCAATAAAGAGCAAAAATAATGAAGAGTAAAGAAGGAAAAACAGAGGGAAATAAAATCACAGAGAAAATGAGGATCAAGTTGTTAAGCATTTTATAAAACATTGCAAAGGTTTTAGCTTAACTCCAAGTGCAAGGGAAGCTATTAAATGTTTTTGAGCAAAGAAGTGACAAAAAGGTGGCTTCTTAGCTTTCAAAGAGGGGCTATGTGGCCTGAAGAGATGCTGTTGCAACTGCTGTTATGCAATAAGGTGAGGAGTCATTTGTCCTGAGGGCCATGGCACCATCTGACTTTGGGATCCTCCAGTTCTCCACTGAGCTTTGAAGATCTCGCCGAACAGAGAAATACATCCCTGTGTCCACTGCAAACAGGAGTCCCATCATCAGGAAGAAAGTGATTTGGTACCAAGGTAGAGAGATGTATGGAATTGCTGGTCCTAGGAGGAGAGGCAGAGGACTGAGTAATTAAAAAATTACAGAAACTTGGAATAAACAATGAGGTCCCTAGAAAGGAACTCAATCCAGAGGTTAAAGGCAAAGACAACAGCAGAAAGGGAGACCAGGAAGAATATCTACCTTTAGAGAATGTCTTCATATTTCTGCCTTCTCAAGTAAAGAACTAGATTAGCATTTCCTAAAGAGTTATCCTGGACACATCTGTCTGAAGTTATAGAGAAAAATATTTTTGTGGTCATATAGTTTGGCAAATGCCATATGAAACATAGTCTATGTGTTTTTTTCCAACAGGAGTTATTAAGCTTTTAATGTGCATTATAAATATAAAAGGAGAGGAACACAGCATGTAGCATGTTCCACATCAATGTGAACTTCATTCCAAGAAGTCCCTCAAGGAGTTACACGGCTGGGGAACAATTTTTGAGGAACCTTGAATTAGGGAATCCACAGAGTACATCAGCCGATCTTCACTCACCACCTCCTCTGAACCTAGGACTGGGTAGCATTCACTGGCCAAGCTCATGATGCCTCTTGAAAAAGCATGAGGAAATCTACAATGCAAAATATCTCAAGAATAGACAAAGGCCAACCAGGAGCAGTGGCACAGGCCTGTAATTCAGTGACTCAAGAGACTGAGGCAGGAGGATCAAAGGCTCAAGGCCAGCTTGGGCAACTTAGTGAGACCCTGTCTAAAAATAAAAAATAAAAAGGGCTGGGGATGTAGCTTAATTCAGTTCAAGTGCTAAAAAATTAATGATCTGGAAGAGATCATTAATCACTTCCCTACTCAGCCTTCTGAGGCCTGAAGCTCCTTGAATAACATTTGAAAAACAGAGTTCCCATACTTTGGACAGTGATGGTCACAGATTTTGATGAGTAGGGCGTCCTCCCTATACTTCCTTTGCAGTAGTAATCACCACTGTGACTGCGGTTTGCTGACGGGATGGAGAAGTTGACATTGAAATGGGAAAACTGCTTGGAATTTCCATTCTGGTAGAATGTGATCTTGTTCAAAGGGAAGTTCTTCCAGCTGTGGCACCTCAAAACAATGGTGTCCCCCTCCTGGAACACCAGTTGAGAGGTCTGGAGCAGCAGCCAGTCTGAAAAACAAACACGGGAAGAAAAAGTTCTAAGTATACCTTAGCAGCCTCACCCTCAGGGCTTTATTACTCATAGAATTTGAAAGAATTCCAGATGGAGGGAATTGGAGATGTTTCATGGCAGATGTAAGCATTCTCATATAGGAAAAATATGGTGTCATGTCTATGGGACCTATACAGGATAGAAGTTTTCAGAAGTTCTGAAGATGAAGATCAGATATTAAAAACAATTTTGAGGGCTGGGGTTGTGGCTCAGTGGTAGAGTGCTCGCCTAGTACATGTGAGGCCCTGTGTTTGATTCTTAGCACAGCGTGTAAATAAATAAAATAAAGGTCAGTTGACCAAAAAAAAAAAAAAAAGGAAAAAACAACAACAACACAATTTTGTGCACTTTAAAACACTATGTTTGTGTAGGGAAATGAATGCACTTTATTAACTGTAGCAGTTAACTGAATAGAACCTCAAACCTTCAATTTATTATGGATAAATTTATGATCTAGGAATTACTAACTTCATGGTAACTTTTGAACTTTTTTTTTTTCTGGAAGTGAGGTAGGCATCAATTAGCTGTATTAGTAATGAAATAGAGCTTTAATAATGCCAGCCACTCTGTCTTAGTCCATTCAGCCTTCCCTTACAAAATACCATAAATCAGGGTATAAACAACATGAATTTATTTCTTACAATCTAGAGCCTGGAAAGTTCAAGATCAAGGTGCTAGCAGCTTATATGTCTGGTGAAGGTTGTTTTCTGTTTGTAGAATTGAGTCTTATTGACACATCCTCACATGGAGGAAGAGGCCTCAAAGCTCCTATGAGCCTCTTTTCTAAGGGCACTACTCTCATTCATGAGGGCTCCACTCTCCGTGACCTAATCACCTCCCCAAAGGCCTCACCTCCTGTTATGATCACTGTGGGGTTTACAGGATTTCAACATATAAATCTTGGGAGAAATAAACACGCAAGAGTATAGAACACTCTTAGTAGAATCTTACATCCACTAAGAAATGAAGAGGTATAAATTTTTGCATTCACTGTTCCATTGTGGCTCTGAACAAAAGGGGCACTAAAGAAAGCTTTGGAACTTAAAATAACTTTTCCTTCCTTGTTTACAAACATCCTCACTCATTGATGGCAGAGTGATCAGATTCCAAAAATTCAGCCACTTCAGAGGACAAGTCTATAAAGAATGTTTTAATAGAGCAATTTTTCTTATAGAAAGAAATATCACATAATAAGAAATATTGTATCTTATTTAAATGAAAATTCACCTAAGAAAATAATATTCTGTATATTGAAAGGCAAGATACTGTCATCGAGACATCAAGAAACAGAAATCTAAAGTCAGGATTCTTTTCTTATTGCTGTTGTTAACTGCTGAAATTTTGGGTCTCATCAGCTTAAGTTTTTTGCACAACAGAGGGAAGGGACTAGGTGGTTTGTCCTTATCAAACCTTTGGATCTTACTAAGAATAACCAATAAAATAAAATTTAAAAAAGAAGAAAAATCAAACCTTTGCATCTAAGTTTTGTTATCTGTAATTTTACATTTTCAAAGGAAGAGTCAGAAGTACTATTGGCTGTTTCTGGAAAGATGAGGTACAAAGAGAGGAGATGGATAGCTGTGATGTCTTTGGGCAGGATTTTTAGGTTAACTCACTGTTTCCCTTTCACTAGAATACTATCAACAGAAAATGACTCTGACTAGTATAGTGGTCTCAAAGGTTCATAAAAAAAATTATCTTCTTAGCTAAGCATAGCGTCACAGACCTGTAATCTCAGCTACTTGGTTGGCTGAGGCAGAGGATCACAAGTTTGAGGCTAGCCTGGGCAACTTAGCCAGACTCAGTCTGGGGATGTAGCTAGGTGGTGGAGTGAGCACACACACACACACACACACACACACACACACACACACACACATACTCACAAGCCTTCCTGGTATTAAATAAGAAAATCTAAAGCACTGGGATGCTTACATATGGCCATGTTCAGGGTTTATGCACCAAGTGCAGTTGAAGTAAACTGCAATATAGGTATACTCATATTTCCAGAAATTGGAGGGGTAGAAGTAGTATTTAGGGGAATTTTCTGTATAGTATATTAAATTGAAAACTGTCAGATAGTTACATATATCTAAATAAGACTCCTTTAGTTAAAACCATCTCATGACATAAACAAATGGAATGTTATTCTACCATAAAAAGAATAAAATCCTGTCATTTGCAGCAATATAGGTGGACATTATGTAAAAACATTATGTTAAGTGAGATAAGCCAAGCACAGAAAGACAAGCACAGTATGATCTCACCCATATGTGGGAATGGGGAGAGTTGATCTCATAATAGTTAAGAATAAACTGGTCACTACCCAAGCCTGGAAAGAATAGGAGGGAAGGAGGGATAGGGAGAGGTTGACTAACAGATACTTTTTTTTTTTTTAAGAGAGAGTGAGAGAGAATTTTTTTTTTAATATTTATTTTTTAGTTCTCGGCAGACACAACATCTTTTGTTGGTATGTGGTGCTGAGGATCGAACCCGGGCCGCAGGCATACCAGGCGAGCGAGCTACCGCTTGAGCCACATCCCCAGCCCCTCAACAGGTACTTAATAAGAAATTTTGGCATGCTATTGCACAGTAGGATGTCCATAGGTAATAATAATGTACTATATATATTTCAAAAAGCTAGAAGAAAGGATTTGGAATGTTTTCACATTAATACATAAGAAGATAAACTGTTTAATCTGATTTAAACATTACATGATATGTATCTACATCAAAACATCACATGGCAACCCATAAATATATAAAATTTTTTATATTGATGTATCAGTTAAAAATTTAAATTAAAAAAATTATCTCACAGATTCTCATCTAATTCAGAAATAAAAATCAAAGTCATTGCAACACTCTATCAGCCTCTACAGGGTCTGCCCTTTCTCTCCCCCTCACCTCTGGCCTCATTTTCCAAATTGGATTCTTCCCCTAGGGGTCCAGCCTCCTGCCTCCTACAATTCTGGCAGAAAGAGCTCCTCACAGTTGTCAGGCCAGATCCCAGATTAGGGCCTTTGCAGGTCTATTGTCTCCAACCTCCATGCTTCCCCACACTGCTAGCAGAGTAGGGTGGTTTTACAGAATAGGAACTTCCTTTTGTTTCTTTCATACTCAGTCATTTGTCCATGGCCTCTTGCTCAATCAGAATGGAAGCAAAAATAGCCATTCCTAAACGCTGAAGAGTTTGGTAATTTCCAGCTCCATCACACATATTAAGCAAAAAGGTGGAGGAAATGAGTGGGCAAAACCTACTTCAGGCAACTCACAGTAATGCTTTGCAGTAAACAGGTCACCTTCCCTTTCCTACAAACCTCTGAAAAATTAAATTTCATCCCTCCTTGTCCTCCCAGCTCTTTCCTGGACTTTCTTCTACTGACCAGAAAACACGTCCAGATGCACTGGGTCGCTGAGGCTGGTCTGGTCCATTTGGCATCTGTAATCCCCACTGTGATTGTTCTTGGCCTTAAATTTGTAGCTTGGCTGGGGCTGGTTTAGGATGAAGTTCCCATTGTGGAACCACTGGACAGAATGGTTCTCAGAGTTGTAGGTTCCTTGGCATTTCAATGACACAATATCCTCCTGGAGCACTTGGATCCACGGGGGCTCAAGTTTCACCACAGCCTTTGGGAAATCTGCTAAGGGATAAAATACAGAAAAGGATGTAAATAAATAGCTTTGGAGGGAGTTTGGTTTCAAAGGAGCTCTCAGAGGAGGTCAGGGGCCACAGAGTACTATTGCAGACCCACTTAAAAATCTATATACCAACAGCAGGCTCATTCCCTTGGGTCTTTGGAGAATCCACTGGGAATCTGGCAAAGAATCAAGTCCCAGGCCCTACTGAGATGAGGGAGCTGCCCAGGGTGAACTCAAGCCTGATTCTTAGTGAAGCAAAGAAAGCAAAGCATCTCATTATGACAAATGCTACCCAAACAAGAAAGCAAAACAAACTCACCAGTTTGCCTGTCCGCAGAAGCTGTAAAAGAGAAGAGATCAAAGTCAAGCAGCAGCAGACAATAAGAACAAACTCATTTGTGTGTATAAGGAGAAGGGCAGAGGGAGGTGATTTGGAGCTCCTTTCCCAAGGACACGTCTCAAGAGCCTAATTCCAATTAATATTCTATAAAAATACTAATTTCTCATGCCCTCCTTGTTTCATCCTGTATATTTAGTGTGGTACAAAATTAGCATGTATGTTTGGTAACTTCTCAGGGTCTGTGAAAATACCTCTGAATTCTGACTTTATGACCCACCAAACAGTAAGAATTCATGGTCCTCAGATGAGGGAGTGGTGGCTCAGTGTTATAGCGCTTGCTTAATATTCATGAGACCCTGGGTTCCATCCCCTACACAGCAAAAATAAATAAATAAATTTAATTTAAAAAAGAAAGGAGGAATTCAGAGTCCTCTCTTCCCTTTCATACTATCCCCAATTTCTAGGCCCCACGCCTACTCCTAACAACCCCAGTCCCTAGAGTTCAGGCAGTAAGAATAGCTGAAATTATCCTATTTCAGAATGACCCCCCACTCACCCAACAACAGCAAAATTGTCAGTGGTTGAAGCAGCCATCTGCTACTAGGATCTAGGCTCTGAAACATGTAGGTCTCCAAAGTCATCCTTGAGCTGGGCCAGAGTACAGTGGGGAGATTGACTTAGAAAAGAGGAAGGAAATTGTTTCATTTTTTTGTGCAGCTGTCCTCAGTCAGCAGATTGTATTTCTGCCAACTAATGAGGAACAAATTAAGCTAGAAGTGAGTTTGCTTTCCAGAGAAATCTATCATATATCCCCTGGAATCTTTATGAAAGCTCTGGGTTGTTGTTTGCTTGTGAGGAAACTGATGGGGGAAATATCAGAAGCAGAGTTGGGAATGGAACCCACATCCTGGGTCTCAGTTCAGTGTTATTTCCACTCCAAGTACAGAAAATTCCAGGGGAACTTTGGGACAAGAAAAAAGAGACCCATCTTAAATCTAACACCAAAGAATCAACATTAAATTAAAAAATAGGGTAGTTATCTGCAATCCAAGAATTATCTAAATATTCCACAGACAAGACATATCTCTGACCTTCATATATACAAGACACCTTTTTAAATGCAAGAAATAAATTTAGTAAGAAGGCCATAAAGGGGCTGGGGATGTGGCTCAAGCGGTAGCGTGCTCGCCTGGCATGCGTGCGGCCTGGGTTCGATCTTCAGCACCACATACCAACAAAGATGTTGTGTCCGCCGAGAACTAAAAAATAAATATTAAAAATTCTCTCTCTCTCTCTCTCCTCTCTCACTCTCTCTTTAAAAAAAAAAAGAAGGCCATAAAACAATTTCCAACATTAGAAAGATACTTTTTTTTGTCTTTCTGTCTCTCTGTCTCTGTCTCTGTCTCTCTCTCTCTCTCTCTCTCTCTCTCTCTCTCTATATATATATATATATATATATATATATATATACACTCACTCTCTACATTCTTCTGACACTAAATATATGATTTTCCCCCAAGCCTAGCAATTCTCCAAAACCAGATGGAATTCTAAAACAATTTCCTGGGGTTAACATAAGATCCCACAGGTTGAGTTCTGAGTCCCATGAAATTGCCTGAGCTTCAGATACCATTGGCAAGTCCAGGCCTCCTGTGCTTCTTCTTCTTCTTCTTCTTTTTATTTTTATTTATTTATTTTTAGTTGTAGATGGACACCATACTATTTATTATTTATTTATTTTTATGTGGTGCTGAGGATCAAACTTAGTGCCTCACACATGCTAGGCAAGCACTCTACTACTGAGCTACAGCCCCAGCCCCCTCCTGTGCTTCAGACTGATGGCTATAAATCAAAATTTCCTACAATACCCTCCTTGGGTTCTGTAATTTTCTGGAATGATTCACAGAACTCAAAGAAACAATTGCATAAGACTTATTATATAATAAAAGATATATAATCTTTTATTATATAATAAGTGTATTATATAATAAAAGATATGCTGAACTGCTACCACCATTGCCACTGCCTTTGATGCTGCTACTGCCACCCTGAGGTCTCTTGGAGGTCTTCTTTCTGGGTGCTGCTGCCCTTGCAGCTGCAACCACCAGCTGCTGCCACAGAAAACACCACTGCCCTGGATACAACTGATGTGGATACCACTGCTGACCTCGGTGACGCTGCCCCCACAGCTGCAGTTGCAGCCAACACTGTAGCCGTCACTGCAGCCGCCACTGCTGCTGACCTGCTGCCATCAACCACTGCCACTACCACTGCTACCACTCCCTAAAGGACCGCTGCGGGGGAGACTCCAGGTTTGGTTGCATGTGGCTGCATCCAATTTGGGACCCAGCCAAGGCCTGGGGCCTGGGTTCCAGCACATTTACCACCCACCACAAGAGCCTCTGGGGACTCCAGCTGAGACCTGCAGGTCCAGTATGGGGGTGCCTGTAGGTTTGGAGTTATCTAGGGTCTTCCTGTTGGGAGTGCTGATGGCTTTTGTCTTGGGCTGCATCTCAGGGTTGCTCCTTTTGCATGAGTGTATCTCTGCATCTATGTAAGTATCTATCCCTGTATCTCTGTAAGTAGAAGCAGCATTGAGATTTTGGGACTTCAGCATGGCCAAGCCTGAGGTATCTGAAGCCCAGATTTGTGGGATAGTGACTGGGTCTGCGAGGGCTGATCTGGGCCTGGTGACCCCAAGAGATGACAGACAGAGACAAGGGTGAGAAACTTTTGAACGCCGATAGAGACAGTTTGACTTTTCAGTGAGATTTATTTTATTTTATTTTTCAATTCGCTAATATCTCTACCATATTGGAACAGGGTGTTTTTATGCATCAGTGTGTGTGGAGGACAAGGATATATGAATGATGTTTTGCATTTTGTTGTATTCTTATATCTTTAATTATTTCTCTGTATTCTTCCTCTCTCTTGTCTGTTTTCTTGGATTTTTCTTTCCAACTTTATTCCTACCAACAGCCAATCATTTTAGCTCCTCTTCCACTCTTTCTGTGAATTTTTGCTTCTAGATTCTCTCTACCTCTCTTGGGAAAATTGTGTACTATGCTACCTCTGTTCTCTCACCCACCATTTGAAATTGTAAACCGTTTCAACAAATTTTCTATTTATATTATAGATAGTTATTGAACTCATCATTTTGGTTTAATTCGAGAAAGCAGCAGATGCCTTAGTGGGAGCTATTAGTTTAAGGCTATATATTGTTTACACTGGGTGTTGTTGATATTGGTTTCACCATTAAAGGTGAAGGGCTGGAAACCTTCAGGGACACTGTAGGTCTACAAAGTAGAATTTGTGCTGCCTTATGTCCATACTTCTGGATGGGAAAACACATGAACAACATGAAAAAACAAGGAAATAAAGTGCCCCAAACAAATGACGATGCTTCAACAACAGAAACCACTGATAACACAGTAGAAGAAATGTCCAAGAAGGACTTCATATTGTACATATTTCAATTGATCTGTGAAGTAAAGGATAGTATAAGAAGTGAGATCAAAGAAAAAATACAGGAGGTGAAAAATCACTTCAATAAAGACAGATTGTGGGGGCTGGGGATGTGGCTCAAGCGGTAGCAAGCTTGTCTGGCATGCGTGTGGCCTGGGTTCGATCCTCAGCACCACATACAAACAAAGATGTTGTGTTCGCTGAAAACTAAAAATAAATATTGAAAAATTCTCTCTCTCTCTAAAAAAAAAAAAAAAAAGAAGAAAGAAAGATTGTGGGTGGGGGGGAGGAAAGCAGAAATCCTCAAAATGAAGGAATCAGTAAGCCAAAATATAAGTTCAATAGATAGCATCACCAACAGACTAGACCACTTGGAAGACAGAACCTCAGACAATGAAGATAAAATATATAATCTTGAAAGTTGAGTTGAGGGGCCAGGGTTGAGGCTCAGTGTTAGAGTGCTTACCTAGGATGTGTGAGGCACTGTGTTTGATTCCCAGCACCACATAAAAATTTAAAAAAATTTAAAAAAAAACAAATAAAATAAAGATATTGTGTCTATCTACAACAACAAAAAATATTTTAAAAAAAGAAAGTTGAGTTGACCATGCAGAGATGATAATAAACCATAAACAAAATATTAAGACTTATGGGATAACACGAAAAGACCAAATTTAAGAGTTATTGGAATAGATGAAGGAGCAGAGATACAAACCAAAGGAATGCACAATCTTTTCAATGATATAAGAGCAGAAATTTTCCCAACCTAAAGAATGGAATGGAAAATCAAATACAAGAGGCTTATAGGACCCCAAGTGTACAAAATTACAGCAGACTCACATCAAGACACATTATAATAAGAATGACTAACACGTAGAATAAAGAGAAAATCTAAGGGCTGAGGTTGTGATTCAGTGGCAAAGCACTTGTCTGGCACATGTGAGACACTAGGTTTGATTCTCAGCACCACATAAAAATAAACAAAATAAAGATATTGTATACATCTGTAAGTAAAAAAATAAAAAGATATTTTTAAAAAAAGATAAAATCTTAAAGGCTCAGAGAGAAAACAATTAAATTTTAGATAAGGGGAAACCAATTCAGATCTCAGCTGATTTCTCAGCCCAGCCCTCAAAGTTAGGAGGTACTGGAATAATGTATTTCAAGCTCTGAAGAAAATGGATGCTAACCAAGAATTTTATATCCAGCAAAATTAAGTTTCAGATTTGAAGATGAGATTAAAGTCTTCCATGATAAACAAAAATTAAAAGAATTCACAACTAGAAAGCCTACACTACAGAGCATTCTCAACAAAATATTCCCTGAAGATGAAGTGAAAAAAAAAAAGTGAAAACCAGTTAAAGAGGATCTAAATACACTAAAAGAACATTAAACCAATGGAGAAACTAAGTCAAATTAAAAACCAGAAAAAAATCAAAATGACAGGAAATATAAATCATATCTCAATAATAATCTTGAATGTTAAAAAAATGGCCTAAACTCATCAATCAAAAGACAGATTGGCAGATTAGATTAAAAAGCAAGACCCAACAATATGCTGCCTTCGAGAGACTCACCTCATGGGCAAAGACATCCACAGGCTGAAGGTGAAAGGATGGAAAAAAACCTTATCACTCATATGAGTTTCATAAACAAGCAGTGGTTTCCATTCTTATCTCAGATAAAGTAGACTTCAAACCAAGGTTAATTGGAAGAGACAAAGAAGGACCTTTCATACTTCTTAAGGGAAGTATATATAAGCAGAACATAATGAGTATAAATATTTATGCTCCAAACAATAGAGCATCTATGTATATCAAACCAACCCTTCTCAATTTCAAGAGTAAAACAGGCCACAACACAATAACACTGAGTGACTTTAACACACCTCTCTCACTACTGGACAGATCGTCCAAACAAAAACTAAATAAAGAAACTATGGAACTAAATAAAATAGTCAATAATTTAGATTATATATATATATATTCCATCAAAAAACAAATATACTTTCTTCTCAGCAGCACATGACTCATTCTCTAAAATAGACCATACCTTATTTTTTTTGTATTCACTGTAAAAAAATTTATTGAGCTGTGCTGACAGACCATACCTTATGATACAAACCAACTCTTAGTGAATAAAAAAAAAAACAGAGATAATACCCACTATTCTATCAGATCACAATGGAATGAAATTAGAAATCAATGACAAAATTAAAAATACAAGCTACTATAGCAAATGGAGACAAAAGAATACACTATTGAATGATGAATGGATAGTAGGAGAAATCAAGGATAAAATTAAAAAATTCTTAGAAGTAAATGAGAACACTGATACAACATATCAAAATCTCTGGGACACAATGAGGGCAGTTAGAGAAAATTTTATTTCATTGAGTGAATTCATTAAAAGAATAAAAAGTCAACAAATAAATGACCTAACACTACAACTCAAAGCCCTAGAAAAAGAACACTTCAACACCCAAAGCAGTAGAAGACAGGAAATAATTAAAATCAGAGCTGAAATCAATGAAATTGAAACAAAATAAACAATTGAAAAATTGAGAAACCAAAGTTGGTTCTCTGAAAAAGAAACAAACTAGAGAAATCCCTGGCCATGCTAATGAAGAGAAAAAGAGAGAAAACTCAAATTACTAAAATACAAGATGAAGATGGAAATATCACAACGGATACATCTGAAATACAGAAGATAATTAGAAACAATTTTGAAAACTTATATTCCAATAAAATAGAAAATATCAAAGACATCAACAAGTTTCTAGAGAAATATGACCTACCCACACTGAATGAAGAGGTCATACATGATTTCAACAGATCAATTTCAAGTAATGAAATAGAAAATGCCATCAAAAGCCTACCAACCAAGAAAAGCCCAGGACCAGATGGATTCTCAATAGAATTCTATAAGATTTTCAAAGAAGAATTAACATCAATACTCCTCAAAGTATTCCATGAAATAGAAAAGAAGGGAACCCTTCCATATTCACTCTATGAAAATATCACCCTGATACCAAAATCAGACAAAGACACATCAAAGAAAGAAAACTTCAGACCAATATCCATGATGAACATAGATGCAAAAATTCTCAATAAAATTATGGTAAATCACAAAAACATATTAAAAAGATAGTGCACCACGATCAAATGGGGTTCATCCCAGAGATGCAGGGTTGATTCAACATATGGAAATCAATAAATGTAATTCATCATATTTACAGACTTAAAAACAAGAATCATATGATCATCTCAGTAGATGCAGAAAAAGCATTTGACAAAATACACCTTCATGTTCAAAACACTAGAAAAACTAGGGACAGTAGGACTATACCTCAGCATTGTAAAAGCTATATATGCTAAACTCAAGGCCAGCATCATTCTAAATGGAGAAATGGAAGTATTCCCTCTAAAAAATGGAACAAGAATGTCCTCTTTCACCACTTCTATTCAACATCAGCCTTGAAACTCTAGCCAGAGCAGTTAGACAAAAAAAAAAAAAAAAAAAAAAAAAATTTAAGGGATACAAAATAGGAAAAGAAGAACTCAAAAACTGTCACTATTTGGTGATGACATGATTCTATACCTAGCAAATCCAGAAACATTCTTCCAGAAAACTTCTAGAACTAAAAATGAATTCAGCACCAGAGAGGTGTCCATGGAGGAGCATAGGCCTGATGGACCTTCCCGCCTGGCTTGTGGTGGAGATAGGGATGGCCACAGAGCTGGCGGGTTTGTTTATTCTGCTTCTTTTAACCTTTGGAGAGTTCCTAAGGTCAGACTGGGAGGGGGCAACAGCCCAGTGGGAGCCAGAAGCAGGCAGCTCATGGAACCTCCCACCAATGAATCTTCAGAAAAACAGTCTGGTTTAAAGCTGGGGACATCGTAGCCCTTCTGTAATTGGGCAGGAAAACCAATGCTCACCAGGCAATGTCTTGTTTGAACTGTGCCTCACTGAAAGAATTTCATTAAAGCAATTATATTTTAATGAAAAAAAAAGAATTCAGCAAAGTAGCAGGATATAAATTCAACACCCATAAATCAAACACATTCCTATATATCAGCGATGAATCCACTGAAAAAAAAAATTAGGGAAACTACCCCATTCACAATAGCCTCAAAAATAAAATAAAATATAAAATAAATAAATAAAATAAAATACCTGGGAATCAATCTAACAAAAGAGGTGAAAGACCTCTACAATGAAAACTACAGAACACTAAAGAAAGAAATTGAAGAAAATCTCAGAAGATGGAAAGATCTCCCATGCTCCTGGATAGGCAGAATTAATATTGTCCAAATGTCCATACTATAGACTTATATATTATACAGATTTAATGCAATTCCTATTAAAGTCCCAGTGACATTCTTCATAGAATAGAAAAAGCAATCATAAAAATTTATTTGGGGGGCTGGGGATGTGGCTCAAGCGGTAGCGCGCTCATCTGGCATGCGTGCGGCCCGGGTTCGATCCTCAGCACCACATAAAAACAACGATGTTGTGTCCGCCAATAACTAATATTAAAAAAATTCTCTCTCTCTCTCTCTCTCTCTCTCTCTCTCCCTCTATCACTCTCTCTTTAAAAAAAATTATTTGGAAAAATAAGAGACCCAGAACAGCTAAAGCAATCCTTAGCAAGAAAAGTGAAGCAGGAGGCATTACAATATCAGACCTTAAACTATACTGCAGAGCTATAGTAACAAAAATGGCCTGGCACAAAATAGACTTGTAGACCAATGGTACAGAATAAAGGACACAGAGACAAATCCCCATAAATACAGTTATGTCATACTAGACAAAGTTGTCAAAAACATTCATTGGTGAATTCATCAACAAATGGCAAAACTGGAAATCCATATGTAGCAAAATGAAATTACACCTCTATCTCTCACTCTGCACAAAAGTCAACTCAAAGTGGATCAAAGACTTAGGCACTAGTCTATGTCTGTGCCTAATAGAAGAAAAAATAGGCCTAAATCTTCACCATGTCAGCCTAGGCTCTGACTTTCTTAAGAAGATTCCTAAAGCACACGAAGTAAATAAAAAATCAATAAATGAGATGGATTCAAATTAAAAAGCTTCTTCTCAGCAAAGGAAACAATCAATAATGTGAGGAGAGAGTCTACAGATTGGGAGAAAATCTTTACCACATGCACTTCCAATAAAGCATTAATCTATAGGGTATATAAAAAACTCAAAAAACTTAGCATCAAAAAAAAACAAAAACAAATAATACAATTAATAAATGGACTAAGGAACTGAACAGACACTTCACAGAAGAAGAAATACAATTGATCAACAAATATATGAAAAAGTGTTCAACATATCTAGCAATTAGAGAAATGCAAATCAAAACTAATTAAGATTTCATCTCACTCCTGTCAGAATGGCAATCATCAGGAGTACAGTAAACATTAAAAAGATTAAAATTCATGGCATTTGCAGGTAAATACATGGAGTTGGAGAATATAATTTTAAGTGAAGTTAGTCAATTCTAAAAAAACAAATGCCAAATGTTTTCTCTAATATAAGGATGCTGATTAATAATGGGGTGGGGGTTGAGCATGGGAAGATTATACAAAATCTAGATAGGGCAAAGGGGTGGGAGGGGAAGGGAGGGGGCATAGGAATAGGAAAGACAGTGAAATGAGATGGACATCATTGCCCTAAGTACATGTATGAAGACATGAATGGTGTAACTCTACTTTGTGTACAACCAGAGATATGAAAAATTGTGCTCTATACATGTAATATGAATTGTAATGCATTCTGCTGTCATACATAACAAATTAGAATTTAAAAAAAATATATAGGCAACAATAAATGTAGGCGAGGATGTGGGGGGAAACAGTACACTCATACATTGCTGGTGGGACTGAAAATTGGTTCAACCACTATGGAAAGCAGTATGGAGATTCTCAGAAAACTTGGAATGGAACCACCATTTGACCCAGCTATCTCACTCCTCGGTTTATACCCAAAGGACTTAAAATCAGCATATTACACTAATGCAGCCATGTCAATGTTTGCAGCAGCTCAATTCATGTTAAGGTCTGTAGACAAGTCAAAATAACACGTGGTATTTTGCCAGAGAAAAGTTAGAGTTCGTAAACAAGTCTGGATGGTGCCTGGCAAAATGCCAGAGGGAGTGGTTTGAGAAGTAACAAAAGCAAGCCATTAAGTGTGGAGATTCCTTATTGGTTGACTGATGTATCTAGTTTATGCTAATTAGGATAAGCTATGCAAAATGTATAAATAGCTCTGTTGTCCTACAATAAACGGCTTCCATTCCTGCTGCATCAACGTACACAAGTTATTCGTCACCCCCTGGTTATTCTGCTGCAGCCGGACTGCGGCAGATGGTGGCCCGTACGGGGAGCCCCGGGACCCTCGGGGGTAAGTGACGAAAAAAGCTACCCGTCCATAGATAGGACGGGAGCAATCTGCTCGTCCCTAAACAGATAGGATGAGAGGAAAAATGGCCATTTCGAGAAAATGGAGAAGATTGATGCAGTATGTTTGTGTCTTGTTTTGTCTCAGTGTATTGTATTGTCTTTATGATGAAAATATGGAAGGGGTGAAAAGTAAATTGATAAGGGAAAGAGGCACCCCAATGGAACGAAGAATAATTAGGGCATGTGTTGATAAGAGCCCAGAAACTCTAGTCAGAAAGAAAAAGAAAGTTCAGAAGAAAAAAAATTATCAGAAAAAAAGTTGCAGGGCTGGGGATGTGGCTCAAGCGGTAGCGCGCTCGCCTAGCATGCGTGCGGCCCGGGTTCGATCCTCAGCAGCACCACATACCAACAAAGATGTTGTGTCCGCCGAGAACTAAGAAAGAATAAATAAATGTTAAAAAAAAAATTCTCTCTCTCTCTCTCTCTGTCCCCCTCTCTCTCACTCTCTCTTAAAAAAAAAAAAAAAAGAAAGAAAAAAAGTTGCAGCAAAAGGCTATTACTAAATACTTTTCGTTACCGGAGGGTGCATGAATTGGTGCAGCGGCTGCCATGTGCAGGAGCGAATCATGGTGTAGTAAGGAGTTTCCAAGCAGCGGCAGCCGGCTCTTCCCCGGGGAGCAAGACGCTATTGCAAGAGCCCAAATCTAGACCTGACCTGGAGATACAGTCTCGCAGGCTCTTGCTCCCTGTGCCCAGAAGCAGTTTGAGTCCAGGACACTCCCCAGGGCCATCTGGGGCTGCCCAGGATGCTACAGCCGGCAGAAGACGCTACCAGTGTCCCTGATGTTTGATCATTTTCAATGCCAATAACTAAACTACAATGGTTCTCCCACACCTGGAAGCTAATGAGTAATGAGCACTATTAAGGCTTATTTCAAATGTAAAAAACCTTGAGATAATGTACTAAATTGTTCAGAAGGTTGTTTTCCTAGTAGAATGCTACAAGATTTTCTTTAGCCAGCGTTGCAGAGTTCCTGCCTTCATCCCAGTGCCGGTGAAAAGGAAAGAGGAAGAATTTCCAGTGTTGCTGAAAACCTGAAAACCGGAGGAGACTTTGGCTGAGAAACGGACGAGACTTCGGATCAAGCTAGCTGCCTGCAGAACTTACCTCGACTGTGATTTAAGCTAGTGGCCTGCAGAACTTACCTGGACTGTGATTTAAGCTAGCTGCCTGCAGAACTTACCTGGACTGTGATTTACCTGGACTGTGAGTTAATCTATTGAGACACTGCTTTACTTGGACTGAGACAACAAACTGTAATGTACAACAAATTGTCACTTGATATCATTGCTAACAGTGTCATTGCTGGTATAATTTTTCCAAGGGCTTCTTGCATGGAGCCATTAATTGGCTTGGTATTGTTACATTTTGTATCCTCACTTTCTGTTTGTAGCAGGTTATTTATGGTGTTTCTGTAAAAACCACTATGGTCGTTATTTAAATTAAACAAAAGGGGGAATTGTTAAGGTCTGTAGACAAGTCAAAATAACACGTGGTATTTTGCCAGAGAAATGTTAGAGTTCGTAAACAAGTCTGGATGGTGCCTGGCAAAATGTCAGAGGGAGTGGTTTGAGAAGTAACAAAAGCGAGCCACGAGCCATTAAGTGTGGAGATTCCTGATTGGTTGACTGATGTATCTAGTTTATGCTAATTAAGATAAGCTGTGCAAAATGTATAAATAGCTCTGTTGTCCTATAATAAACGGCTTCCATTCCTGCTGTATTAATCTACACAAGTTATTCATCACCCCCCGGTTATTCTGCTGCAGCCGGACTACGGCAAAATTGTTCAGAAGGTTGTTTTCCTAGTAGAATGCTACAAGATTTTCTTTAGCCAGCGTTGCAGAGTTCCTGCCTTCATCCCAGAGCCAATAAAGACCAAGGTGGAAGAATTTCCAATGTTGCTGAAAACTGGAGGAGACTTCAACTGAAAAAAGGATGAGACTTCAGCTGAAAAGCAGACGAGACTTCGGATCAAGCTAGCTGCCTGCAGAACTTACCTCGACTGTGATTTAAGCTAGTGGCCTGCAGAACTTACCTGGACTGTGATTTAAGCTAGCTGCCTGCAGAACTTACCTGGACTGTGATTTACCTGGACTGTGAGTTAATCTATTGAGACACTGCTTTACTTGGACTGAGACAACAAACTGTAATGTACAACAAATTGTCACTTGATATCTTTGCTAACAGTGTCATTGCTGGTATAATTTTTCCAAGGGCTTCTTGCATGGAGCCATTAATTGGCTTGGTATTGTTACATTTTGTATCCTCACTTTCTGTTTGTAGCAGGTTATTTATGGTGTTTCTGTAAAAACCACTATGGTCGTTATTTAAATTAAACAAAAGGGGGAATTATTAAGGTCTGTAGACATGTTAGAGTTCGTAAACAAGTCTGGATGGTGCCTGGCAAAATGCCAGAGGGAGTGGTTTGAGAAGTAACAAAAGCAAGCCATTAAGTGTGGAGATTCCTTATTGGTTGACTGATGTATCTAGTTTATGCTAATTAAGATAAGCTGTGCAAAATGTATAAATAGCTCTGTTGTCCTACAATAAACTGGCTTCCATTCCTGCTGCATCAACGTACACAAGTTATTCGTCCCCCGTCCCCCGTCCCCCGTCCCCCGTCCCCCCCCCCCCCCCCCCCCGTTATTCTGCTAACTATAGAACCAACCTAGATGCCCTTAAATAGATGAATGGATAAAAAAATGTTGTATATATATTCAATGGAATATCACCTTTAAAGAAGAGTAAAATTATGGCATGTACCATTAAATGGATGGCTTTGGAGAATATCATGCTAAGCAAAATAAGCCAATCCCAAAAAACCAAAGGCCGAATGTTTTCTCTAATATGCAGACGATAATTCATAATAAGGCTAGGGATGGATGGAGCACTAGAGAAGAATAGTGTTACCTTAGATTAGGTAGAGGGAAGTGAAAGGAGGGGTGGAGAGGAGATGTGAGGTTAGAAAGAAGAGTAGAACAAAACAGACATTATTACTTTATATATGTGACTGCATGACCAATATGATTCTATAACATGTACACTCAGAAAAATGAGAAATTATATCCCATCTATGTATGATATATCAAAGTGCATAAATTCATACTACTATGATGTATAACTAATTAAAACAAATAAAAAATTCTTAAAAGATATGCTAAAAATACAGATGAAAGGTAACACAGTGCTGTGTGGTGGTGCATGCATGTGATCCCAATGGCTCCAGAGGCTAAGGAAGGAGGATCACAAGTTTAAAGCCAGCCTCCACAACTTAGTGAAGCAAGACCCTATCTAAAATTAAAAAAAGAAAGAAAGAAAGAAAGAAAGAAAGAAAGAAAGAAAGAAAGAAAGAAAGAAAGAAAGAAAGAAAGAAAGAAAGAAAGAAAGAAAGAAAGAAAGAAAGAAAGAAAGAAAAGAAAAGAAAAGAAATGAAAGACAGAAAAGAAGAATAAAAGTACATAGGCCAAGGTCTGGAAGTGAAAACAAGGAAAAATCTAAATAAACCCTTTAGCTTGTGGGGCACATTGGTGAACACGTATAACCCTAGCCGCTCCTGAGGCTGAGGTAAGAGGATCACAAGTTTGAGGTCAGCCTTAGCAACTTAGTGAGGCCCTAAGCAACTTACCAAGACCCTGTCTCAAGAAAAAAAAAAAAAAAAAAAAGAACTGAGGCTGTTGTCCCAAACCCCTCTAGCTTTACTTGCTTTTGGTTAACTTTAAAAATCACTAATTCGGAAAGTCACACAGCTGAGCAATATATTATTAGATGCTCACTAGCTTTGCTGCAGATGATACCTCTGATGTGTGGGCCATGATGATAATAGTTGCCTAGGTTACTTTTCAAGAACTTGAAGTTTGCTTTGTCAAAACAATTACCACTTCACTTGGGTCTGTGCAAGTGTTTCATGGGTGACCTTTTGAAGTCAGGACAAAAACTCCATTCTCAGGTCATGCTAACACTGCCATTTTCTAAACATGCATCCCACGAAGAGTCATGAAGATTGATTACACAGGAACAGACCACTGATTACTTCACCTCCCATCACCTTTCTCTACATCTTAAATCATCCTGTGTTTTTATCTTTTCAATACCCCTAACCCCTGTCCTTGGGTAGGCAGATTTGAGATTTTGGTCTCTCATCTCCAAGTTTTCCCTTATTTTATTGCTCCTAACACCCCCTACTGCTCAGAAGATTATAGGGCTTTAGTAGATCTGTGCCAAGAATCAAGGACAGAGACCAATAAACTATGTATTTCTTATTATTTCATAGCTGTATGTTCCACGAAGGAGACTATGTAGTATGACTGGGGTGAATGATATGGTATTATGGTCACAGTGGTAAAAGATGAGACTATGGGCTGGATCAGATTATAGGCACACACCTATAATCCCAAGTATTTAGGAAGCTAAGGCAGGAGGATTACAAATTCCAGGCCAGCCAGGGCAAACTGGTGAGGCCCTGTCTCAAACAAACAAACAAAAAAACAACAATCAAGTAATTGGAATATTTTGCTTTCAGCAGGAGCCAAATAAAAAGAACCACCTACCCTGAAATGTGGCCTGTTAAAGAAGAGGAGACCAGAGCTTGGGAAAATTATAGTGTCCACCTGTTTTCCGAACAGAAGAGCAGAAGCCCATGTAGAATACTATCTTGTTTTTTTACAACATTTTTTCCTATTGAAATTGTGAATGATTTTCCTATTCTCCATTACAGAAATTAAGGCTCCATCCATGCTGATCAGTTCATTTGCATTCACATTTATATATTTCAAAAACTGAACAAATTATAGCATTAGAAATTAGTAAACATTACGGGGCCAGGTGTGGTGGTGCACACCTGTAATCTCAGTGCCTGGAGAGGGTGAGACATGAGGATCCTGAGTTTAAAGCCAGCCTCAACAAAAGTGAGGTGCTAAGCAACTCAGTGAAACCCTGTCCCTAAATAAAATACAAATAGGCTGGGAATGTGGCTCAGTGGCCAAGTGCCCTTGAGTTCAATCCCAGGTATTAACAAAACAAAAACTTGAAAATTTAAGGCTTGATGGCACATATTTGCAATCCCAGTGCCTTGGGAGACTGAGGGAGGAAGGAGGAAAATAAGTTTAAGACCAGCCTGAGCTATTTAATGAGATCCTGTATCAAATAAAATATAAAAAGGGCTGGGGGTAGAGCACAGCAATAGAAAGCTCCTGGGTTTAATACCCAGTACTGAAGAAAAAAACTTTTTGAAATTTGTAAATTTTATCATTTAATAATTATGTTTCAAAAAAATGTGTCCAATAGAAACACTTAAGCATGACAACAATATCAACAAGAATATTCATTGCAGTATTGTCATTCACTGCATATTTTCCCCAAAAGTCAAGATAAGATTATAGAAAATCCTGAGGAATTCAAGCTTGTTATGGAGAGATTGCAATAAATCACGGAGCTATCTTATGGCAGAAAATAGAACATTTATTCACCAGCTGGCGGGTCAAGGGGCAGGCTGCAAGTCTACACCTTTTTGATCCCTCCAGGGGTTAGACCACACCTTTTAAAGCATGTCAGTACATTAATCATAAGTGGCTGTTGCTATGACTCAAAACTATCATAAACAAACATTATGAGATCATAAGCACAAGGGGAAGTGAGTCAAAATGACCCCTAGTTGAGTGCAAATTAAAGAATGGTTACTAATGTTTAGACAACCATTCTCTGACAGAATACATTGTCTGAGAAAAATGGGAACCAAAAAGAGAACAACTTAACATTGTATAAGAATTCCCATTTTGTTATACTAAGCAACTGCTGATGGATATAGAGGCCAGGTGTTCCCATGGGAGAAGCATTTCTTACATGACATGGAGTCTCTAGGTAAAATGAATCTGTTTGGTCACTGCCCATATAGCTTAGCTCATAACAAGATATTGATTCCAATTGTTTCTGAGACTCAGCCTTCACTTGACTTTAAGTGTTTTGAAACATTGAAAGATCCTTCCTTTTTTGTTGTTTTTGTGACTCTGTTTTTGTTTTTGTTGTTGTTACAGGGAATTGAGCCCTGGGGCATTTAACAACTAAGTCACATTCCAGACTTTTGAATTTTTAATTTTGAGACTGGGTCTTGCTAAGTTGCTTAGGGCCTCACTAAATTGCTGAGGCTGTTTTTAAATTTGCCATCCTCCTGTCTCAGACTCCTTAGTCGCTGGGAATATGGGCATGTCCTTGTTTCTTTTGTTTTTATTAGTTTGTTTTGTTTTTCCTAGACTAGCTCAAATTAGATTCCTATTGCTTGCATAGAATTCTGACTTTAAAAAATTTGTATTCTCAGGGAAGAACAAGGAGATGAAGAGTGTGACCAAAGAAGAGAGGTAGGAAGAGTAATGGGTAGCATATTGGTTGGGGTTCTCAAGAAAAACAGAACCAATAAGACATACAACAGACTGAAGGAAATTCAGAAATGGTAGCATGAGAGGTAGTTTAAATGTGTGTGTGGGGGGGTGTGGGTGTGGGGGTGGGGGTATTTTAAGGAACTAGCTTGTAATAATGGAGGTTGGAAAGTCCAAAATCTGCAGAGTAGATTATCAGGCTGGAGGCCCAGAGAAGACCTGACACTGCAGTTCAAGTCCAAAAGCAATCTCCTGGCAGAATCCTGTCTATGCAAGGTAAACATGTGCAAAGACATGTGCAAAAACTCTGGGGTGCTCTGCCACTGAGCCACACCCCCAGCCCTTTTTGGTATTTTACTTAAAGACAGGTCTCACTGAGTTGCTTAGCGCCTGCATTTCCTGAGTCTGACTTTCAAATTGCAATCCTCCTGTCTTAGCCTCCTGAGATGCTGGGATTACAGGTATATGCCACAGTGCTCAACTTCATATAAGGACATCTTCTTATAAGGACAAAAGTCATATTGGATAAGGAACACCATAATAACCACATATTCATTGCTGTAATTACCTTTTGAAATGCCATCATATTCGAGTTAAGATCTCAACATACAAATTTTGGGGGCAATATTTGTCCCACAACGAGTGGAAAATGAAGTTTGAAACTACTAAAACACTGGAGACATTGCAGAACTGGCAAGGGCCCTTACAGTAAGAGGACAAATTTTCTAGGCGGTGGTTGCATTCTAGCTAGAGGTGCAGGGGGGTGGGTGGGAGTGATGGTGCATGGAGGCACAGATCTGTGCAGGCTAAGAGAGCAGCTTGTACTTTGTCAACAAAAAGATGACGGGAAAGGCTTTAGCTTCCCTAAGAATGAGGCATTCATAACAATTGTCTAGTGTCTTTAGTAAAAATTCTGTTTAGAAAATTAAGAGTCAGCCCCCTACCCAACCAACTCTATATTCACAGAAAGGAACATATACAAGGCCAAACAATCCAGGAGAGAATTTTTCTGACAACACCCACAAATCTTAATGTACAGAGTGGCTCTTGTTCTTCAAGGTGGACCAAACGGAACTGGTTAACAAGCACTGAATCATACTTCAGTAGATGAGACAAAAGAATTGTTCCCTCATGATATAACCACTTTACAGAAAAGTGGAGTTCTGGGGATGCACTCATGGTCAAAGCTGATTGCAGGCTCCCCGCAGAGCAGGAGACTCAGCAGGCACGAGCCTAGAGGGTTTCTGGAGCATCCAAGTTCACCAGATGTCAGAGAGCAGCATGCACCCCCGTGTGTGTGTGTGTGTGTGTGTGTGTGTGTGTGTGTGTGTGTTGGTATGTGCGCGCGCGCTCCCGCGAGCTCAAGCATAGGTGTGTCTTTGGGTGGTGGCGATGGTGATGTTGGTGGTGGCCAGGGCCCGGAAGAAGTGTGGCAAGCGGGCGAAGGCAAGGACGAGGGGAGAAAGTGAAAAGGCATAAATGTTGGGAGGGCTCAGAGTGGCAAGTGTCAGTGAGGCTGGACGCCACGTGTGGCGGGCGTCCCTAAGGGTCCGTCTTCGGGCCCGCGTGGTGTGAGCGAGCGGACCAAGGCCTTGGGCCAAAAGGGGAGAGAGAGGCGTGGCGCGAGGAGGAAGAAGAAAGGCTTCCCTGACCGGGAATCGAACCCGGGCCGCGGCGGTGAGAGCGCCGAATCCTAACCACTAGACCACCAGGGAGCATGGGGCTGCCATCCCCGTGCGCGTGCCATCTGGGGCCAGCGCCTCCGTCCCAAGAGCTGGGCGCTCCCTGTGCACCGGGCGCCGTCCCCCGTGGGTCCCAGTGGCTTTACATGGCAACCTGGTGCGGCCTCCCGCCACGGGCTGCCGGTCACCAGCGACCCACCCCTGATGCTGGGGGCACCCTCAAAAGAATGCAATGCTCGCCCTCCGCCCTGCTTCGCTTTGCTTGGCCTCGCGTCGCCTGGCCTTGCCTTTCGAAGCCTAGCCTGGACTCCTTCCCCACATCCGCCCGCCAGCAGGAGGTCGCGCTAGCTAGCCGGGCCAGGGCCCGGTTGGCCCCGTCAAAAGGTCGACTCGCTGCGTTGGCCGGGAATCGAACCCGGGTCAACTGCTTGGAAGGCAGCTATGCTCACCACTATACCACCAACGCCATCCGGCCGAGAGAGCCGCTCCACGCTGGCCCCGGGCTGCCGAGAGGCGCCCGGTCGTCGTCGGCGCCGCCGCCGCCGCCGCCGCCGCCGCCGTCTCCTCTCGGGACGACGCCCTGAACCGGCGCGCGGGGCGGCGAGACCGCGGTCCGCCTGCACAGGGTCTTCTCCCCTCCAGCGACCCAGCCCGTGCCCGTTGGCAGGGAACCCTTTTCCACACGCACTCGGGGCGCGGGCGCTCGTCTGTGGCGACAGAGCCGCGGGAGAGGAGGAAGGCACGGATGCCTGGGGATGGGGGGGGGTGGACGGGGGACCGCGAGGACGGCGTGCCAGGGACGAAGTGGCATCCTGCGCCCAACTGGAGAGCAGGGGGCGCCGAGGGCCAACGGCGGCCCGGAGAGCTAGAGGCCCGGGCGCAGCTGCGGCGGCGACCACCACCAAAAAGAGGGCGACTGCCTCCCCGTCGGGGAATCGAACCCCGGTCTCCCGCGTGACAGGCGGGGATACTCACCACTATACTAACGAGGACGGCGGCGCCAGCCGTCGTGGCGCCGGGCCCCTCTCCGACGCCTAGCCAGGCCCTCTTGCCCCTGCTGGCCCCAAACAGGACGCCACAGAGGCACTGTCAAGAAGCCGACACCACCTGGCCCTGGCCCTGGCCCTGGCCCTGGCCCTGGCCCTGGCCCTGGCCTTTGCCCACGCCCTGGCCCGGTGCCCGGTGCCCGGAGGAGGACCCGGTGCGCCCTGCCGGCTTCCCACTGCGCGGACATCCCAATGTCGGTGTAAGCAGGGGGGCCAGGGAGCTAGCGAGCACGGCGGCCGACAGGAGGAGGAGCACGATGCGCCGGGTGGGCTCCTGCCAGCACAGACGGTTAGTGGTACTTGGCCGGGCTCGGTGGGGGATGCGACCGCACCGATGAGCGGAATTGGCCCGCTCCCGGCCCGCCAGGCCCGTCCGTCCAAGGCGCCCGCAGACCGCCGGGCACCGCGCACCACGGTGCCAGCCAAGGACACCTGCACCAACGCCGGGTCCCAGCCGGGCGAACCGCCAGGCGCTCAGGCCCGCCGTCAGGATGGCCGAGCGGTCTAAGGCGCTGCGTTCAGGTCGCAGTCTCCCCTGGAGGCGTGGGTTCGAATCCCACTCCTGACAGGCCCACCTTTTGGCTATCCCCTCCCCCCACACCCACACACACATAACCAGGCTACCTGGCCCGGCTCCGCCAGCGCCCACCACAGCCGCTCTGCTCTCTTCCTGTCTGTCCAGCACCCCCATCTCACTGACCCGCTGGACTCGCGCAGATAATGGCCGCCCCACCCCGACCCTGAGTACCCTGCGCCTTCCGCCCTCTGCCAACTGTCCTTGCGACCAGCGCCCCTCCTCATGGACCCCACCGCGACGACGCTTAAGCCCTCTCGCTCGACTCTGTCGCCCCGCTCCCTGTTCCCGGCTACACTCTCCGATGCACGGCCCCGCCGCCACACCGGCCACCCGTCGTCATCCACCCCAACCGACAAGACGGCGCCCGCTCGGTTGCGGCGGGGAGCGCACGCGGGCCCTCTCCGGATCTCTCCCGTGGGCAATATCGGCCCCCGCCCGCCCGTCGCCTCCCTATCTCTCTCGGCCCTGCAGAGGACCCCGTTCCCTTCGTGCCAGACTGTGGCCGCCAGGCCCCTTCACTGGAGGGCCTTTCCGAACCACTCACGCCTGCCGGCCACTCCACAACACAGCAGTCGAGACCTCTGCTCGCCACTGCACCGTGGAGTCACCGGGCGTGGCAAGACAGCACAGTCCCGGGACCACGGCCCTCGCGAGTGGCGGGGAGAGAACCCTAGGGCCCCTGGATCCCCGCCGGTGATGGCCGAGCCCCGGGCGCGACCACGAACCCCACGTGGGCAGCGGCTGCCTAAGGCCAGCCCCCCACGTCGGTGCTGGTCGGGGCCCGCCTCACCCGTCCGGGGCTCCTGCGACCGGGACCTTGCGGGTGGACGGAGGCAGCCACCGAGCCACAGGGTCCCACAGGGTCCCCTGCGACCGGGACTTTGCCGGTGGACGGAGGCAGCCACCGAGCCACAGGTCCCCTGGCCTGATTGGGGTTCCCGTGAGGGCAAAGCCTGGACCGGCTCCTGGCTTCTTCAGGCGGCAGCGGACAAGGCGGTCTGGGGGGCCTGGGCTGGCCCGTCAGGTGCAGGGGTCGGGAGGTTCGCGAGAGCGCCGCACGGGGGCACACGCACGCACACACCCCGCCGGCGGCCGCATCCTCGGGGCCCCGGCAGGATGCCTGGAGCCCCTCCTTTAGGAACGGTCCATCCAGCCCCCAACGCTCGGTCCCGGTCCGAAGCAGGAGCTCCTCACCGCAGGAGGTGACCGCTGTCGGGCGGTTGCGTGGAGGCGCCTGCCATCGGTGCATGGGTGGTTCAGTGGTAGAATTCTCGCCTGCCACGCGGGAGGCCCGGGTTCGATTCCCGGCCCATGCAGCACTCGGTCCCCTTTTGGTCCGGCAGCCCCGTCGTCTAGGCCGCCGCTGTACACACCTCCCTGAGCCGGGACCCCACAGCCTCCGCGCTCGCTCTGCCCTGGAGCGCCCTTCCTTCCATGCGCCTTGGCCCACTACCGTGCCAGACACCAGACTTCTCGGTGCCTCCGCTTCCATCACATCACACTCATTTCGGCTTCCGTGGAAGCCGGCAGGCACCTCGCCCGCACATCAACCATGGGACACCAAGGCACCTCTGCCAAGAGCGTCACGTCGCCGCGGCCCCCTAGGCACTCACGGCCGCCATTGCAGCCCACGAAGGACTCCAGAGGCCTTGCAGTGATATCATCTTCCTTTGGGTCCTCGAAATCTCTCTCTGCCGCAGTCTGGCTGGGCACAAATCACGAGCCACTTGAAGATTCAAGCAGGAACGCACTTTAGTTTTAGAACTCACGCCGCCCGCCGCCCACGCGAACTCTCCAGGAACTCCCCGAGAGCTCCACCCGCACTCGGGAACTTTGCGAGCACTCAACCCGCGAACTCCACCCACGCGAGCTCTCTAGGAACTCCGCGAGAGCTCAAAAATAGCGGGCACCCGAGGCAGCAGGAACCGCTCCTTCTGGCAAAATGCCAGGCACCATCTTGACCTGGCCGTGGCTCTCAACATCTCTCCTCATCCCCCACCCCACCCCAACGGCCTCAGCCCCGCCACAACTCTCACCGATCCCCACCCGCACCCACGCACACGTCGCCTGATCCGAAATCACTCTGCGTCGAGGCTCTTTGCATCTGGATCACAAGCACCGGTGGACCCCGGCCCACGTGCCTTCCGCACCCGCTCTTTCACACCTCACCTAGACACGCTCCCCCGCCGCCCAACCCCACCCCACCCACGCACCCACTCGACGCTCTCCTCGCCTCCTTCCATGCAGGGCACACCGATCTCCAACGGGGGAGCGGCCTCTCGGACCCACGCCCAATCCTCTCCGTGGGAGCCTCCTCCCCGCAGACTGGCATCGACAGTCCTACTGGGTCTTCCCCACGGGCCCTGAGCCGACCGCTCACGGACCCCCGTCGTCCTGGCCTCCTTCGGGCTCCTCAGTTCCGAGACCCGGACCCGGCAGACCGATCGGCACGGCACGGGCGCCCGGCCAGCCCCCGCCCCCCCCACGCCCCCCCCCCCGCGGCCCCGACGACAACCCCCTCCGCACCCGCGGGCTGTCGGCCCGAACCTCGCCTCACCGACAGGCCGCACTCCCTGCCCCTCTCCACGCAGCCAGCGAGCGCTTCGCCCACACAACCCCCAGTCCCGGCTACCGCAAGTGTCAGTGGCAAGTGTCAGTGAGGCTCCCACCTCTCAGCCGGCTGGCGCCTGGCACGGCGCGTGAAGACCCTGCGTCCTGCACTCTTTCCGTGCCGTGGCCTTCGCCCGACCACCGCCAGGGATGACACCCGAGAGAATGGTCGCTTCCTCTCGTCACTGTCACACAGCCACGACCCTCGGGCTTGGGAGCTTCCCCGAGACCGCTCCCCCCACTCCCACCCCCACACCGCCCGACGAAGGCAAGCCCGGGGATCCCGGCAGTGGCGGGCTGCGGCGGGCTAGGGTACCCGTCGTCCTCGAGGAAAGTCGGGCCAGCGGGCGGGCAGATTGGTGCCCGTTGCCTGGGCGTCCCCTTGGAAGCCAAGCAAAGTTCCTTGGAAGCCTCTACAGCACTGACTCAAAAGCGCTGCCGCTGGCTTTCGGCAGGGGCCACCCAACGTGTCCCGAGCCGGGCTGGGCAGAGAAGGGATCAAGAGCTGGGTGGATGGACGAGCGGCCGGGCAGGAGTGGGAAACTAGGCAGTCCAACCTAGTGGGGGTGGTGGTGGTGGTGGTAGGCGTTCTCTGTTTGCTCCTTCGCCCTTGAGACGGGGTGGGGGGGGCAGGGGGCAGGGGGCCGCGGGACTCCTTTCACACCCAGGGTCGGCTACAAGTCTATCCCGACACCCGTGAGTCGCCACCGGCTCCCGCCCGCCTGGGTCAAGGCACTGGTAAGTGGGCGCCCGCCCGCCCGCCTCCTCCGCCGCCGCTCTTGTGCTCCGGCTCGCCGGGCCCCTCCAGATTCCTTTCCGCGCCTATCACTCCCGGGCATCCTGACTCGGGGTGTGGGCTGCCACCCGCTCTGCCGGCATCCCGGCCAAAGCCGCGGCGGACACAGCTGAAGCGCAGATCCCCGCCCGACGCTCAGGCCCTGGCACCAGTGGCGGCCGGGGCATCCGGGCCCTGCCACACGGCCGACCCGGTTGGAGGGGATCCCCCAGGATGGGAAGCAGTGATGTGTCAGGCGCCAGGCTTGGCCTCACCCGAGCAGCTCTGAGGGGGAAATCCAGAACCTTTCCGGGGCCAGACACCAGAGCCAGCGAGTGGGTTCCGGAACCCGGCTCCTTGTGCCCACCATGAGCGCCCCCAGTCACTGAGCACACGGGGCAGCGACAGAGAGAACAGAGAGGGCTTGTCACCAGGGGGCCCAGGCACACGAAGGAGCGGGGGGGGGAGGGGGGGGGAAGACTCAAGTCTCGAGTCTCAGGTGCGCCCCCACCAGGATAGGGGAGTTCTGGGGATGCGCTCCCGGTCAAAGCTGATGGCAGGCTCGCCGCAGAGCAGGAGACTCAGCAGGCACGAAGCCTAGAGGGTTTCTGGAGCATCCAAGTTGACCGGCGGTGAGTTCCAAATTTCCCCTCAGTTATGAGTGTGTGAGTGTGTGTGTGTGTGTGTGTGTGTGTGTATGCGCGCTCGCGCTCGCGTGTGTGTGCGTCCGTGCGCGCGCGCTCCCGCGAGCTCAAGCATAGGTGTGTCTTTGGGTGGTGGCGATGGTGATGCTGGTGGTGGCCAGGGCCCGGAAGAAGTGTGGCAAGCGGGCGACGGCAAGGACGA
Organism: Ictidomys tridecemlineatus; assembly: GCF_052094955.1. Taxonomy (NCBI): domain Eukaryota; kingdom Metazoa; phylum Chordata; class Mammalia; order Rodentia; family Sciuridae; genus Ictidomys; species Ictidomys tridecemlineatus. The sequence continues at coordinate 116,471,529 of NC_135487.1, forward strand.
GGGGAGAAAGTGAAAAGGCATAAATGTTGGGAGGGCTCAGAGTGGCAAGTGTCAGTGAAGCTGGACGCCACGTGTGGCGGGCGTCCCTAAGGGTCCGTCTTCGGGCCCGCGTGGTGTGAGCGAGCGGACCAAGGCCTTGGGCCAAAAGGGGAGAGAGAGGCGTGGCGTGAGGAGGAAGAAGAAAGGCTTCCCTGACCGGGAATCGAACCCGGGCCGCGGCGGTGAGAGCGCCGAATCCTAACCACTAGACCACCAGGGAGCATGGGGCTGCCATCCCCGTGCGCGTGCCATCTGGGGCCAGCGCCTCCGTCCCAAGAGCTGGGCGCTCCCTGTGCACCGGGCGCCGTCCCCCGTGGGTCCCAGTGGCTTTACATGGCAACCTGGTGCGGCCTCCCGCCACGGGCTGCCGGTCACCAGCGACCCACCCCTGATGCTGGGGGCACCCTCAAAAGAATGCAATGCTCGCCCTCCGCCCTGCTTCGCTTTGCTTGGCCTCGCGTCGCCTGGCCTTGCCTTTCGAAGCCTAGCCTGGACTCCTTCCCCACATCCGCCCGCCAGCAGGAGGTCGCGCTAGCTAGCCGGGCCAGGGCCCGGTTGGCCCCGTCAAAAGGTCGACTCGCTGCGTTGGCCGGGAATCGAACCCGGGTCAACTGCTTGGAAGGCAGCTATGCTCACCACTATACCACCAACGCCATCCGGCCGAGAGAGCCGCTCCACGCTGGCCCCGGGCTGCCGAGAGGCGCCCGGTCGTCGTCGGCGCCGCCGCCGCCGCCGCCGCCGTCTCCTCTCGGGACGACGCCCTGAACCGGCGCGCGGGGCGGCGAGACCGCGGTCCGCCTGCACAGGGTCTTCTCCCCTCCAGCGACCCAGCCCGTGCCCGTTGGCAGGGAACCCTTTTCCACACGCACTCGGGGCGCGGGCGCTCGTCTGTGGCGACAGAGCCGCGGGAGAGGAGGAAGGCACGGATGCCTGGGGATGGGGGGGGGTGGACGGGGGACCGCGAGGACGGCGTGCCAGGGACGAAGTGGCATCCTGCGCCCAACTGGAGAGCAGGGGGCGCCGAGGGCCAACGGCGGCCCGGAGAGCTAGAGGCCCGGGCGCAGCTGCGGCGGCGACCACCACCAAAAAGAGGGCGACTGCCTCCCCGTCGGGGAATCGAACCCCGGTCTCCCGCGTGACAGGCGGGGATACTCACCACTATACTAACGAGGACGGCGGCGCCAGCCGTCGTGGCGCCGGGCCCCTCTCCGACGCCTAGCCAGGCCCTCTTGCCCCTGCTGGCCCCAAACAGGACGCCACAGAGGCACTGTCAAGAAGCCGACACCACCTGGCCCTGGCCCTGGCCCTGGCCCTGGCCCTGGCCCTGGCCCTGGCCCTGGCCCTGGCCCTGGCCTTTGCCCACGCCCTGGCCCGGTGCCCGGTGCCCGGAGGAGGACCCGGTGCGCCCTGCCGGCTTCCCACTGCGCGGACATCCCAATGTCGGTGTAAGCAGGGGGGCCAGGGAGCTAGCGAGCACGGCGGCCGACAGGAGGAGGAGCACGATGCGCCGGGTGGGCTCCTGCCAGCACAGACGGTTAGTGGTACTTGGCCGGGCTCGGTGGGGGATGCGACCGCACCGATGAGCGGAATTGGCCCGCTCCCGGCCCGCCAGGCCCGTCCGTCCAAGGCGCCCGCAGACCGCCGGGCACCGCGCACCACGGTGCCAGCCAAGGACACCTGCACCAACGCCGGGTCCCAGCCGGGCGAACCGCCAGGCGCTCAGGCCCGCCGTCAGGATGGCCGAGCGGTCTAAGGCGCTGCGTTCAGGTCGCAGTCTCCCCTGGAGGCGTGGGTTCGAATCCCACTCCTGACAGGCCCACCTTTTGGCTATCCCCTCCCCCCACACCCACACACACATAACCAGGCTACCTGGCCCGGCTCCGCCAGCGCCCACCACAGCCGCTCTGCTCTCTTCCTGTCTGTCCAGCACCCCCATCTCACTGACCCGCTGGACTCGCGCAGATAATGGCCGCCCCACCCCGACCCTGAGTACCCTGCGCCTTCCGCCCTCTGCCAACTGTCCTTGCGACCAGCGCCCCTCCTCATGGACCCCACCGCGACGACGCTTAAGCCCTCTCGCTCGACTCTGTCGCCCCGCTCCCTGTTCCCGGCTACACTCTCCGATGCACGGCCCCGCCGCCACACCGGCCACCCGTCGTCATCCACCCCAACCGACAAGACGGCGCCCGCTCGGTTGCGGCGGGGAGCGCACGCGGGCCCTCTCCGGATCTCTCCCGTGGGCAATATCGGCCCCCGCCCGCCCGTCGCCTCCCTATCTCTCTCGGCCCTGCAGAGGACCCCGTTCCCTTCGTGCCAGACTGTGGCCGCCAGGCCCCTTCACTGGAGGGCCTTTCCGAACCACTCACGCCTGCCGGCCACTCCACAACACAGCAGTCGAGACCTCTGCTCGCCACTGCACCGTGGAGTCACCGGGCGTGGCAAGACAGCACAGTCCCGGGACCACGGCCCTCGCGAGTGGCGGGGAGAGAACCCTAGGGCCCCTGGATCCCCGCCGGTGATGGCCGAGCCCCGGGCGCGACCACGAACCCCACGTGGGCAGCGGCTGCCTAAGGCCAGCCCCCCACGTCGGTGCTGGTCGGGGCCCGCCTCACCCGTCCGGGGCTCCTGCGACCGGGACCTTGCGGGTGGACGGAGGCAGCCACCGAGCCACAGGGTCCCACAGGGTCCCCTGCGACCGGGACTTTGCCGGTGGACGGAGGCAGCCACCGAGCCACAGGTCCCCTGGCCTGATTGGGGTTCCCGTGAGGGCAAAGCCTGGACCGGCTCCTGGCTTCTTCAGGCGGCAGCGGACAAGGCGGTCTGGGGGGCCTGGGCTGGCCCGTCAGGTGCAGCGATCCGGAGCTTCGCGCCAGCGCCGCGCGGGGGGCACACGCACGCACGCACACACCCCGCCGGCGGCCGCGGCCGCATCCCCGGGGCCCCGGCAGGATGCCTGGAGCCTCTCCTTTAGGAACGGCCCATCCAGCCCCCAACCCTCCGTCCCGGTCCCAAGCAGCAGCTCCTCACCGGACGCGGTGACCACTGTCGGGCGGTTGCGTGGAGGCGCCTGCCATCGGTGCATGGGTGGTTCAGTGGTAGAATTCTCGCCTGCCACGCAGGAGGCCCGGGTTCGATTCCCGGCCCATGCAGCACTCGGTCCCCTTTTGGTCCCGCAGCCCCGACGTCTAGGCCGCCGCTGTACACACCTCCCTGAGCCCGGACCCCACAGCCTGCGCTGCCGCTCGCTCTGCCCTCGGGCGCCGCGGCGGCCGCTCCGGTGCCTCTCTGACCCTTCGTCCCGTGCAGGCCCCCTTCGCCCACCACCGTGCCAGACACCAGACTTCTCGGTGCTTCTCTCTCCCTTGCCGACTAGGGGACCCGTCCTCCTCGAGGGAAGTCGGGCCAGCCCGCAGATTGGTGCCCTTTGCCTGGGCTTCCCCTTGGAAGCCAAGCAAAGTTCCAGCTGCTACAGCACTGACTGAAAAGCCCTGACGCTGGCTTTACGCACGGCCCACACAACGTGTCCCGAGCCGCGCTGGGCAGAGAAGGGATCAAGAGCTGTGTGGATGGACCTGCGGCCGGGCAGGAGTGGGAAACTTGCCAGTCCAACCTAGTGTGTGTGTGGTGGTGGGCGTTCTCTGTTTGCTCCGGAGCCCTTGAGACGGAGGGGGGGGGGAGGGGGAAGGGGGACGCGGGACTCCTTTCACACCCAGGGTCGGCTACAAGTCTATCCCGAAACCCGTGAGTCGCCACCGGCTTCGGCCCGCCTGGCCCAAGGCGGTGGCCCGCCGCCGGCCTCCGCCGCTCTCTGCTCTGGCTCGCCGGGCCTCTCCGGATTCCTTTTCACGCCTGTCACTCCGGGGCAGCCTGACCCGGGTGTGGGCTCCCACCTGCTCTGCCGGCATCCCGGCCAAAGCCGCGGACACAGCTGGAGCGCAGACCCCAGTGGCGGCCGACCCGGTCGGAGGAGATCCCCCAGGACGGGGAGCAGTGATGTGTCAGGCGCCAGGCTTGGCCTCGCCCAAGCAGCTCTGAGGAGGAATCCAGAACCTCTCCGGGGCCAGACACAAGAGCCAGCGAGTGGGTTCCCAAACCCGGCTCCTTTCGCCGGCCATGAGCGCCCCCAGTCACTGCCTGAGCACACGGGGCAGCAACAGAGAGGGTTTGTCACTAGGGGGCCCAGGCGCACGAAGGAGCCGGGGGAAGACTCGAGTCTCGAGTCTCAGGTGCGCCCCCACCAGGATCGGGGAGTTAGTTCTGGGGATGCGCTCACGTTCAAAGCTGATTGCGGGCTCGCCGCAGAGCAGGAGACTCAGCAGGCGCGAGGCCTAGAGGGTTTCTGGAGCAACTAAGATCACCGGCTGTCGGAGCACGGCGTGCACCCGAGCGCGCGCTCGTGTGTGTGTGTGTGTGTGTGCGTGTGTGTGCGTGTGCGCGCGCGCGTGCGCGCACGCGCGTGTGCGCGTTCAGACTCCAGCGTAGGTGTGTCTTTGGGTGCTGGTGGTGGTGGTGCTGCTGGTCGTGGTGTACCCCCTGGCGGCCAGGGCCAGGAAGAACTGTCGCAAGCGGGCGACGGGCAAGGACGAGGGGAGAAAGTGAAAAGGCATAAACGTTGGGAGGGCTCAGAGTGGCAAGGATCAGTGAAGCTGGACGCCGCGTGTGGCGGGGGTCCATAAGGGTCGGCCTTCGGGACACGGATAGTGTTGTGAGCGAGCGGACCAAAGGCCTTGGCCAAAAGGGGAGAGAGAGGAGGAAGAAGAAAAGAAAGCCTTCCCTGACCGGGAATCGAACCCGGGCCGCGGCGGTGAGAGCGCCGAATCCTAACCACTAGACCACCAGGGAGCGTGGGGCTGCCTTCACCCCGCGCGTGCCATCTGGGCCAGCGCCTCGGTCCCAAGGGCCCGGGCGCTACCCGGGCACCTGGCGCGGTCCCCGTGGGTGTCCGTGGCTTCACATGGCAACCTGGTGCAGCCGCCCGCCACCGGCTGCCCCTTGATGCTCGGGGGCACCCTCAAAAGAATGCAATGCGCTCCTCCTTCCACCCTCACCTCGCCCGGCCCAGCCTCGCCTGGGCTCCTTCCCCGCGTCCGCCCACCACCAGGAGGACGCGCGCACCCACAGGCATGCTACCTCCCACCGAGCCCGCCCTGCCAGAGCCAGGTCGGCCCGAGGCCCCGGCCTCGTCAAAAGGTCGACTCGCTGCGTTGGCCGGGAATCGAACCCGGGTCAACTGCTTGGAAGGCAGCTATGCTCACCACTATACCACCAACGCCACCCGGCCCAGAGAGCCTCTCCGCGCTGGCCCCGGGCTGCCGAGCGGCGCCCCGACGTCGTCGTGCCACCGCCGCCTCGTCTCCCGGCGAGGCCCTGAACCAGCGCTGCGGGGCGAGGCCTCGGCCGGCCGGCTCAGGGTCTTCTCCCCTCCAGCGACCCGGCCCGTGCACTTTGGCAGGGAACCCCTTTCCACACGCACTCGGGGCGCGGCCGTTGGTCTGTGGCGACAGAAGCTCCGGGCGAGGAGGAAGGCACGGATGCCTGGGGATGGGGATGGGGTGTAGACGGGGGACCGTGAGGACGGTGTGCCAGGTTCCAAGTGGCATCCTGCGCCCAACTGGAGAGCAGGGGGCGCCGAGGGCCGGCGGCGGCACGCAGAGCTAGAGGCCGGGGCGCAGTTGCGGCGGCGACCACCACCACCACCACCACCACCACCACCAAAAAGAGGGCGACTGCCTCCCCGTCGGGGAATCGAACCCCGGTCTCCCGCGTGACAGGCGGGGATACTCACCACTATACTAACGAGGACGGCGGCACCCGCCGTCGTGGCGCCGGTCCCCTCTCCGACGCCTAGCCCGGCCCCCTTGCCCCTGCCGGTCCACCGCCGGACGCCACGGAGGCACCCTCAAGGAGTTCCACACCACCTGGCCTTGGCCCTGGCCCTGGCCCTCGCCTTAGCCCACGCCCTGGCCCGGTGCCTGGTGCCCGGAGAACGACCCTGTGCGCTCTGCCGGCTTCCCACTGCGCGGGCATCCCAGTGTCGGTGTAAGCAGCGGGGGCCAGGGAGCTAGCGAGCACGGCGGCCGACAGGAGGAGGAGCACGATGCGCCGGGTGGGCTCCTGCCAGCACAGACGGTTAGTGGTACCTGACCGGGCTCGGTGGGGGATGCGACCGCACCGATGCGCGGACTTGGCTCTCTCCCGGCCCGCCAGGCCCGTCCGTCCAGCGCGCGCGCCGACCGCCGGGCACGGCGCACCACCGAGCCAGCCAAGGACACCTGCGCCAACGCCGTGTCCCAGCCAGGCGAGCCGCCACGCGCTCAGGCCCGCCGTCAGGATGGCCGAGCGGTCTAAGGCGCTGCGTTCAGGTCGCAGTCTCCCCTGGAGGCGTGGGTTCGAATCCCACTCCTGACAGGCCCACCTTTTGGCTGCCGCGCGGGCCCTTTCCAGATCCCTCCCGTGGGCAAAATCCGCCCCTGGGTCCCCGCCCGCCCGTCGCCTATCTCTCTCGGCCCTGCAGAGGACCCCGTTCCCTTCGTGCCAGACTGTGGCATCCAGGCCCCTTCACTCCAGGGCCTTTCCAAACCACCCACGCCTGCCGGCCACTCCACAACACAGCAGTTCAGAGGTAGAGGCCTCTGATCGCCACGCACCGTGGGGTCACCGGGCCTGGCAAGACAGCCCAGCCCCCGGGACCATGGCCCTCGTGAGTGGCGGGGAGACAACCCTAGAACCGGATCCCCACCGGTGATGGCCGAGGAGCCCCGGCCACGGCCCTACCTGGGCGCGGCCACGAACCCCACGTGGGCAGCGGCTGCCTAAGGCCTGCCCACCACGTCGGTGCTGGTCGGGGCCCGCCTCACCCGACCGGGGCCCGGCCCCTGCGACCGGGACTTTGGGGGTGGACGGAGGCAGCCACCAAGCCACAGGTCCCCTGGCCTGATTGGGGTTCCCGTGAGGGCAAAGCCTGGACCGGCTCCTGGCTTCTTCAGGCGGCAGCGGACAAGGCGGTCTGGGGGGCCTGGGCTGGCCCGGCAGGTGCAGGGATCCGGAGCTTCGCGCCAGCGCCGCGCGGGGGGCACACGCACGCACGCACACACCCCGCCGGCGGCCGCGGCCGCATCCCCGGGGCCCCGGCAGGATGCCTGGAGCCTCTCCTTTAGGAACGGCCCATCCAGCCCCCAACCCTCCGTCCCGGTCCCAAGCAGCAGCTCCTCACCGGACGCGGTGACCACTGTCGGGCGGTTGCGTGGAGGCGCCTGCCATCAGTGCATGGGTGGTTCAGTGGTAGAATTCTCGCCTGCCACGCGGGAGGCCCGGGTTCGATTCCCGGCCCATGCAGCACTCGGTCCCCTTTTGGTCCCGCAGCCCCGACGTCTAGGCCGCCGCTGTACACACCTCCCTGAGCCCGGACCCCACAGCCTGCGCTGCGCGCTCGCTCTGCCCTCGGGCGCCGCGGCGGCCGCTCCGGTGCCTCTCTGACCCTTCGTCCCGTGCAGGCCCCCTTCGCCCACCACCGTGCCAGACACCAGACTTCTCGGTGCTTCTCTCTCCCTTGCCGACTAGGGGACCCGTCCTCCTCGAGGGAAGTCGGGCCAGCCCGCAGATTGGTGCCCTTTGCCTGGGCTTCCCCTTGGAAGCCAAGCAAAGTTCCAGCTGCTACAGCACTGACTGAAAAGCCCTGACGCTGGCTTTACGCACGGCCCACACAACGTGTCCCGAGCCGCGCTGGGCAGAGAAGGGATCAAGAGCTGGGTGGATGGACCTGCGGCCGGGCAGGAGTGGGAAACTTGCCAGTCCAACCTAGTGTGTGTGTGGTGGTGGGCGTTCTCTGTTTGCTCCGGAGCCCTTGAGACGGAGGGGGGGGGAAGGGGGTAGGGGGCCGCGGGACTCCTTTCACACCCAGGGTCGGCTACAAGTCTATCCCGAAACCCGTGAGTCGCCACCGGCTTCGGCCCGCCTGGCCCAAGGCGGTGGCCCGCCGCCGGCCTCCGCCGCTCTCTGCTCTGGCTCGCCGGGCCTCTCCGGATTCCTTTTCACGCCTGTCACTCCGGGGCAGCCTGACCCGGGTGTGGGCTCCCACCTGCTCTGCCGGCATCCCGGCCAAAGCCGCGGACACAGCTGGAGCGCAGACCCCAGTGGCGGCCGACCCGGTCGGAGGAGATCCCCCAGGACGGGGAGCAGTGATGTGTCAGGCTCCAGGCTTGGCCTCGCCCAAGCAGCTCTGAGGAGGAATCCAGAACCTCTCCGGGGCCAGACACAAGAGCCAGCGAGTGGGTTCCCAAACCCGGCTCCTTTCGCCGGCCATGAGCGCCCCCAGTCACTGCCTGAGCACACGGGGCAGCAACAGAGAGGGTTTGTCACTAGGGGGCCCAGGCGCACGAAGGAGCCGGGGGAAGACTCGAGTCTCGAGTCTCAGGTGCGCCCCCACCAGGATCGGGGAGTTAGTTCTGGGGATGCGCTCACGTTCAAAGCTGATTGCGGGCTCGCCGCAGAGCAGGAGACTCAGCAGGCGCGAGGCCTAGAGGGTTTCTGGAGCAACTAAGATCACCGGCTGTCGGAGCACGGCGTGCACCCGAGCGCGCGCTCGTGTGTGTGTGTGTGTGTGTGTGTGTGTGTGCGTGTGCGCGCGCGCGTGCGCGCACGCGCGTGTGCGCGTTCAGACTCCAGCGTAGGTGTGTCTTTGGGTGCTGGTGGTGGTGGTGCTGCTGGTCGTGGTGTACCCCCTGGCGGCCAGGGCCAGGAAGAACTGTCGCAAGCGGGCGACGGGCAAGGACGAGGGGAGAAAGTGAAAAGGCATAAACGTTGGGAGGGCTCAGAGTGGCAAGGATCAGTGAAGCTGGACGCCGCGTGTGGCGGGGGTCCATAAGGGTCGGCCTTCGGGACACGGATAGTGTTGTGAGCGAGCGGACCAAAGGCCTTGGCCAAAAGGGGAGAGAGAGGAGGAAGAAGAAAAGAAAGCCTTCCCTGACCGGGAATCGAACCCGGGCCGCGGCGGTGAGAGCGCCGAATCCTAACCACTAGACCACCAGGGAGCGTGGGGCTGCCTTCACCCCGCGCGTGCCATCTGGGGCCAGCGCCTCGGTCCCAAGGGCCGGGCGCTACCCGGGCACCTGGCGCGGTCCCCGTGGGTGTCCGTGGCTTCACATGGCAACCTGGTGCAGCCGCCCGCCACCGGCTGCCCCTTGATGCTCGGGGGCACCCTCAAAAGAATGCAATGCGCTCCTCCTTCCACCCCTCACCTCGCCCGGCCCAGCCTCGCCTGGGCTCCTTCCCCGCGTCCGCCCACCACCAGGAGGACGCGCGCACCCACAGGCATGCTACCTCCCACCGAGCCCGCCCTGCCAGAGCCAGGTCGGCCCGAGGCCCCGGCCTCGTCAAAAGGTCGACTCGCTGCGTTGGCCGGGAATCGAACCCGGGTCAACTGCTTGGAAGGCAGCTATGCTCACCACTATACCACCAACGCCACCCGGCCCAGAGAGCCTCTCCGCGCTGGCCCCGGGCTGCCGAGCGGCGCCCCGACGTCGTCGTGCCACCGCCGCCTCGTCTCCCGGCGAGGCCCTGAACCAGCGCTGCGGGGCGAGGCCTCGGCCGGCCGGCTCAGGGTCTTCTCCCCTCCAGCGACCCGGCCCGTGCACTTTGGCAGGGAACCCCTTTCCACACGCACTCGGGGCGCGGCCGTTGGTCTGTGGCGACAGAAGCTCCGGGCGAGGAGGAAGGCACGGATGCCTGGGGATGGGGATGGGGTGTAGACGGGGGACCGTGAGGACGGTGTGCCAGGTTCCAAGTGGCATCCTGCGCCCAACTGGAGAGCAGGGGGCGCCGAGGGCCGGCGGCGGCACGCAGAGCTAGAGGCCGGGGCGCAGTTGCGGCGGCGACCACCACCACCACCACCACCACCACCACCAAAAAGAGGGCGACTGCCTCCCCGTCGGGGAATCGAACCCCGGTCTCCCGCGTGACAGGCGGGGATACTCACCACTATACTAACGAGGACGGCGGCACCCGCCGTCGTGGCGCCGGTCCCCTCTCCGACGCCTAGCCCGGCCCCCTTGCCCCTGCCGGTCCACCGCCGGACGCCACGGAGGCACCCTCAAGGAGTTCCACACCACCTGGCCTTGGCCCTGGCCCTGGCCCTCGCCTTAGCCCACGCCCTGGCCCGGTGCCTGGTGCCCGGAGAACGACCCTGTGCGCTCTGCCGGCTTCCCACTGCGCGGGCATCCCAGTGTCGGTGTAAGCAGCGGGGGCCAGGGAGCTAGCGAGCACGGCGGCCGACAGGAGGAGGAGCACGATGCGCCGGGTGGGCTCCTGCCAGCACAGACGGTTAGTGGTACCTGACCGGGCTCGGTGGGGGATGCGACCGCACCGATGCGCGGACTTGGCTCTCTCCCGGCCCGCCAGGCCCGTCCGTCCAGCGCGCGCGCCGACCGCCGGGCACGGCGCACCACCGAGCCAGCCAAGGACACCTGCGCCAACGCCGGGTCCCAGCCAGGCGAGCCGCCACGCGCTCAGGCCCGCCGTCAGGATGGCCGAGCGGTCTAAGGCGCTGCGTTCAGGTCGCAGTCTCCCCTGGAGGCGTGGGTTCGAATCCCACTCCTGACAGGCCCACCTTTTGGCTGCCGCGCGGGCCCTTTCCAGATCCCTCCCGTGGGCAAAATCCGCCCCTGGGTCCCCGCCCGCCCGTCGCCTATCTCTCTCGGCCCTGCAGAGGACCCCGTTCCCTTCGTGCCAGACTGTGGCATCCAGGCCCCTTCACTCCAGGGCCTTTCCAAACCACCCACGCCTGCCGGCCACTCCACAACACAGCAGTTCAGAGGTAGAGGCCTCTGATCGCCACGCACCGTGGGGTCACCGGGCCTGGCAAGACAGCCCAGCCCCCGGGACCATGGCCCTCGTGAGTGGCGGGGAGACAACCCTAGAACCGGATCCCCACCGGTGATGGCCGAGGAGCCCCGGCCACGGCCCTACCTGGGCGCGGCCACGAACCCCACGTGGGCAGCGGCTGCCTAAGGCCTGCCCACCACGTCGGTGCTGGTCGGGGCCCGCCTCACCCGACCGGGGCCCGGCCCCTGCGACCGGGACTTTGGGGGTGGACGGAGGCAGCCACCGAGCCACAGGTCCCCTGGCCTGATTGGGGTTCCCGTGAGGGCAAAGCCTGGACCGGCTCCTGGCTTCTTCAGGCGGCAGCGGACAAGGCGGTCTGGGGGGCCTGGGCTGGCCCGGCAGGTGCAGGGATCCGGAGCTTCGCGCCAGCGCCGCGCGGGGGGCACACGCACGCACGCACACACCCCGCCGGCGGCCGCGGCCGCATCCCCGGGGCCCCGGCAGGATGCCTGGAGCCTCTCCTTTAGGAACGGCCCATCCAGCCCCCAACCCTCCGTCCCGGTCCCAAGCAGCAGCTCCTCACCGGACGCGGTGACCACTGTCGGGCGGTTGCGTGGAGGCGCCTGCCATCGGTGCATGGGTGGTTCAGTGGTAGAATTCTCGCCTGCCACGCGGGAGGCCCGGGTTCGATTCCCGGCCCATGCAGCACTCGGTCCCCTTTTGGTCCCGCAGCCCCGACGTCTAGGCCGCCGCTGTACACACCTCCCTGAGCCCGGACCCCACAGCCTGCGCTGCGCGCTCGCTCTGCCCTCGGGCGCCGCGGCGGCCGCTCCGGTGCCTCTCTGACCCTTCGTCCCGTGCAGGCCCCCTTCGCCCACCACCGTGCCAGACACCAGACTTCTCGGTGCTTCTCTCTCCCTTGCCGACTAGGGGACCCGTCCTCCTCGAGGGAAGTCGGGCCAGCCCGCAGATTGGTGCCCTTTGCCTGGGCTTCCCCTTGGAAGCCAAGCAAAGTTCCAGCTGCTACAGCACTGACTGAAAAGCCCTGACGCTGGCTTTACGCACGGCCCACACAACGTGTCCCGAGCCGCGCTGGGCAGAGAAGGGATCAAGAGCTGGGTGGATGGACCTGCGGCCGGGCAGGAGTGGGAAACTTGCCAGTCCAACCTAGTGTGTGTGTGGTGGTGGGCGTTCTCTGTTTGCTCCGGAGCCCTTGAGACGGAGGGGGGGGGAGGGGGAAGGGGGACGCGGGACTCCTTTCACACCCAGGGTCGGCTACAAGTCTATCCCGAAACCCGTGAGTCGCCACCGGCTTCGGCCCGCCTGGCCCAAGGCGGTGGCCCGCCGCCGGCCTCCGCCGCTCTCTGCTCTGGCTCGCCGGGCCTCTCCGGATTCCTTTTCACGCCTGTCACTCCGGGGCAGCCTGACCCGGGTGTGGGCTCCCACCTGCTCTGCCGGCATCCCGGCCAAAGCCGCGGACACAGCTGGAGCGCAGACCCCAGTGGCGGCCGACCCGGTCGGAGGAGATCCCCCAGGACGGGGAGCAGTGATGTGTCAGGCGCCAGGCTTGGCCTCGCCCAAGCAGCTCTGAGGAGGAATCCAGAACCTCTCCGGGGCCAGACACAAGAGCCAGCGAGTGGGTTCCCAAACCCGGCTCCTTTCGCCGGCCATGAGCGCCCCCAGTCACTGCCTGAGCACACGGGGCAGCAACAGAGAGGGTTTGTCACTAGGGGGCCCAGGCGCACGAAGGAGCCGGGGGAAGACTCGAGTCTCGAGTCTCAGGTGCGCCCCCACCAGGATCGGGGAGTTAGTTCTGGGGATGCGCTCACGTTCAAAGCTGATTGCGGGCTCGCCGCAGAGCAGGAGACTCAGCAGGCGCGAGGCCTAGAGGGTTTCTGGAGCAACTAAGATCACCGGCTGTCGGAGCACGGCGTGCACCCGAGCGCGCGCTCGTGTGTGTGTGTGTGTGTGTGTGTGTGTGTGCGTGTGCGCGCGCGCGTGCGCGCACGCGCGTGTGCGCGTTCAGACTCCAGCGTAGGTGTGTCTTTGGGTGCTGGTGGTGGTGGTGCTGCTGGTCGTGGTGTACCCCCTGGCGGCCAGGGCCAGGAAGAACTGTCGCAAGCGGGCGACGGGCAAGGACGAGGGGAGAAAGTGAAAAGGCATAAACGTTGGGAGGGCTCAGAGTGGCAAGGATCAGTGAAGCTGGACGCCGCGTGTGGCGGGGGTCCATAAGGGTCGGCCTTCGGGACACGGATAGTGTTGTGAGCGAGCGGACCAAAGGCCTTGGCCAAAAGGGGAGAGAGAGGAGGAAGAAGAAAAGAAAGCCTTCCCTGACCGGGAATCGAACCCGGGCCGCGGCGGTGAGAGCGCCGAATCCTAACCACTAGACCACCAGGGAGCGTGGGGCTGCCTTCACCCCGCGCGTGCCATCTGGGGCCAGCGCCTCGGTCCCAAGGGCCGGGCGCTACCCGGGCACCTGGCGCGGTCCCCGTGGGTGTCCGTGGCTTCACATGGCAACCTGGTGCAGCCGCCCGCCACCGGCTGCCCCTTGATGCTCGGGGGCACCCTCAAAAGAATGCAATGCGCTCCTCCTTCCACCCCTCACCTCGCCCGGCCCAGCCTCGCCTGGGCTCCTTCCCCGCGTCCGCCCACCACCAGGAGGACGCGCGCACCCACAGGCATGCTACCTCCCACCGAGCCCGCCCTGCCAGAGCCAGGTCGGCCCGAGGCCCCGGCCTCGTCAAAAGGTCGACTCGCTGCGTTGGCCGGGAATCGAACCCGGGTCAACTGCTTGGAAGGCAGCTATGCTCACCACTATACCACCAACGCCACCCGGCCCAGAGAGCCTCTCCGCGCTGGCCCCGGGCTGCCGAGCGGCGCCCCGACGTCGTCGTGCCACCGCCGCCTCGTCTCCCGGCGAGGCCCTGAACCAGCGCTGAGGGGCGAGGCCTCGGCCGGCCGGCTCAGGGTCTTCTCCCCTCCAGCGACCCAGCCCGTGCACTTTGGCAGGGAACCCCTTTCCACACGCACTCGGGGCGCGGCCGTTGGTCTGTGGCGACAGAAGCTCCGGGCGAGGAGGAAGGCACGGATGCCTGGGGATGGGGATGGGGTGTAGACGGGGGACCGTGAGGACGGTGTGCCAGGTTCCAAGTGGCATCCTGCGCCCAACTGGAGAGCAGGGGGCGCCGAGGGCCGGCGGCGGCACGCAGAGCTAGAGGCCGGGGCGCAGTTGCGGCGGCGACCACCACCACCACCACCACCACCACCACCACCACCACCACCACCACCACCAAAAAGAGGGCGACTGCCTCCCCGTCGGGGAATCGAACCCCGGTCTCCCGCGTGACAGGCGGGGATACTCACCACTATACTAACGAGGACGGCGGCACCCGCCGTCGTGGCGCCGGTCCCCTCTCCGACGCCTAGCCCGGCCCCCTTGCCCCTGCCGGTCCACCGCCGGACGCCACGGAGGCACCCTCAAGGAGTTCCACACCACCTGGCCTTGGCCCTGGCCCTGGCCCTCGCCTTAGCCCACGCCCTGGCCCGGTGCCTGGTGCCCAGAGAACGACCCTGTGCGCTCTGCCGGCTTCCCACTGCGCGGGCATCCCAGTGTCGGTGTAAGCAGCGGGGGCCAGGGAGCTAGCGAGCACGGCGGCCGACAGGAGGAGGAGCACGATGCGCCGGGTGGGCTCCTGCCAGCACAGACGGTTAGTGGTACCTGGCCGGGCTCGGTGGGGGATGCGACCGCACCGATGCGCGGACTTGGCTCTCTCCCGGCCCGCCAGGCCCGTCCGTCCAGCGCGCGCGCCGACCGCCGGGCACGGCGCACCACCGAGCCAGCCAAGGACACCTGCGCCAACGCCGGGTCCCAGCCAGGCGAGCCGCCACGCGCTCAGGCCCGCCGTCAGGATGGCCGAGCGGTCTAAGGCGCTGCGTTCAGGTCGCAGTCTCCCCTGGAGGCGTGGGTTCGAATCCCACTCCTGACAGGCCCACCTTTTGGCTGCCGCGCGGGCCCTTTCCAGATCCCTCCCGTGGGCAAAATCCGCCCCTGGGCCCCCGCCCGCCCGTCGCCTATCTCTCTCGGCCCTGCAGAGGACCCCGTTCCCTTCGTGCCAGACTGTGGCATCCAGGCCCCTTCACTCCAGGGCCTTTCCAAACCACCCACGCCTGCCGGCCACTCCACAACACAGCAGTTCAGAGGTAGAGGCCTCTGATCGCCACGCACCGTGGGGTCACCGGGCCTGGCAAGACAGCCCAGCCCCCGGGACCATGGCCCTCGTGAGTGGCGGGGAGACAACCCTAGAACCGGATCCCCACCGGTGATGGCCGAGGAGCCCCGGCCACGGCCCTACCTGGGCGCGGCCACGAACCCCACGTGGGCAGCGGCTGCCTAAGGCCTGCCCACCACGTCGGTGCTGGTCGGGGCCCGCCTCACCCGACCGGGGCCCGGCCCCTGCGACCGGGACTTTGGGGGTGGACGGAGGCAGCCACCGAGCCACAGGTCCCCTGGCCTGATTGGGGTTCCCGTGAGGGCAAAGCCTGGACCGGCTCCTGGCTTCTTCAGGCGGCAGCGGACAAGGCGGTCTGGGGGGCCTGGGCTGGCCCGGCAGGTGCAGGGATCCGGAGCTTCGCGCCAGCGCCGCGCGGGGGGCACACGCACGCACGCACACACCCCGCCGGCGGCCGCGGCCGCATCCCCGGGGCCCCGGCAGGATGCCTGGAGCCTCTCCTTTAGGAACGGCCCATCCAGCCCCCAACCCTCCGTCCCGGTCCCAAGCAGCAGCTCCTCACCGGACGCGGTGACCACTGTCGGGCGGTTGCGTGGAGGCGCCTGCCATCGGTGCATGGGTGGTTCAGTGGTAGAATTCTCGCCTGCCACGCGGGAGGCCCGGGTTCGATTCCCGGCCCATGCAGCACTCGGTCCCCTTTTGGTCCCGCAGCCCCGACGTCTAGGCCGCCGCTGTACACACCTCCCTGAGCCCGGACCCCACAGCCTGCGCTGCGCGCTCGCTCTGCCCTCGGGCGCCGCGGCGGCCGCTCCGGTGCCTCTCTGACCCTTCGTCCCGTGCAGGCCCCCTTCGCCCACCACCGTGCCAGACACCAGACTTCTCGGTGCTTCTCTCTCCCTTGCCGACTAGGGGACCCGTCCTCCTCGAGGGAAGTCGGGCCAGCCCGCAGATTGGTGCCCTTTGCCTGGGCTTCCCCTTGGAAGCCAAGCAAAGTTCCAGCTGCTACAGCACTGACTGAAAAGCCCTGACGCTGGCTTTACGCACGGCCCACACAACGTGTCCCGAGCCGCGCTGGGCAGAGAAGGGATCAAGAGCTGGGTGGATGGACCTGCGGCCGGGCAGGAGTGGGAAACTTGCCAGTCCAACCTAGTGTGTGTGTGGTGGTGGGCGTTCTCTGTTTGCTCCGGAGCCCTTGAGACGGAGGGGGGGGGAGGGGGTAGGGGGCCGCGGGACTCCTTTCACACCCAGGGTCGGCTACAAGTCTATCCCGAAACCCGTGAGTCGCCACCGGCTTCGGCCCGCCTGGCCCAAGGCGGTGGCCCGCCGCCGGCCTCCGCCGCTCTCTGCTCTGGCTCGCCGGGCCTCTCCGGATTCCTTTTCACGCCTGTCACTCCGGGGCAGCCTGACCCGGGTGTGGGCTCCCACCTGCTCTGCCGGCATCCCGGCCAAAGCCGCGGACACAGCTGGAGCGCAGACCCCAGTGGCGGCCGACCCGGTCGGAGGAGATCCCCCAGGACGGGGAGCAGTGATGTGTCAGGCGCCAGGCTTGGCCTCGCCCAAGCAGCTCTGAGGAGGAATCCAGAACCTCTCCGGGGCCAGACACAAGAGCCAGCGAGTGGGTTCCCAAACCCGGCTCCTTTCGCCGGCCATGAGCGCCCCCAGTCACTGCCTGAGCACACGGGGCAGCAACAGAGAGGGTTTGTCACTAGGGGGCCCAGGCGCACGAAGGAGCCGGGGGAAGACTCGAGTCTCGAGTCTCAGGTGCGCCCCCACCAGGATCGGGGAGTTAGTTCTGGGGATGCGCTCACGTTCAAAGCTGATTGCGGGCTCGCCGCAGAGCAGGAGACTCAGCAGGCGCGAGGCCTAGAGGGTTTCTGGAGCAACTAAGATCACCGGCTGTCGGAGCACGGCGTGCACCCGAGCGCGCGCTCGTGTGTGTGTGTGTGTGTGTGTGTGTGTGTGTGTGCGTGTGCGCGCGCGCGTGCGCGCACGCGCGTGTGCGCGTTCAGACTCCAGCGTAGGTGTGTCTTTGGGTGCTGGTGGTGGTGGTGCTGCTGGTCGTGGTGTACCCCCTGGCGGCCAGGGCCAGGAAGAACTGTCGCAAGCGGGCGACGGGCAAGGACGAGGGGAGAAAGTGAAAAGGCATAAACGTTGGGAGGGCTCAGAGTGGCAAGGATCAGTGAAGCTGGACGCCGCGTGTGGCGGGGGTCCATAAGGGTCGGCCTTCGGGACACGGATAGTGTTGTGAGCGAGCGGACCAAAGGCCTTGGCCAAAAGGGGAGAGAGAGGAGGAAGAAGAAAAGAAAGCCTTCCCTGACCGGGAATCGAACCCGGGCCGCGGCGGTGAGAGCGCCGAATCCTAACCACTAGACCACCAGGGAGCGTGGGGCTGCCTTCACCCCGCGCGTGCCATCTGGGGCCAGCGCCTCGGTCCCAAGGGCCGGGCGCTACCCGGGCACCTGGCGCGGTCCCCGTGGGTGTCCGTGGCTTCACATGGCAACCTGGTGCAGCCGCCCGCCACCGGCTGCCCCTTGATGCTCGGGGGCACCCTCAAAAGAATGCAATGCGCTCCTCCTTCCACCCCTCACCTCGCCCGGCCCAGCCTCGCCTGGGCTCCTTCCCCGCGTCCGCCCACCACCAGGAGGACGCGCGCACCCACAGGCATGCTACCTCCCACCGAGCCCGCCCTGCCAGAGCCAGGTCGGCCCGAGGCCCCGGCCTCGTCAAAAGGTCGACTCGCTGCGTTGGCCGGGAATCGAACCCGGGTCAACTGCTTGGAAGGCAGCTATGCTCACCACTATACCACCAACGCCACCCGGCCCAGAGAGCCTCTCCGCGCTGGCCCCGGGCTGCCGAGCGGCGCCCCGACGTCGCCGTGCCACCGCCGCCTCGTCTCCCGGCGAGGCCCTGAACCAGCGCTGCGGGGCGAGGCCTCGGCCGGCCGGCTCAGGGTCTTCTCCCCTCCAGCGACCCAGCCCGTGCACTTTGGCAGGGAACCCCTTTCCACACGCACTCGGGGCGCGGCCGTTGGTCTGTGGCGACAGAAGCTCCGGGCGAGGAGGAAGGCACGGATGCCTGGGGATGGGGATGGGGTGTAGACGGGGGACCGTGAGGACGGTGTGCCAGGTTCCAAGTGGCATCCTGCGCCCAACTGGAGAGCAGGGGGCGCCGAGGGCCGGCGGCGGCACGCAGAGCTAGAGGCCGGGGCGCAGTTGCGGCGGCGACCACCACCACCACCACCACCACCACCACCACCAAAAAGAGGGCGACTGCCTCCCCGTCGGGGAATCGAACCCCGGTCTCCCGCGTGACAGGCGGGGATACTCACCACTATACTAACGAGGACGGCGGCACCCGCCGTCGTGGCGCCGGTCCCCTCTCCGACGCCTAGCCCGGCCCCCTTGCCCCTGCCGGTCCACCGCCGGACGCCACGGAGGCACCCTCAAGGAGTTCCACACCACCTGGCCTTGGCCCTGGCCCTGGCCCTCGCCTTAGCCCACGCCCTGGCCCGGTGCCTGGTGCCCGGAGAACGACCCTGTGCGCTCTGCCGGCTTCCCACTGCGCGGGCATCCCAGTGTCGGTGTAAGCAGCGGGGGCCAGGGAGCTAGCGAGCACGGCGGCCGACAGGAGGAGGAGCACGATGCGCCGGGTGGGCTCCTGCCAGCACAGACGGTTAGTGGTACCTGGCCGGGCTCGGTGGGGGATGCGACCGCACCGATGCGCGGACTTGGCTCTCTCCCGGCCCGCCAGGCCCGTCCGTCCAGCGCGCGCGCCGACCGCCGGGCACGGCGCACCACCGAGCCAGCCAAGGACACCTGCGCCAACGCCGGGTCCCAGCCAGGCGAGCCGCCACGCGCTCAGGCCCGCCGTCAGGATGGCCGAGCGGTCTAAGGCGCTGCGTTCAGGTCGCAGTCTCCCCTGGAGGCGTGGGTTCGAATCCCACTCCTGACAGGCCCACCTTTTGGCTGCCGCGCGGGCCCTTTCCAGATCCCTCCCGTGGGCAAAATCCGCCCCTGGGCCCCCGCCCGCCCGTCGCCTATCTCTCTCGGCCCTGCAGAGGACCCCGTTCCCTTCGTGCCAGACTGTGGCATCCAGGCCCCTTCACTCCAGGGCCTTTCCAAACCACCCACGCCTGCCGGCCACTCCACAACACAGCAGTTCAGAGGTAGAGGCCTCTGATCGCCACGCACCGTGGGGTCACCGGGCCTGGCAAGACAGCCCAGCCCCCGGGACCATGGCCCTCGTGAGTGGCGGGGAGACAACCCTAGAACCGGATCCCCACCGGTGATGGCCGAGGAGCCCCGGCCACGGCCCTACCTGGGCGCGGCCACGAACCCCACGTGGGCAGCGGCTGCCTAAGGCCTGCCCACCACGTCGGTGCTGGTCGGGGCCCGCCTCACCCGACCGGGGCCCGGCCCCTGCGACCGGGACTTTGGGGGTGGACGGAGGCAGCCACCGAGCCACAGGTCCCCTGGCCTGATTGGGGTTCCCGTGAGGGCAAAGCCTGGACCGGCTCCTGGCTTCTTCAGGCGGCAGCGGACAAGGCGGTCTGGGGGGCCTGGGCTGGCCCGGCAGGTGCAGGGATCCGGAGCTTCGCGCCAGCGCCGCGCGGGGGGCACACGCACGCACGCACACACCCCGCCGGCGGCCGCGGCCGCATCCCCGGGGCCCCGGCAGGATGCCTGGAGCCTCTCCTTTAGGAACGGCCCATCCAGCCCCCAACCCTCCGTCCCGGTCCCAAGCAGCAGCTCCTCACCGGACGCGGTGACCACTGTCGGGCGGTTGCGTGGAGGCGCCTGCCATCGGTGCATGGGTGGTTCAGTGGTAGAATTCTCGCCTGCCACGCGGGAGGCCCGGGTTCGATTCCCGGCCCATGCAGCACTCGGTCCCCTTTTGGTCCCGCAGCCCCGACGTCTAGGCCGCCGCTGTACACACCTCCCTGAGCCCGGACCCCACAGCCTGCGCTGCGCGCTCGCTCTGCCCTCGGGCGCCGCGGCGGCCGCTCCGGTGCCTCTCTGACCCTTCGTCCCGTGCAGGCCCCCTTCGCCCACCACCGTGCCAGACACCAGACTTCTCGGTGCTTCTCTCTCCCTTGCCGACTAGGGGACCCGTCCTCCTCGAGGGAAGTCGGGCCAGCCCGCAGATTGGTGCCCTTTGCCTGGGCTTCCCCTTGGAAGCCAAGCAAAGTTCCAGCTGCTACAGCACTGACTGAAAAGCCCTGACGCTGGCTTTACGCACGGCCCACACAACGTGTCCCGAGCCGCGCTGGGCAGAGAAGGGATCAAGAGCTGGGTGGATGGACCTGCGGCCGGGCAGGAGTGGGAAACTTGCCAGTCCAACCTAGTGTGTGTGTGGTGGTGGGCGTTCTCTGTTTGCTCCGGAGCCCTTGAGACGGAGGGGGGGGGGGAGGGGGTAGGGGGCCGCGGGACTCCTTTCACACCCAGGGTCGGCTACAAGTCTATCCCGAAACCCGTGAGTCGCCACCGGCTTCGGCCCGCCTGGCCCAAGGCGGTGGCCCGCCGCCGGCCTCCGCCGCTCTCTGCTCTGGCTCGCCGGGCCTCTCCGGATTCCTTTTCACGCCTGTCACTCCGGGGCAGCCTGACCCGGGTGTGGGCTCCCACCTGCTCTGCCGGCATCCCGGCCAAAGCCGCGGACACAGCTGGAGCGCAGACCCCAGTGGCGGCCGACCCGGTCGGAGGAGATCCCCCAGGACGGGGAGCAGTGATGTGTCAGGCGCCAGGCTTGGCCTCGCCCAAGCAGCTCTGAGGAGGAATCCAGAACCTCTCCGGGGCCAGACACAAGAGCCAGCGAGTGGGTTCCCAAACCCGGCTCCTTTCGCCGGCCATGAGCGCCCCCAGTCACTGCCTGAGCACACGGGGCAGCAACAGAGAGGGTTTGTCACTAGGGGGCCCAGGCGCACGAAGGAGCCGGGGGAAGACTCGAGTCTCGAGTCTCAGGTGCGCCCCCACCAGGATCGGGGAGTTAGTTCTGGGGATGCGCTCACGTTCAAAGCTGATTGCGGGCTCGCCGCAGAGCAGGAGACTCAGCAGGCGCGAGGCCTAGAGGGTTTCTGGAGCAACTAAGATCACCGGCTGTCGGAGCACGGCGTGCACCCGAGCGCGCGCTCGTGTGTGTGTGTGTGTGTGTGTGTGTGTGTGCGTGTGCGCGCGCGCGTGCGCGCACGCGCGTGTGCGCGTTCAGACTCCAGCGTAGGTGTGTCTTTGGGTGCTGGTGGTGGTGGTGCTGCTGGTCGTGGTGTACCCCCTGGCGGCCAGGGCCAGGAAGAACTGTCGCAAGCGGGCGACGGGCAAGGACGAGGGGAGAAAGTGAAAAGGCATAAACGTTGGGAGGGCTCAGAGTGGCAAGGATCAGTGAAGCTGGACGCCGCGTGTGGCGGGGGTCCATAAGGGTCGGCCTTCGGGACACGGATAGTGTTGTGAGCGAGCGGACCAAAGGCCTTGGCCAAAAGGGGAGAGAGAGGAGGAAGAAGAAAAGAAAGCCTTCCCTGACCGGGAATCGAACCCGGGCCGCGGCGGTGAGAGCGCCGAATCCTAACCACTAGACCACCAGGGAGCGTGGGGATGCCTTCACCCCGCGCGTGCCATCTGGGGCCAGCGCCTCGGTCCCAAGGGCCGGGCGCTACCCGGGCACCTGGCGCGGTCCCCGTGGGTGTCCGTGGCTTCACATGGCAACCTGGTGCAGCCGCCCGCCACCGGCTGCCCCTTGATGCTCGGGGGCACCCTCAAAAGAATGCAATGCGCTCCTCCTTCCACCCCTCACCTCGCCCGGCCCAGCCTCGCCTGGGCTCCTTCCCCGCGTCCGCCCACCACCAGGAGGACGCGCGCACCCACAGGCATGCTACCTCCCACCGAGCCCGCCCTGCCAGAGCCAGGTCGGCCCGAGGCCCCGGCCTCGTCAAAAGGTCGACTCGCTGCGTTGGCCGGGAATCGAACCCGGGTCAACTGCTTGGAAGGCAGCTATGCTCACCACTATACCACCAACGCCACCCGGCCCAGAGAGCCTCTCCGCGCTGGCCCCGGGCTGCCGAGCGGCGCCCCGACGTCGTCGTGCCACCGCCGCCTCGTCTCCCGGCGAGGCCCTGAACCAGCGCTGCGGGGCGAGGCCTCGGCCGGCCGGCTCAGGGTCTTCTCCCCTCCAGCGACCCAGCCCGTGCACTTTGGCAGGGAACCCCTTTCCACACGCACTCGGGGCGCGGCCGTTGGTCTGTGGCGACAGAAGCTCCGGGCGAGGAGGAAGGCACGGATGCCTGGGGATGGGGATGGGGTGTAGACGGGGGACCGTGAGGACGGTGTGCCAGGTTCCAAGTGGCATCCTGCGCCCAACTGGAGAGCAGGGGGCGCCGAGGGCCGGCGGCGGCACGCAGAGCTAGAGGCCGGGGCGCAGTTGCGGCGGCGACCACCACCACCACCACCACCACCACCACCACCACCACCACCACCACCACCACCAAAAAGAGGGTGACTGCCTCCCCGTCGGGGAATCGAACCCCGGTCTCCCGCGTGACAGGCGGGGATACTCACCACTATACTAACGAGGACGGCGGCACCCGCCGTCGTGGCGCCGGTCCCCTCTCCGACGCCTAGCCCGGCCCCCTTGCCCCTGCCGGTCCACCGCCGGACGCCACGGAGGCACCCTCAAGGAGTTCCACACCACCTGGCCTTGGCCCTGGCCCTGGCCCTCGCCTTAGCCCACGCCCTGGCCCGGTGCCTGGTGCCCGGAGAACGACCCTGTGCGCTCTGCCGGCTTCCCACTGCGCGGGCATCCCAGTGTCGGTGTAAGCAGCGGGGGCCAGGGAGCTAGCGAGCACGGCGGCCGACAGGAGGAGGAGCACGATGCGCCGGGTGGGCTCCTGCCAGCACAGACGGTTAGTGGTACCTGGCCGGGCTCGGTGGGGGATGCGACCGCACCGATGCGCGGACTTGGCTCTCTCCCGGCCCGCCAGGCCCGTCCGTCCAGCGCGCGCGCCGACCGCCGGGCACGGCGCACCACCGAGCCAGCCAAGGACACCTGCGCCAACGCCAGGTCCCAGCCAGGCGAGCCGCCACGCGCTCAGGCCCGCCGTCAGGATGGCCGAGCGGTCTAAGGCGCTGCGTTCAGGTCGCAGTCTCCCCTGGAGGCGTGGGTTCGAATCCCACTCCTGACAGGCCCACCTTTTGGCTGCCGCGCGGGCCCTTTCCAGATCCCTCCCGTGGGCAAAATCCGCCCCTGGGCCCCCGCCCGCCCGTCGCCTATCTCTCTCGGCCCTGCAGAGGACCCCGTTCCCTTCGTGCCAGACTGTGGCATCCAGGCCCCTTCACTCCAGGGCCTTTCCAAACCACCCACGCCTGCCGGCCACTCCACAACACAGCAGTTCAGAGGTAGAGGCCTCTGATCGCCACGCACCGTGGGGTCACCGGGCCTGGCAAGACAGCCCAGCCCCCGGGACCATGGCCCTCGTGAGTGGCGGGGAGACAACCCTAGAACCGGATCCCCACCGGTGATGGCCGAGGAGCCCCGGCCACGGCCCTACCTGGGCGCGGCCACGAACCCCACGTGGGCAGCGGCTGCCTAAGGCCTGCCCACCACGTCGGTGCTGGTCGGGGCCCGCCTCACCCGACCGGGGCCCGGCCCCTGCGACCGGGACTTTGGGGGTGGACGGAGGCAGCCACCGAGCCACAGGTCCCCTGGCCTGATTGGGGTTCCCGTGAGGGCAAAGCCTGGACCGGCTCCTGGCTTCTTCAGGCGGCAGCGGACAAGGCGGTCTGGGGGGCCTGGGCTGGCCCGGCAGGTGCAGGGATCCGGAGCTTCGCGCCAGCGCCGCGCGGGGGGCACACGCACGCACGCACACACCCCGCCGGCGGCCGGGGCCGCATCCCCGGGGCCCCGGCAGGATGCCTGGAGCCTCTCCTTTAGGAACGGCCCATCCAGCCCCCAACCCTCCGTCCCGGTCCCAAGCAGCAGCTCCTCACCGGACGCGGTGACCACTGTCGGGCGGTTGCGTGGAGGCGCCTGCCATCGGTGCATGGGTGGTTCAGTGGTAGAATTCTCGCCTGCCACGCGGGAGGCCCGGGTTCGATTCCCGGCCCATGCAGCACTCGGTCCCCTTTTGGTCCCGCAGCCCCGACGTCTAGGCCGCCGCTGTACACACCTCCCTGAGCCCGGACCCCACAGCCTGCGCTGCGCGCTCGCTCTGCCCTCGGGCGCCGCGGCGGCCGCTCCGGTGCCTCTCTGACCCTTCGTCCCGTGCAGGCCCCCTTCGCCCACCACCGTGCCAGACACCAGACTTCTCGGTGCTTCTCTCTCCCTTGCCGACTAGGGGACCCGTCCTCCTCGAGGGAAGTCGGGCCAGCCCGCAGATTGGTGCCCTTTGCCTGGGCTTCCCCTTGGAAGCCAAGCAAAGTTCCAGCTGCTACAGCACTGACTGAAAAGCCCTGACGCTGGCTTTACGCACGGCCCACACAACGTGTCCCGAGCCGCGCTGGGCAGAGAAGGGATCAAGAGCTGGGTGGATGGACCTGCGGCCGGGCAGGAGTGGGAAACTTGCCAGTCCAACCTAGTGTGTGTGTGGTGGTGGGCGTTCTCTGTTTGCTCCGGAGCCCTTGAGACGGAGGGGGGGGGGAGGGGGTAGGGGGCCGCGGGACTCCTTTCACACCCAGGGTCGGCTACAAGTCTATCCCGAAACCCGTGAGTCGCCACCGGCTTCGGCCCGCCTGGCCCAAGGCGGTGGCCCGCCGCCGGCCTCCGCCGCTCTCTGCTCTGGCTCGCCGGGCCTCTCCGGATTCCTTTTCACGCCTGTCACTCCGGGGCAGCCTGACCCGGGTGTGGGCTCCCACCTGCTCTGCCGGCATCCCGGCCAAAGCCGCGGACACAGCTGGAGCGCAGACCCCAGTGGCGGCCGACCCGGTCGGAGGAGATCCCCCAGGACGGGGAGCAGTGATGTGTCAGGCGCCAGGCTTGGCCTCGCCCAAGCAGCTCTGAGGAGGAATCCAGAACCTCTCCGGGGCCAGACACAAGAGCCAGCGAGTGGGTTCCCAAACCCGGCTCCTTTCGCCGGCCATGAGCGCCCCCAGTCACTGCCTGAGCACACGGGGCAGCAACAGAGAGGGTTTGTCACTAGGGGGCCCAGGCGCACGAAGGAGCCGGGGGAAGACTCGAGTCTCGAGTCTCAGGTGCGCCCCCACCAGGATCGGGGAGTTAGTTCTGGGGATGCGCTCACGTTCAAAGCTGATTGCGGGCTCGCCGCAGAGCAGGAGACTCAGCAGGCGCGAGGCCTAGATGGTTTCTGGAGCAACTAAGATCACCGGCTGTCGGAGCACGGCGTGCACCCGAGCGCGCGCTCGTGTGTGTGTGTGTGTGTGTGTGTGTGTGTGTGTGCGTGTGCGCGCGCGCGTGCGCGCATGCGCG
Source organism: Ictidomys tridecemlineatus (assembly GCF_052094955.1). Taxonomy (NCBI): domain Eukaryota; kingdom Metazoa; phylum Chordata; class Mammalia; order Rodentia; family Sciuridae; genus Ictidomys; species Ictidomys tridecemlineatus. The sequence continues at coordinate 116,497,019 of NC_135487.1, forward strand.
TGTGCGCGTTCAGACTCCAGCGTAGGTGTGTCTTTGGGTGCTGGTGGTGGTGGTGCTGCTGGTCGTGGTGTACCCCCTGGCGGCCAGGGCCAGGAAGAACTGTCGCAAGCGGGCGACGGGCAAGGACGAGGGGAGAAAGTGAAAAGGCATAAACGTTGGGAGGGCTCAGAGTGGCAAGGATCAGTGAAGCTGGACGCCGCGTGTGGCGGGGGTCCATAAGGGTCGGCCTTCGGGACACGGATAGTGTTGTGAGCGAGCGGACCAAAGGCCTTGGCCAAAAGGGGAGAGAGAGGAGGAAGAAGAAAAGAAAGCCTTCCCTGACCGGGAATCGAACCCGGGCCGCGGCGGTGAGAGCGCCGAATCCTAACCACTAGACCACCAGGGAGCGTGGGGCTGCCTTCACCCCGCGCGTGCCATCTGGGGCCAGCGCCTCGGTCCCAAGGGCCGGGCGCTACCCGGGCACCTGGCGCGGTCCCCGTGGGTGTCCGTGGCTTCACATGGCAACCTGGTGCAGCCGCCCGCCACCGGCTGCCCCTTGATGCTCGGGGGCACCCTCAAAAGAATGCAATGCGCTCCTCCTTCCACCCCTCACCTCGCCCGGCCCAGCCTCGCCTGGGCTCCTTCCCCGCGTCCGCCCACCACCAGGAGGACGCGCGCACCCACAGGCATGCTACCTCCCACCGAGCCCGCCCTGCCAGAGCCAGGTCGGCCCGAGGCCCCGGCCTCGTCAAAAGGTCGACTCGCTGCGTTGGCCGGGAATCGAACCCGGGTCAACTGCTTGGAAGGCAGCTATGCTCACCACTATACCACCAACGCCACCCGGCCCAGAGAGCCTCTCCGCGCTGGCCCCGGGCTGCCGAGCGGCGCCCCGACGTCGTCGTGCCACCGCCGCCTCGTCTCCCGGCGAGGCCCTGAACCAGCGCTGCGGGGCGAGGCCTCGGCCGGCCGGCTCAGGGTCTTCTCCCCTCCAGCGACCCAGCCCGTGCACTTTGGCAGGGAACCCCTTTCCACACGCACTCGGGGCGCGGCCGTTGGTCTGTGGCGACAGAAGCTCCGGGCGAGGAGGAAGGCACGGATGCCTGGGGATGGGGATGGGGTGTAGACGGGGGACCGTGAGGACGGTGTGCCAGGTTCCAAGTGGCATCCTGCGCCCAACTGGAGAGCAGGGGGCGCCGAGGGCCGGTGGCGGCACGCAGAGCTAGAGGCCGGGGCGCAGTTGCGGCGGCGACCACCACCACCACCACCACCACCACCACCACCACCACCAAAAAGAGGGCGACTGCCTCCCCGTCGGGGAATCGAACCCCGGTCTCCCGCGTGACAGGCGGGGATACTCACCACTATACTAACGAGGACGGCGGCACCCGCCGTCGTGGCGCCGGTCCCCTCTCCGACGCCTAGCCCGGCCCCCTTGCCCCTGCCGGTCCACCGCCGGACGCCACGGAGGCACCCTCAAGGAGTTCCACACCACCTGGCCTTGGCCCTGGCCCTGGCCCTCGCCTTAGCCCACGCCCTGGCCCGGTGCCTGGTGCCCGGAGAACGACCCTGTGCGCTCTGCCGGCTTCCCACTGCGCGGGCATCCCAGTGTCGGTGTAAGCAGCGGGGGCCAGGGAGCTAGCGAGCACGGCGGCCGACAGGAGGAGGAGCACGATGCGCCGGGTGGGCTCCTGCCAGCACAGACGGTTAGTGGTACCTGGCCGGGCTCGGTGGGGGATGCGACCGCACCGATGCGCGGACTTGGCTCTCTCCCGGCCCGCCAGGCCCGTCCGTCCAGCGCGCGCGCCGACCGCCGGGCACGGCGCACCACCGAGCCAGCCAAGGACACCTGCGCCAACGCCGGGTCCCAGCCAGGCGAGCCGCCACGCGCTCAGGCCCGCCGTCAGGATGGCCGAGCGGTCTAAGGCGCTGCGTTCAGGTCGCAGTCTCCCCTGGAGGCGTGGGTTCGAATCCCACTCCTGACAGGCCCACCTTTTGGCTGCCGCGCGGGCCCTTTCCAGATCCCTCCCGTGGGCAAAATCCGCCCCTGGGCCCCCGCCCGCCCGTCGCCTATCTCTCTCGGCCCTGCAGAGGACCCCGTTCCCTTCGTGCCAGACTGTGGCATCCAGGCCCCTTCACTCCAGGGCCTTTCCAAACCACCCACGCCTGCCGGCCACTCCACAACACAGCAGTTCAGAGGTAGAGGCCTCTGATCGCCACGCACCGTGGGGTCACCGGGCCTGGCAAGACAGCCCAGCCCCCGGGACCATGGCCCTCGTGAGTGGCGGGGAGACAACCCTAGAACCGGATCCCCACCGGTGATGGCCGAGGAGCCCCGGCCACGGCCCTACCTGGGCGCGGCCACGAACCCCACGTGGGCAGCGGCTGCCTAAGGCCTGCCCACCACGTCGGTGCTGGTCGGGGCCCGCCTCACCCGACCGGGGCCCGGCCCCTGCGACCGGGACTTTGGGGGTGGACGGAGGCAGCCACCGAGCCACAGGTCCCCTGGCCTGATTGGGGTTCCCGTGAGGGCAAAGCCTGGACCGGCTCCTGGCTTCTTCAGGCGGCAGCGGACAAGGCGGTCTGGGGGGCCTGGGCTGGCCCGGCAGGTGCAGGGATCCGGAGCTTCGCGCCAGCGCCGCGCGGGGGGCACACGCACGCACGCACACACCCCGCCGGCGGCCGCGGCCGCATCCCCGGGGCCCCGGCAGGATGCCTGGAGCCTCTCCTTTAGGAACGGCCCATCCAGCCCCCAACCCTCCGTCCCGGTCCCAAGCAGCAGCTCCTCACCGGACGCGGTGACCACTGTCGGGCGGTTGCGTGGAGGCACCTGCCATCGGTGCATGGGTGGTTCAGTGGTAGAATTCTCGCCTGCCACGCGGGAGGCCCGGGTTCGATTCCCGGCCCATGCAGCACTCGGTCCCCTTTTGGTCCCGCAGCCCCGACGTCTAGGCCGCCGCTGTACACACCTCCCTGAGCCCGGACCCCACAGCCTGCGCTGCGCGCTCGCTCTGCCCTCGGGCGCCGCGGCGGCCGCTCCGGTGCCTCTCTGACCCTTCGTCCCGTGCAGGCCCCCTTCGCCCACCACCGTGCCAGACACCAGACTTCTCGGTGCTTCTCTCTCCCTTGCCGACTAGGGGACCCGTCCTCCTCGAGGGAAGTCGGGCCAGCCCGCAGATTGGTGCCCTTTGCCTGGGCTTCCCCTTGGAAGCCAAGCAAAGTTCCAGCTGCTACAGCACTGACTGAAAAGCCCTGACGCTGGCTTTACGCACGGCCCACACAACGTGTCCCGAGCCGCGCTGGGCAGAGAAGGGATCAAGAGCTGGGTGGATGGACCTGCGGCCGGGCAGGAGTGGGAAACTTGCCAGTCCAACCTAGTGTGTGTGTGGTGGTGGGCGTTCTCTGTTTGCTCCGGAGCCCTTGAGACGGAGGGGGGGGGAGGGGGTAGGGGGCCGCGGGACTCCTTTCACACCCAGGGTCGGCTACAAGTCTATCCCGAAACCCGTGAGTCGCCACCGGCTTCGGCCCGCCTGGCCCAAGGCGGTGGCCCGCCGCCGGCCTCCGCCGCTCTCTGCTCTGGCTCGCCGGGCCTCTCCGGATTCCTTTTCACGCCTGTCACTCCGGGGCAGCCTGACCCGGGTGTGGGCTCCCACCTGCTCTGCCGGCATCCCGGCCAAAGCCGCGGACACAGCTGGAGCGCAGACCCCAGTGGCGGCCGACCCGGTCGGAGGAGATCCCCCAGGACGGGGAGCAGTGATGTGTCAGGCGCCAGGCTTGGCCTCGCCCAAGCAGCTCTGAGGAGGAATCCAGAACCTCTCCGGGGCCAGACACAAGAGCCAGCGAGTGGGTTCCCAAACCCGGCTCCTTTCGCCGGCCATGAGCGCCCCCAGTCACTGCCTGAGCACACGGGGCAGCAATAGAGAGGGTTTGTCACTAGGGGGCCCAGGCGCACGAAGGAGCCGGGGGAAGACTCGAGTCTCGACTCGAGTCTCAGGTGCGCCCCACAGGATCGGGGAGTTAGTTCTGGGGATGCGCTCACGTTCAAAGCTGATTGCGGGCTCGCCGCAGAGCAGGAGACTCAGCAGGCGCGAGGCCTAGAGGGTTTCTGGAGCAACTAAGATCACCGGCTGTCGGAGCACGGCGTGCACCCCGAGCGCGCGCTCGTGTGTGTGTGTGTGTGTGTGTGTGTGTGTGCGTGTGCGCGCGCGCGTGCGCGCCCGCGCGTGTGCGCGTTCAGACTCCAGCGTAGGTGTGTCTTTGGGTGCTGGTGGTGGTGGTGCTGCTGGTCGTGGTGTACCCCCTGGCGGCCAGGGCCAGGAAGAACTGTCGCAAGCGGGCGACGGGCAAGGACGAGGGGAGAAAGTGAAAAGGCATAAACGTTGGGAGGGCTCAGAGTGCAAGGATCAGTGAAGCTGGACGCCGCGTGTGGCGGGGGTCCATAAGGGTCGGCCTTCGGGACACGGATAGTGTTGTGAGCGAGCGGACCAAAGGCCTTGGCCAAAAGGGGAGGAAGAAGAAAAGAAAGCCTTCCCTGACCGGGAATCGAACCCGGGCCGCGGCGGTGAGAGCGCCGAATCCTAACCACTAGACCACCAGGGAGCGTGGGGATGCCTTCACCCCGCGCGTGCCATCTGGGGCCAGCGCCTCGGTCCCAAGGGCCGGGCGCTACCCGGGCACCTGGCGCGGTCCCCGTGGGTGTCCGTGGCTTCACATGGCAACCTGGTGCAGCCGCCCGCCACCGGCTGCCCCTTGATGCTCGGGGGCACCCTCAAAAGAATGCAATGCGCTCCTCCTTCCACCCCTCACCTCGCCCGGCCCAGCCTCGCCTGGGCTCCTTCCCCGCGTCCGCCCACCACCAGGAGGACGCGCGCACTCACAGGCATGCTACCTCCCACCGAGCCCGCCCTGCCAGAGCCAGGTCGGCCCGAGGCCCCGGCCTCGTCAAAAGGTCGACTCGCTGCGTTGGCCGGGAATCGAACCCGGGTCAACTGCTTGGAAGGCAGCTATGCTCACCACTATACCACCAACGCCACCCGGCCCAGAGAGCCTCTCCGCGCTGGCCCCGGGCTGCCGAGCGGCGCCCCGACGTCGTCGTGCCACCGCCGCCTCGTCTCCCGGCGAGGCCCTGAACCAGCGCTGCGGGGCGAGGCCTCGGCCGGCCGGCTCAGGGTCTTCTCCCCTCCAGCGACCCAGCCCGTGCACTTTGGCAGGGAACCCCTTTCCACACGCACTCGGGGCGCGGCCGTTGGTCTGTGGCGACAGAAGCTCCGGGCGAGGAGGAAGGCACGGATGCCTGGGGATGGGGATGGGGTGTAGACGGGGGACCGTGAGGACGGTGTGCCAGGTTCCAAGTGGCATCCTGCGCCCAACTGGAGAGCAGGGGGCGCCGAGGGCCGGCGGCGGCACGCAGAGCTAGAGGCCGGGGCGCAGTTGCGGCGGCGACCACCACCACCACCACCACCACCACCACCACCACCACCAAAAAGAGGGCGACTGCCTCCCCGTCGGGGAATCGAACCCCGGTCTCCCGCGTGACAGGCGGGGATACTCACCACTATACTAACGAGGACGGCGGCACCCGCCGTCGTGGCGCCGGTCCCCTCTCCGACGCCTAGCCCGGCCCCCTTGCCCCTGCCGGTCCACCGCCGGACGCCACGGAGGCACCCTCAAGGAGTTCCACACCACCTGGCCTTGGCCCTGGCCCTGGCCCTCGCCTTAGCCCACGCCCTGGCCCGGTGCCTGGTGCCCGGAGAACGACCCTGTGCGCTCTGCCGGCTTCCCACTGCGCGGGCATCCCAGTGTCGGTGTAAGCAGCGGGGGCCAGGGAGCTAGCGAGCACGGCGGCCGACAGGAGGAGGAGCACGATGCGCCGGGTGGGCTCCTGCCAGCACAGACGGTTAGTGGTACCTGGCCGGGCTCGGTGGGGGATGCGACCGCACCGATGCGCGGACTTGGCTCTCTCCCGGCCCGCCAGGCCCGTCCGTCCAGCGCGCGCGCCGACCGCCGGGCACGGCGCACCACCGAGCCAGCCAAGGACACCTGCGCCAACGCCGGGTCCCAGCCAGGCGAGCCGCCACGCGCTCAGGCCCGCCGTCAGGATGGCCGAGCGGTCTAAGGCGCTGCGTTCAGGTCGCAGTCTCCCCTGGAGGCGTGGGTTCGAATCCCACTCCTGACAGGCCCACCTTTTGGCTGCCGCGCGGGCCCTTTCCAGATCCCTCCCGTGGGCAAAATCCGCCCCTGGGCCCCCGCCCGCCCGTCGCCTATCTCTCTCGGCCCTGCAGAGGACCCCGTTCCCTTCGTGCCAGACTGTGGCATCCAGGCCCCTTCACTCCAGGGCCTTTCCAAACCACCCACGCCTGCCGGCCACTCCACAACACAGCAGTTCAGAGGTAGAGGCCTCTGATCGCCACGCACCGTGGGGTCACCGGGCCTGGCAAGACAGCCCAGCCCCCGGGACCATGGCCCTCGTGAGTGGCGGGGAGACAACCCTAGAACCGGATCCCCACCGGTGATGGCCGAGGAGCCCCGGCCACGGCCCTACCTGGGCGCGGCCACGAACCCCACGTGGGCAGCGGCTGCCTAAGGCCTGCCCACCACGTCGGTGCTGGTCGGGGCCCGCCTCACCCGACCGGGGCCCGGCCCCTGCGACCGGGACTTTGGGGGTGGACGGAGGCAGCCACCGAGCCACAGGTCCCCTGGCCTGATTGGGGTTCCCGTGAGGGCAAAGCCTGGACCGGCTCCTGGCTTCTTCAGGCGGCAGCGGACAAGGCGGTCTGGGGGGCCTGGGCTGGCCCGGCAGGTGCAGGGATCCGGAGCTTCGCGCCAGCGCCGCGCGGGGGGCACACGCACGCACGCACACACCCCGCCGGCGGCCGCGGCCGCATCCCCGGGGCCCCGGCAGGATGCCTGGAGCCTCTCCTTTAGGAACGGCCCATCCAGCCCCCAACCCTCCGTCCCGGTCCCAAGCAGCAGCTCCTCACCGGACGCGGTGACCACTGTCGGGCGGTTGCGTGGAGGCACCTGCCATCGGTGCATGGGTGGTTCAGTGGTAGAATTCTCGCCTGCCACGCGGGAGGCCCGGGTTCGATTCCCGGCCCATGCAGCACTCGGTCCCCTTTTGGTCCCGCAGCCCCGACGTCTAGGCCGCCGCTGTACACACCTCCCTGAGCCCGGACCCCACAGCCTGCGCTGCGCGCTCGCTCTGCCCTCGGGCGCCGCGGCGGCCGCTCCGGTGCCTCTCTGACCCTTCGTCCCGTGCAGGCCCCCTTCGCCCACCACCGTGCCAGACACCAGACTTCTCGGTGCTTCTCTCTCCCTTGCCGACTAGGGGACCCGTCCTCCTCGAGGGAAGTCGGGCCAGCCCGCAGATTGGTGCCCTTTGCCTGGGCTTCCCCTTGGAAGCCAAGCAAAGTTCCAGCTGCTACAGCACTGACTGAAAAGCCCTGACGCTGGCTTTACGCACGGCCCACACAACGTGTCCCGAGCCGCGCTGGGCAGAGAAGGGATCAAGAGCTGGGTGGATGGACCTGCGGCCGGGCAGGAGTGGGAAACTTGCCAGTCCAACCTAGTGTGTGTGTGGTGGTGGGCGTTCTCTGTTTGCTCCGGAGCCCTTGAGACGGAGGGGGGGGGGAGGGGGTAGGGGGCCGCGGGACTCCTTTCACACCCAGGGTCGGCTACAAGTCTATCCCGAAACCCGTGAGTCGCCACCGGCTTCGGCCCGCCTGGCCCAAGGCGGTGGCCCGCCGCCGGCCTCCGCCGCTCTCTGCTCTGGCTCGCCGGGCCTCTCCGGATTCCTTTTCACGCCTGTCACTCCGGGGCAGCCTGACCCGGGTGTGGGCTCCCACCTGCTCTGCCGGCATCCCGGCCAAAGCCGCGGACACAGCTGGAGCGCAGACCCCAGTGGCGGCCGACCCGGTCGGAGGAGATCCCCCAGGACGGGGAGCAGTGATGTGTCAGGCGCCAGGCTTGGCCTCGCCCAAGCAGCTCTGAGGAGGAATCCAGAACCTCTCCGGGGCCAGACACAAGAGCCAGCGAGTGGGTTCCCAAACCCGGCTCCTTTCGCCGGCCATGAGCGCCCCCAGTCACTGCCTGAGCACACGGGGCAGCAACAGAGAGGGTTTGTCACTAGGGGGCCCAGGCGCACGAAGGAGCCGGGGGAAGACTCGAGTCTCGAGTCTCAGGTGCGCCCCCACCAGGATCGGGGAGTTAGTTCTGGGGATGCGCTCACGTTCAAAGCTGATTGCGGGCTCGCCGCAGAGCAGGAGACTCAGCAGGCGCGAGGCCTAGAGGGTTTCTGGAGCAACTAAGATCACCGGCTGTCGGAGCACGGCGTGCACCCGAGCGCGCGCTCGTGTGTGTGTGTGTGTGTGTGTGTGTGTGTGTGTGCGTGTGCGCGCGCGCGTGCGCGCACGCGCGTGTGCGCGTTCAGACTCCAGCGTAGGTGTGTCTTTGGGTGCTGGTGGTGGTGGTGCTGCTGGTCGTGGTGTACCCCCTGGCGGCCAGGGCCAGGAAGAACTGTCGCAAGCGGGCGACGGGCAAGGACGAGGGGAGAAAGTGAAAAGGCATAAACGTTGGGAGGGCTCAGAGTGGCAAGGATCAGTGAAGCTGGACGCCGCGTGTGGCGGGGGTCCATAAGGGTCGGCCTTCGGGACACGGATAGTGTTGTGAGCGAGCGGACCAAAGGCCTTGGCCAAAAGGGGAGAGAGAGGAGGAAGAAGAAAAGAAAGCCTTCCCTGACCGGGAATCGAACCCGGGCCGCGGCGGTGAGAGCGCCGAATCCTAACCACTAGACCACCAGGGAGCGTGGGGCTGCCTTCACCCCGCGCGTGCCATCTGGGGCCAGCGCCTCGGTCCCAAGGGCCGGGCGCTACCCGGGCACCTGGCGCGGTCCCCGTGGGTGTCCGTGGCTTCACATGGCAACCTGGTGCAGCCGCCCGCCACCGGCTGCCCCTTGATGCTCGGGGGCACCCTCAAAAGAATGCAATGCGCTCCTCCTTCCACCCCTCACCTCGCCCGGCCCAGCCTCGCCTGGGCTCCTTCCCCGCGTCCGCCCACCACCAGGAGGACGCGCGCACTCACAGGCATGCTACCTCCCACCGAGCCCGCCCTGCCAGAGCCAGGTCGGCCCGAGGCCCCGGCCTCGTCAAAAGGTCGACTCGCTGCGTTGGCCGGGAATCGAACCCGGGTCAACTGCTTGGAAGGCAGCTATGCTCACCACTATACCACCAACGCCACCCGGCCCAGAGAGCCTCTCCGCGCTGGCCCCGGGCTGCCGAGCGGCGCCCCGACGTCGCCGTGCCACCGCCGCCTCGTCTCCCGGCGAGGCCCTGAACCAGCGCTGCGGGGCGAGGCCTCGGCCGGCCGGCTCAGGGTCTTCTCCCCTCCAGCGACCCAGCCCGTGCACTTTGGCAGGGAACCCCTTTCCACACGCACTCGGGGCGCGGCCGTTGGTCTGTGGCGACAGAAGCTCCGGGCGAGGAGGAAGGCACGGATGCCTGGGGATGGGGATGGGGTGTAGACGGGGGACCGTGAGGACGGTGTGCCAGGTTCCAAGTGGCATCCTGCGCCCAACTGGAGAGCAGGGGGCGCCGAGGGCCGGCGGCGGCACGCAGAGCTAGAGGCCGGGGCGCAGTTGCGGCGGCGACCACCACCACCACCACCACCACCACCACCACCACCACCACCACCACCACCACCACCAAAAAGAGGGCGACTGCCTCCCCGTCGGGGAATCGAACCCCGGTCTCCCGCGTGACAGGCGGGGATACTCACCACTATACTAACGAGGACGGCGGCACCCGCCGTCGTGGCGCCGGTCCCCTCTCCGACGCCTAGCCCGGCCCCCTTGCCCCTGCCGGTCCACCGCCGGACGCCACGGAGGCACCCTCAAGGAGTTCCACACCACCTGGCCTTGGCCCTGGCCCTGGCCCTCGCCTTAGCCCACGCCCTGGCCCGGTGCCTGGTGCCCGGAGAACGACCCTGTGCGCTCTGCCGGCTTCCCACTGCGCGGGCATCCCAGTGTCGGTGTAAGCAGCGGGGGCCAGGGAGCTAGCGAGCACGGCGGCCGACAGGAGGAGGAGCACGATGCGCCGGGTGGGCTCCTGCCAGCACAGACGGTTAGTGGTACCTGGCCGGGCTCGGTGGGGGATGCGACCGCACCGATGCGCGGACTTGGCTCTCTCCCGGCCCGCCAGGCCCGTCCGTCCAGCGCGCGCGCCGACCGCCGGGCACGGCGCACCACCGAGCCAGCCAAGGACACCTGCGCCAACGCCGGGTCCCAGCCAGGCGAGCCGCCACGCGCTCAGGCCCGCCGTCAGGATGGCCGAGCGGTCTAAGGCGCTGCGTTCAGGTCGCAGTCTCCCCTGGAGGCGTGGGTTCGAATCCCACTCCTGACAGGCCCACCTTTTGGCTGCCGCGCGGGCCCTTTCCAGATCCCTCCCGTGGGCAAAATCCGCCCCTGGGCCCCCGCCCGCCCGTCGCCTATCTCTCTCGGCCCTGCAGAGGACCCCGTTCCCTTCGTGCCAGACTGTGGCATCCAGGCCCCTTCACTCCAGGGCCTTTCCAAACCACCCACGCCTGCCGGCCACTCCACAACACAGCAGTTCAGAGGTAGAGGCCTCTGATCGCCACGCACCGTGGGGTCACCGGGCCTGGCAAGACAGCCCAGCCCCCGGGACCATGGCCCTCGTGAGTGGCGGGGAGACAACCCTAGAACCGGATCCCCACCGGTGATGGCCGAGGAGCCCCGGCCACGGCCCTACCTGGGCGCGGCCACGAACCCCACGTGGGCAGCGGCTGCCTAAGGCCTGCCCACCACGTCGGTGCTGGTCGGGGCCCGCCTCACCCGACCGGGGCCCGGCCCCTGCGACCGGGACTTTGGGGGTGGACGGAGGCAGCCACCGAGCCACAGGTCCCCTGGCCTGATTGGGGTTCCCGTGAGGGCAAAGCCTGGACCGGCTCCTGGCTTCTTCAGGCGGCAGCGGACAAGGCGGTCTGGGGGGCCTGGGCTGGCCCGGCAGGTGCAGGGATCCGGAGCTTCGCGCCAGCGCCGCGCGGGGGGCACACGCACGCACGCACACACCCCGCCGGCGGCCGCGGCCGCATCCCCGGGGCCCCGGCAGGATGCCTGGAGCCTCTCCTTTAGGAACGGCCCATCCAGCCCCCAACCCTCCGTCCCGGTCCCAAGCAGCAGCTCCTCACCGGACGCGGTGACCACTGTCGGGCGGTTGCGTGGAGGCGCCTGCCATCGGTGCATGGGTGGTTCAGTGGTAGAATTCTCGCCTGCCACGCGGGAGGCCCGGGTTCGATTCCCGGCCCATGCAGCACTCGGTCCCCTTTTGGTCCCGCAGCCCCGACGTCTAGGCCGCCGCTGTACACACCTCCCTGAGCCCGGACCCCACAGCCTGCGCTGCGCGCTCGCTCTGCCCTCGGGCGCCGCGGCGGCCGCTCCGGTGCCTCTCTGACCCTTCGTCCCGTGCAGGCCCCCTTCGCCCACCACCGTGCCAGACACCAGACTTCTCGGTGCTTCTCTCTCCCTTGCCGACTAGGGGACCCGTCCTCCTCGAGGGAAGTCGGGCCAGCCCGCAGATTGGTGCCCTTTGCCTGGGCTTCCCCTTGGAAGCCAAGCAAAGTTCCAGCTGCTACAGCACTGACTGAAAAGCCCTGACGCTGGCTTTACGCACGGCCCACACAACGTGTCCCGAGCCGCGCTGGGCAGAGAAGGGATCAAGAGCTGGGTGGATGGACCTGCGGCCGGGCAGGAGTGGGAAACTTGCCAGTCCAACCTAGTGTGTGTGTGGTGGTGGGCGTTCTCTGTTTGCTCCGGAGCCCTTGAGACGGAGGGGGGGGGGAGGGGGTAGGGGGCCGCGGGACTCCTTTCACACCCAGGGTCGGCTACAAGTCTATCCCGAAACCCGTGAGTCGCCACCGGCTTCGGCCCGCCTGGCCCAAGGCGGTGGCCCGCCGCCGGCCTCCGCCGCTCTCTGCTCTGGCTCGCCGGGCCTCTCCGGATTCCTTTTCACGCCTGTCACTCCGGGGCAGCCTGACCCGGGTGTGGGCTCCCACCTGCTCTGCCGGCATCCCGGCCAAAGCCGCGGACACAGCTGGAGCGCAGACCCCAGTGGCGGCCGACCCGGTCGGAGGAGATCCCCCAGGACGGGGAGCAGTGATGTGTCAGGCGCCAGGCTTGGCCTCGCCCAAGCAGCTCTGAGGAGGAATCCAGAACCTCTCCGGGGCCAGACACAAGAGCCAGCGAGTGGGTTCCCAAACCCGGCTCCTTTCGCCGGCCATGAGCGCCCCCAGTCACTGCCTGAGCACACGGGGCAGCAACAGAGAGGGTTTGTCACTAGGGGGCCCAGGCGCACGAAGGAGCCGGGGGAAGACTCGAGTCTCGAGTCTCAGGTGCGCCCCCACCAGGATCGGGGAGTTAGTTCTGGGGATGCGCTCACGTTCAAAGCTGATTGCGGGCTCGCCGCAGAGCAGGAGACTCAGCAGGCGCGAGGCCTAGAGGGTTTCTGGAGCAACTAAGATCACCGGCTGTCGGAGCACGGCGTGCACCCGAGCGCGCGCTCGTGTGTGTGTGTGTGTGTGTGTGTGTGTGTGCGTGTGCGCGCGCGCGTGCGCGCACGCGCGTGTGCGCGTTCAGACTCCAGCGTAGGTGTGTCTTTGGGTGCTGGTGGTGGTGGTGCTGCTGGTCGTGGTGTACCCCCTGGCGGCCAGGGCCAGGAAGAACTGTCGCAAGCGGGCGACGGGCAAGGACGAGGGGAGAAAGTGAAAAGGCATAAACGTTGGGAGGGCTCAGAGTGGCAAGGATCAGTGAAGCTGGACGCCGCGTGTGGCGGGGGTCCATAAGGGTCGGCCTTCGGGACACGGATAGTGTTGTGAGCGAGCGGACCAAAGGCCTTGGCCAAAAGGGGAGAGAGAGGAGGAAGAAGAAAAGAAAGCCTTCCCTGACCGGGAATCGAACCCGGGCCGCGGCGGTGAGAGCGCCGAATCCTAACCACTAGACCACCAGGGAGCGTGGGGCTGCCTTCACCCCGCGCGTGCCATCTGGGGCCAGCGCCTCGGTCCCAAGGGCCGGGCGCTACCCGGGCACCTGGCGCGGTCCCCGTGGGTGTCCGTGGCTTCACATGGCAACCTGGTGCAGCCGCCCGCCACCGGCTGCCCCTTGATGCTCGGGGGCACCCTCAAAAGAATGCAATGCGCTCCTCCTTCCACCCCTCACCTCGCCCGGCCCAGCCTCGCCTGGGCTCCTTCCCCGCGTCCGCCCACCACCAGGAGGACGCGCGCACCCACAGGCATGCTACCTCCCACCGAGCCCGCCCTGCCAGAGCCAGGTCGGCCCGAGGCCCCGGCCTCGTCAAAAGGTCGACTCGCTGCGTTGGCCGGGAATCGAACCCGGGTCAACTGCTTGGAAGGCAGCTATGCTCACCACTATACCACCAACGCCACCCGGCCCAGAGAGCCTCTCCGCGCTGGCCCCGGGCTGCCGAGCGGCGCCCCGACGTCGTCGTGCCACCGCCGCCTCGTCTCCCGGCGAGGCCCTGAACCAGCGCTGCGGGGCGAGGCCTCGGCCGGCCGGCTCAGGGTCTTCTCCCCTCCAGCGACCCAGCCCGTGCACTTTGGCAGGGAACCCCTTTCCACACGCACTCGGGGCGCGGCCGTTGGTCTGTGGCGACAGAAGCTCCGGGCGAGGAGGAAGGCACGGATGCCTGGGGATGGGGATGGGGTGTAGACGGGGGACCGTGAGGACGGTGTGCCAGGTTCCAAGTGGCATCCTGCGCCCAACTGGAGAGCAGGGGGCGCCGAGGGCCGGCGGCGGCACGCAGAGCTAGAGGCCGGGGCGCAGTTGCGGCGGCGACCACCACCACCACCACCACCACCACCACCACCACCACCACCACCACCACCAAAAAGAGGGCGACTGCCTCCCCGTCGGGGAATCGAACCCCGGTCTCCCGCGTGACAGGCGGGGATACTCACCACTATACTAACGAGGACGGCGGCACCCGCCGTCGTGGCGCCGGTCCCCTCTCCGACGCCTAGCCCGGCCCCCTTGCCCCTGCCGGTCCACCGCCGGACGCCACGGAGGCACCCTCAAGGAGTTCCACACCACCTGGCCTTGGCCCTGGCCCTGGCCCTCGCCTTAGCCCACGCCCTGGCCCGGTGCCTGGTGCCCGGAGAACGACCCTGTGCGCTCTGCCGGCTTCCCACTGCGCGGGCATCCCAGTGTCGGTGTAAGCAGCGGGGGCCAGGGAGCTAGCGAGCACGGCGGCCGACAGGAGGAGGAGCACGATGCGCCGGGTGGGCTCCTGCCAGCACAGACGGTTAGTGGTACCTGGCCGGGCTCGGTGGGGGATGCGACCGCACCGATGCGCGGACTTGGCTCTCTCCCGGCCCGCCAGGCCCGTCCGTCCAGCGCGCGCGCCGACCGCCGGGCACGGCGCACCACCGAGCCAGCCAAGGACACCTGCGCCAACGCCGGGTCCCAGCCAGGCGAGCCGCCACGCGCTCAGGCCCGCCGTCAGGATGGCCGAGCGGTCTAAGGCGCTGCGTTCAGGTCGCAGTCTCCCCTGGAGGCGTGGGTTCGAATCCCACTCCTGACAGGCCCACCTTTTGGCTGCCGCGCGGGCCCTTTCCAGATCCCTCCCGTGGGCAAAATCCGCCCCTGGGCCCCCGCCCGCCCGTCGCCTATCTCTCTCGGCCCTGCAGAGGACCCCGTTCCCTTCGTGCCAGACTGTGGCATCCAGGCCCCTTCACTCCAGGGCCTTTCCAAACCACCCACGCCTGCCGGCCACTCCACAACACAGCAGTTCAGAGGTAGAGGCCTCTGATCGCCACGCACCGTGGGGTCACCGGGCCTGGCAAGACAGCCCAGCCCCCGGGACCATGGCCCTCGTGAGTGGCGGGGAGACAACCCTAGAACCGGATCCCCACCGGTGATGGCCGAGGAGCCCCGGCCACGGCCCTACCTGGGCGCGGCCACGAACCCCACGTGGGCAGCGGCTGCCTAAGGCCTGCCCACCACGTCGGTGCTGGTCGGGGCCCGCCTCACCCGACCGGGGCCCGGCCCCTGCGACCGGGACTTTGGGGGTGGACGGAGGCAGCCACCGAGCCACAGGTCCCCTGGCCTGATTGGGGTTCCCGTGAGGGCAAAGCCTGGACCGGCTCCTGGCTTCTTCAGGCGGCAGCGGACAAGGCGGTCTGGGGGGCCTGGGCTGGCCCGGCAGGTGCAGGGATCCGGAGCTTCGCGCCAGCGCCGCGCGGGGGGCACACGCACGCACGCACACACCCCGCCGGCGGCCGCGGCCGCATCCCCGGGGCCCCGGCAGGATGCCTGGAGCCTCTCCTTTAGGAACGGCCCATCCAGCCCCCAACCCTCCGTCCCGGTCCCAAGCAGCAGCTCCTCACCGGACGCGGTGACCACTGTCGGGCGGTTGCGTGGAGGCACCTGCCATCGGTGCATGGGTGGTTCAGTGGTAGAATTCTCGCCTGCCACGCGGGAGGCCCGGGTTCGATTCCCGGCCCATGCAGCACTCGGTCCCCTTTTGGTCCCGCAGCCCCGACGTCTAGGCCGCCGCTGTACACACCTCCCTGAGCCCGGACCCCACAGCCTGCGCTGCGCGCTCGCTCTGCCCTCGGGCGCCGCGGCGGCCGCTCCGGTGCCTCTCTGACCCTTCGTCCCGTGCAGGCCCCCTTCGCCCACCACCGTGCCAGACACCAGACTTCTCGGTGCTTCTCTCTCCCTTGCCGACTAGGGGACCCGTCCTCCTCGAGGGAAGTCGGGCCAGCCCGCAGATTGGTGCCCTTTGCCTGGGCTTCCCCTTGGAAGCCAAGCAAAGTTCCAGCTGCTACAGCACTGACTGAAAAGCCCTGACGCTGGCTTTACGCACGGCCCACACAACGTGTCCCGAGCCGCGCTGGGCAGAGAAGGGATCAAGAGCTGGGTGGATGGACCTGCGGCCGGGCAGGAGTGGGAAACTTGCCAGTCCAACCTAGTGTGTGTGTGGTGGTGGGCGTTCTCTGTTTGCTCCGGAGCCCTTGAGACGGAGGGGGGGGGGAGGGGGGAGGGGGCCGCGGGACTCCTTTCACACCCAGGGTCGGCTACAAGTCTATCCCGAAACCCGTGAGTCGCCACCGGCTTCGGCCCGCCTGGCCCAAGGCGGTGGCCCGCCGCCGGCCTCCGCCGCTCTCTGCTCTGGCTCGCCGGGCCTCTCCGGATTCCTTTTCACGCCTGTCACTCCGGGGCAGCCTGACCCGGGTGTGGGCTCCCACCTGCTCTGCCGGCATCCCGGCCAAAGCCGCGGACACAGCTGGAGCGCAGACCCCAGTGGCGGCCGACCCGGTCGGAGGAGATCCCCCAGGACGGGGAGCAGTGATGTGTCAGGCGCCAGGCTTGGCCTCGCCCAAGCAGCTCTGAGGAGGAATCCAGAACCTCTCCGGGGCCAGACACAAGAGCCAGCGAGTGGGTTCCCAAACCCGGCTCCTTTCGCCGGCCATGAGCGCCCCCAGTCACTGCCTGAGCACACGGGGCAGCAATAGAGAGGGTTTGTCACTAGGGGGCCCAGGCGCACGAAGGAGCCGGGGGAAGACTCGAGTCTCGAGTCTCAGGTGCGCCCCCACCAGGATCGGGGAGTTAGTTCTGGGGATGCGCTCACGTTCAAAGCTGATTGCGGGCTCGCCGCAGAGCAGGAGACTCAGCAGGCGCGAGGCCTAGAGGGTTTCTGGAGCAACTAAGATCACCGGCTGTCGGAGCACGGCGTGCACCCGAGCGCGCGCTCGTGTGTGTGTGTGTGTGTGTGTGTGTGTGCGTGTGCGCGCGCGCGTGCGCGCACGCGCGTGTGCGCGTTCAGACTCCAGCGTAGGTGTGTCTTTGGGTGCTGGTGGTGGTGGTGCTGCTGGTCGTGGTGTACCCCCTGGCGGCCAGGGCCAGGAAGAACTGTCGCAAGCGGGCGACGGGCAAGGACGAGGGGAGAAAGTGAAAAGGCATAAACGTTGGGAGGGCTCAGAGTGGCAAGGATCAGTGAAGCTGGACGCCGCGTGTGGCGGGGGTCCATAAGGGTCGGCCTTCGGGACACGGATAGTGTTGTGAGCGAGCGGACCAAAGGCCTTGGCCAAAAGGGGAGAGAGAGGAGGAAGAAGAAAAGAAAGCCTTCCCTGACCGGGAATCGAACCCGGGCCGCGGCGGTGAGAGCGCCGAATCCTAACCACTAGACCACCAGGGAGCGTGGGGATGCCTTCACCCCGCGCGTGCCATCTGGGGCCAGCGCCTCGGTCCCAAGGGCCGGGCGCTACCCGGGCACCTGGCGCGGTCCCCGTGGGTGTCCGTGGCTTCACATGGCAACCTGGTGCAGCCGCCCGCCACCGGCTGCCCCTTGATGCTCGGGGGCACCCTCAAAAGAATGCAATGCGCTCCTCCTTCCACCCCTCACCTCGCCCGGCCCAGCCTCGCCTGGGCTCCTTCCCCGCGTCCGCCCACCACCAGGAGGACGCGCGCACTCACAGGCATGCTACCTCCCACCGAGCCCGCCCTGCCAGAGCCAGGTCGGCCCGAGGCCCCGGCCTCGTCAAAAGGTCGACTCGCTGCGTTGGCCGGGAATCGAACCCGGGTCAACTGCTTGGAAGGCAGCTATGCTCACCACTATACCACCAACGCCACCCGGCCCAGAGAGCCTCTCCGCGCTGGCCCCGGGCTGCCGAGCGGCGCCCCGACGTCGCCGTGCCACCGCCGCCTCGTCTCCCGGCGAGGCCCTGAACCAGCGCTGCGGGGCGAGGCCTCGGCCGGCCGGCTCAGGGTCTTCTCCCCTCCAGCGACCCAGCCCGTGCACTTTGGCAGGGAACCCCTTTCCACACGCACTCGGGGCGCGGCCGTTGGTCTGTGGCGACAGAAGCTCCGGGCGAGGAGGAAGGCACGGATGCCTGGGGATGGGGATGGGGTGTAGACGGGGGACCGTGAGGACGGTGTGCCAGGTTCCAAGTGGCATCCTGCGCCCAACTGGAGAGCAGGGGGCGCCGAGGGCCGGCGGCGGCACGCAGAGCTAGAGGCCGGGGCGCAGTTGCGGCGGCGACCACCACCACCACCACCACCACCACCACCACCACCACCAAAAAGAGGGCGACTGCCTCCCCGTCGGGGAATCGAACCCCGGTCTCCCGCGTGACAGGCGGGGATACTCACCACTATACTAACGAGGACGGCGGCACCCGCCGTCGTGGCGCCGGTCCCCTCTCCGACGCCTAGCCCGGCCCCCTTGCCCCTGCCGGTCCACCGCCGGACGCCACGGAGGCACCCTCAAGGAGTTCCACACCACCTGGCCTTGGCCCTGGCCCTGGCCCTCGCCTTAGCCCACGCCCTGGCCCGGTGCCTGGTGCCCGGAGAACGACCCTGTGCGCTCTGCCGGCTTCCCACTGCGCGGGCATCCCAGTGTCGGTGTAAGCAGCGGGGCCAGGGAGCTAGCGAGCACGGCGGCCGACAGGAGGAGGAGCACGATGCGCCGGGTGGGCTCCTGCCAGCACAGACGGTTAGTGGTACCTGGCCGGGCTCGGTGGGGGATGCGACCGCACCGATGCGCGGACTTGGCTCTCTCCCGGCCCGCCAGGCCCGTCCGTCCAGCGCGCGCGCCGACCGCCGGGCACGGCGCACCACCGAGCCAGCCAAGGACACCTGCGCCAACGCCGGGTCCCAGCCAGGCGAGCCGCCACGCGCTCAGGCCCGCCGTCAGGATGGCCGAGCGGTCTAAGGCGCTGCGTTCAGGTCGCAGTCTCCCCTGGAGGCGTGGGTTCGAATCCCACTCCTGACAGGCCCACCTTTTGGCTGCCGCGCGGGCCCTTTCCAGATCCCTCCCGTGGGCAAAATCCGCCCCTGGGCCCCCGCCCGCCCGTCGCCTATCTCTCTCGGCCCTGCAGAGGACCCCGTTCCCTTCGTGCCAGACTGTGGCATCCAGGCCCCTTCACTCCAGGGCCTTTCCAAACCCACCCACGCCTGCCGGCCACTCCACAACACAGCAGTTCAGAGGTAGAGGCCTCTGATCGCCACGCACCGTGGGGTCACCGGGCCTGGCAAGACAGCCCAGCCCCCGGGACCATGGCCCTCGTGAGTGGCGGGGAGACAACCCTAGAACCGGATCCCCACCGGTGATGGCCGAGGAGCCCCGGCCACGGCCCTACCTGGGCGCGGCCACGAACCCCACGTGGGCAGCGGCTGCCTAAGGCCTGCCCACCACGTCGGTGCTGGTCGGGGCCCGCCTCACCCGACCGGGGCCCGGCCCCTGCGACCGGGACTTTGGGGGTGGACGGAGGCAGCCACCGAGCCACAGGTCCCCTGGCCTGATTGGGGTTCCCGTGAGGGCAAAGCCTGGACCGGCTCCTGGCTTCTTCAGGCGGCAGCGGACAAGGCGGTCTGGGGGGCCTGGGCTGGCCCGGCAGGTGCAGGGATCCGGAGCTTCGCGCCAGCGCCGCGCGGGGGGCACACGCACGCACGCACACACCCCGCCGGCGGCCGCGGCCGCATCCCCGGGGCCCCGGCAGGATGCCTGGAGCCTCTCCTTTAGGAACGGCCCATCCAGCCCCCAACCCTCCGTCCCGGTCCCAAGCAGCAGCTCCTCACCGGACGCGGTGACCACTGTCGGGCGGTTGCGTGGAGGCGCCTGCCATCGGTGCATGGGTGGTTCAGTGGTAGAATTCTCGCCTGCCACGCGGGAGGCCCGGGTTCGATTCCCGGCCCATGCAGCACTCGGTCCCCTTTTGGTCCCGCAGCCCCGACGTCTAGGCCGCCGCTGTACACACCTCCC